>NW_005365278.1:47215-56240 GCF_000412655.1 Myotis brandtii
TTGATGTTTCTCTCTCTCTCTCTCTCTCTCTCTCTCTCTCTCTCTCCATCTCCCTTCCTCTCTCTGAAATTAATAAAAACATTTTTTATTAAAAAAAAGAATATCAAAGTACAGCTGCATACAGGGAACTTTATCCTGAAGAGCTATTGGGGCCATAAAAACTACTCGTGCGTTTTATAGCTCGGCCGCTTTTTGAAGATACGGACGTGTTACTGTCCCGGGTCATAAGAATCCCCTGCTGGCAATTTTTAAAAAATGAATTAGCTACTAAAAATTAGCAACGAGCTTTTCTAAAATGTATGATCGTTAAAATATTAAGGAGAGAGAGAGAGAGAGAGGAGAGAGAGAGAGAGAGACATGACTAGTGGCTTTCCAATATTTCATATAAAATCGAAATCAGCCCGGCCAGTGTGGCTCCGGTTAAAAAGTGTTAATTTCACACCATCCTATGGGGTTAATTTCGGTCTCTGAGTTTCTAAGGCCTCCACATAACTACAAGGTAAAAATAAAAATAGTTTTCCCGGCCAATATCGCTCAGTGGTTGAGCACCAACCTATGAACCAGGAGGTCCCGGGTTCGATTCTCGGTCAAGGGCACATGCCCGGGTTGTGGGCTCCATCCCCAGTAGGGGGCGTGCAGGAGGCGGCCGATCCATGATTCTCTCTCATCACGGATGTTTCTCTCTCTCTCTCCCTCTCCCTTCCTCTCTGAGATCAATAAAAAAAAACATAAAATAATAAGTGGTAGTTATATTAATAATACAATATATAATATATAATCATAAAAGTAATAGGATAAAATAAGTCATCAATAACATAGTAATCATAGCATTCATCGCAATTGACTGAGCAAGAATGAGTGGTACATAAAGATACATAACATAGAATGTTAAAATATAAAACGATGAAGAATGAGCAATGCTTATGATAATTCTAGACGCCTGGTGCACAAAATGCGTGCACTGGGGGTGGTCCCTCAGCCCGGCCTGCGCCCTCTCGACGTCCGGGACCCCTTGCTCCTACCGCCCGCCTGCTCCCTGCTCCTCACCGCTCAGCTCACGGCTCCTTAGCGTGGCCGTGGAGGCAGGAGAGGCTCCCGCCAACGCCGCTGCGCTCGCCAGCCCTGAGCCCGGCTTCTGGCTGAGCGGTGCTCCCCCTGTGGGACGCACTGATCACCGGGGGCAGCTCCTCTGTTGAGCGTCTGCCCCCTGGTGGTCAGTGCGCATCATAGCGCCCGGCCGTACTGGTCATTCCACGGTAACAGTCGCTTAGGCTGTTATTATATAGACTAGAGGCCCGGTGCACGAATTCGTGCACAGGTGGGGTCCCTCTGGGTGGCCTGCAGGGATCGGGCCGAAATCCACAGTCCAACGCCGCCTGCAGCTCCTACTGCTGCTCCCCCTGATGCCGGCCCCACAGTGCCTGCTGCGGGCTCGCACCCAGTCAGTCCTATTCAGTCAGTGGAGGCTCGCACTGCCACAGCAGCACTCGCCAGCCATGATGCCTGCATCTGGCACCCTCCCCAGGGGAGTGGCCTGCGGGATCGGGCTGAAACCAGCTCTCTGACATCCCCCGAGGGGTCCCGGATTGCAGGAGGGTGCAGGACAGGCCGAGGGACCCCACTGGTGCATGATCGGGGCCAGGGAGGGACGCGGGAGGTTGGCCAGCTGGGGAGGAACCAAGGGAGGGCTCCAGGGCATGTCCCGCCCGTCTCGTTCAGTCCCAATCAGCTGGACCCCAGCAGGAAGCTAACCTACCAGTCGGAGCATCTGCCCCCTGGTGGTCAGTGCACTTCTTCATAGTGGGATGACCAGTCAGCTGTCTGCCCCCTGGTGGTCAGTGCATGTCATAGCGACTGGTTGACCGGTCAACTGTCTGCCCCCTGGTGGTCATAGTGAGAGGTTGAGCGGTTGATTGTCTGCCCCCTGGTGGTCAGTGCACGTCATTGCTCCTACCGCCCGCCTGCTCCCTGCTCCTCACCGCTCAGCTCACGGCTCCTTAGCGTGGCCGTGGAGGCAGGAGAGGCTCCCGCCAACGCCGCTGCGCTCGCCAGCCCTGAGCCCGGCTTCTGGCTGAGCGGTGCTCCCCCTGTGGGACGCACTGATCACCGGGGGCAGCTCCTCTGTTGAGCGAGTTGTGCAGCCTTAGCATATAATTAGCATATTACACTTTGATTGGCTGTTCAGTTGTTCTGCCATTCGGTCTATTTGCATATCACCCTTTTATGATATAGGACACGCTTACACAACATATACATAAACTGTACAGGGTGTCCCCAGAAAAGGTATACAACTAGGTCTGTAGATTCTATTACATTTTTTTAAAATATATTTTATTGATATTTTTTACAGAGAGGAAGGGAGAGGGATAGAGAGTTAGAAATATCGATGAGAGAGAAACATCGATCAGCCGCCTCCTGCACACCTCCTACTGGGGATGTGCCCACAACCAAGGTACATGCCCTTGGCCGGAATCAAACCCGGGACCCTTCAGTACGCAGGCCGACGCTCTATCCACTGAGCCAAACTGGTTATGGCTCTATTACATTTTTTAAAAATAAAATGTATTTTAGGAAGCACTGCCTTTATAATTATTCAAAACGATCAGTCATTTTCGGGGACACTGTGTAATTAAAGAACATTTAGCATGCATCATACTCAAAGACTCAACATAGCATGGCATAACAATATACTAATCATTTTTGCAAGTGACATTAAAAGCAAGTGATATTGCCCTAGCCGGCTTGGCTCAGTGGATATAGTGTCGGCCTGCAGATTGAGGGGTCCTGGGTTCGATTCCGGCCAAGGGCACATGCCTGGGTTGTGGGCTCCATCCCCAGTCGGAGGTGTGCAGGAGGCAGCCGATCTCTGGTTCTTTCTCATCATGGATGTTTCTATCTCTCTCTCCTTCTCCCTTCGTCTCTGAAATCAATAAAGAAGTATATTTTAAAAATAAAAGCAAGTGATATTTATAACAATATAATAGTCACAAAATATAATAGGAAAGCATATAATAAGATTTTATAAATACATGATATAATATGCAAATATATAAAACTAGAGGCCCGGTGCAGGCATTGGTGCACAGGTGGGGTCCCTCGGCCTGGCTGGCGATCGAGGCCTATCAGGGGGCCAGGCAGCCAGGGGGAGGGACCCCGGGGGGTTGGCTGGCCATGGGGAGGGGCCACGGGAGGCTGGCTGTGGCAGTGCACTGACCACCAGGGGGAAGCTCTTAATTTAATCATCTGCCCCCAGGTATTCAGTGCGCATCATGGCGACTGGTCGACCAGTCATCTGGTCATTCGGTTGTAATGGTTGCTTAGGCTTTTATATAGATAGATAGATCATTAGTTAATATAATCTATAACAGTGTACGACACAGTATGATACCATAATTCTCAGCAACTGTTTAAAAAATAGGTGACTCCATGTCATCTATCTATACAAAAAGCCAGTGACCGTAACGCCGTAACGCCCAGAACGACCGGTTGCTATGACGCCCACTGTGGCCACCAAACCGCCCAATCAGGGGGTGGGGCCAGCTGGCCAATCTCCCGTGTCCCCTCCTCCTGGTCAGCCCCACCCCTGATCGGCTGCTCCCATCCTGATCAAGGGTGAGGCAGCCAGCCAACCCCCCCGTGGCCCAACCCCCCCCAATGGGCCACCACCACCCCAATTGGCCCACAGCCCCTCCCTCCAGCCAGCTCCACCCCCAATCGGCCCCCCCACACTAATCGAGGGTAGGGCTAGCTGGCCAACCTTCCATGGCCCCTACCCTGGCTGCTGACCTTCGATTGGCCCCCCACCCCAATTGGGGTGGGGCCCACCAGCCAACCATCCACGGCCCCTCCCCCCAGCAGGCCTGGCCCTGATTGGGCCCTGATCCACCCCGATTGGGACCAGGCCAGCTCCACCACCCCCCCGCCCCCCCACCACCTACAGCCCCTCCTCATGACCAACCCCACCCCCAGTCAGCCCCCCACCCCAATTGAGGGCAGGGCCCGCCAGCCAATTGCCCATAGCCCCTCCCCCTGGCCAGCCTGGCCCTGATTGAGCCCCGATCGGGGCAGGCCAACTGGCCAACCTCCCACCGTGTCCTCATCCCGACAGGCCCGGCCTCGATCCCCCCCAATCGGGGCCAGGCTGGCCGGACCCCACCCTTGCACGAATTCGTGCACTGGGCCTCTACTGTAGTAAAATATAATATCACAAAACCTAACATGTAAGAATACACTGCGATACGTAATGATGTCATTTATCACACAATATGAAATATAATCCTCTGCAATCGACTTATTAAAATAGCTGATATGCACAGTGCCTATTACAGAATATATACTGATGCATCAGTACATAATGTCTGATTTACCACGAATGCCATACACTAGTTATTCTGTGCAGCGGACTCGTTAAGAATAATTCTGTGCAACGGTGGCCCATTCATTGAAATTAAAAAGACATTCCCCCATCCTAAGTATACATTGCTCATACGTGGCCTTTTTCTTAAAGATCTTTTTTAAAATTGATTTTTAGAGATAGAGGGAAGGGGAGAGAGAGAGAGAGAGAGAGAGAGAGAGAGAGAGAGAGAGAAACATCGATGAGAGCAATGCATCAGTGGGCTGCCTCCTGCACGCCCCCTCCTGGGGATCCAGCCCACAACCCAGGCACGTGCCCTGACGTGGAATCCGACTGTGACCTCCTGGTTTGTGGCTCGATGCTCAACCACTGAGCCACACCAGCCGGGCTGTTATTTTATTGTGTGTTTTTTTTTGACACGGGAAATGCCGAGAGAGCTCCCTTGGTTGGGCCCCGACTGCCTGGTAAAATCCACAGTCTCCTCGTCCAGGTAAAATCCCCAATGGCAGCGAGTTTGGCCGCGTCAACCCCGCAGGTGTGGGCTGGCCGGTTCCCGTCAGACTCGGTGAGGTGAGCCATCCGTCTCCCCACGCGGGCACAGCGCTCAGGCTCAGAGCCATTGTAGGAAGGAAGGGTTCGTTGTTGTTTCCTGTCCGCACCTCCGCTCTCCTCGTCCTCATCCCTCCTGACAAGGTCACCTGGCAGGACTGCACCTGCCATGGCAACCAGCCTGTGCCCTCGCGATGCCCTGCGGGTACCTGAGACGGAGGGTCTGGCCGGGTGCACGGTGGGGACCCTCTTAGTCCTCCATCAGAGCTCACCCTCCATAGCCTTCCCACCCTGAACAACCTTATTTTATTAATTTAGATGATAGATAGATAGATAGATAGATAGATACATAGATAGATAGATATAGATAGGTGATAGATAGATAGATATGGATATGTAGATGGATGGAGATGGGGATGGAGATAGAGAGAGAGAGAGAGAGAGAGAGAGATGGATATGGATATATAGATATAGATGATATAGATATACATTTGCATATAGATAGATAGATATATGGATATGTAGATGTATACATGTATAGATATACAAATATACAGATATAGATATATAGATATAAAGGTGTATAGATATATAGATATATAGATATATAGATATATAGGTGTATAGATGTATAGATGTATAGATGTATAGATGTATAGATATAGAAATGTATAGATGTATAGATATAGAGATGTATAGATATATAGATATATAGATATACTAAAGGTCCGATGCACAAAGATTCATGCAAGAATGGGCCTTCCTTCCCCTGGCTGCTGGCACCGCCTTCGCTCTGCCAGAGCTGCCTTTCCGCCTTCCCACGCTGCCCAGAGGCCCGGAGGGGCTGGGACGGTGCGGAAAGCCTGCCGAAGCAAGCATCCTGCCCCGCCCCCGGCCACTCGGTGCCTACATATGCAAATTAAATGGCCATCTTTGTTGTGTTAATTTGCATACTCACTCCTGATTGGCTGGTGGGCGTCGCGAAGGTACGGCCAATTAGCATCTTTCTCTTTTATTAGTGTAGATAGATGAATGGATATATAGATGTATAATTGTATAGATGTATGGGTATATAGATATGTGGGTGTATAGATATATGCGTATATAGATATATAGATAGAGAGACAGATAGAGAGACAGATAGATAGAGAGAAAGAGACTCACTCCTGATTGGCTGGTGGGCGTCATGAAGGTACAGCCAATTTGCATCTTTCTCTTTTATTAGTGTAGATAGATGAATGGATATATAGATGTATAATTGTATAGATGTATGGGTATATAGATATGTGGGTGTGTAGATATATGCGTATATAGATATATAGATAGAGAGACAGATAGAGAGACAGATAGAGAGAAAGATAGAGAGACAGATAGCGAGAACATAGATTATAGCTAGATAGATAGATATAGAGACATAGAGATATATAGATATGTATATATATAGATATATATAGATATAGAGATATGAAGATATAGAGATATATGGAGATGAGATGGTGATAGGGATATGGATATAGATATGGACATATGGATATGGATATGGATAGCGATAGACATGATATAGATATACTTGGAATTTTATTTATTTATTTTTATTTATTTATTTTTTAATCTTTATTGTTGAAAGTATAATATATGCCCCCCCCATTGACCCCTGCCGCCCCTGAGCTATTTTTAAATCGTGTGGCCCCTCTAGCATTTCACCACGTGCATGCCATCCCTTGCCTTTTATTTATGTTTATTTCTTAAGTATGTTTTTATTGACTAAGAGAATCATGGATCGGCCGCCTCCTGCAGGCCCCCTACTGGGGACCGAGCCCGCAACCCGGGCATGTGCCCTTGACCGGGAATCGAACCTGTGACCTCCTGGTTCCTAGGCCGACGCTCACCACTGAGCCACACCGGCCGGGCTGCACTCCCTTCTCTAACTTGTGTCCCCAACCACTTCTGTTCTCAGTACCGTGTCCTTCAGAATTCCCTGCAGATAATGGAGAAGAGCTGGGCATGAAAAATGGGGTGTTGGTCTTGCTAAGGTGGGCCCCTCCTCTCTCCTACGACCCCAACGTTGTCCTCGTACCCGTGGTCGGCAAACTGCGGCTCGCGAGCCACAGGCGGCTCTTTGGCCCCTCGAGTGTGGCTCTTCCTAAGCCTTAGGAGCACCCCATTAAGTTAATCACAATGTACCTGCCTATATAGTTTAAGTTTAAAAAATTTGGCTCTCAGAAGAAATTTCAATCGTTGCGCTGTTGATATTTGGCTCTGTTGACTAATGAGCTTGCCGACCACTGTCCTAGTTGCATCTCTCCCTGGCCCCCACCCCTCTCCTGCCCTTGCAAAGCTCATTTTGCAAAATCCAGGGGACGAGACTTTTCCTATCAGATCCTCAGCCGCCTGGGAAAGCCATCTAGAGGAGGAATCCCTCATTTTTCAAAAAAACACAGCGTCTGGCCTCCATCGGGACAGGAAGAAAAATGGCCAAGTGGCTGGGAACGAAGTTGGGGAGATGAGGCATCATCTGTCCAAGTGACACGTGAAGGGGAACCCGCCTTGGCCCACCGGACGGGAATCGAACCCGGGACCCTTCAGTCCACAGGCCGACACTCTATCCACTGAGCCACACCGGCCAGGGCCCATTGATTTTAAAAAATTTTACATATAGATATATAGATATACCAATATATAGATATGTAGGTATATCTATATAGAGATATATAGCTATATGGATGGATAGATAGATAGATAGATAGATAGGTGATAGATAGGCAGATATAGAGATATGGAGACATAGATATATTGATATGACGGTGACTTCACTCAGAAATGAGAACCCTCATGACATGTGGGGTGTGATCTTGTGGTTGTTCCTTATCTAGAAAAAAGCAAGAAGATCATAACTCACGTGTCTCGTCGTCATCCAAAGAGCCTGTATCCCACCCTCTCCCAAGATACGCGGAGGAATTCAGCCCCGGCCAGTGTGTCTCAGTGGATAGAGCGTCGGCCTGCGGACTGAAGGGTCCCGGGTTCGATTCCCGTCCGGTGGGCCAAGGCGGGTTCCCCTTCACGTGTCACTTGGACAGATGATGCCTCATCTCCCCAACTTCGTTCCCAGCCACTTGGCCATTTTTCTTCCTGTCCCGATGGAGGCCAGACGCTGTGTTTTTTTGAAAAATGAGGGATTCCTCCTCTAGATGGCTTTCCCAGGCGGCTGAGGATCTGATAGGAAAAGTCTCGTCCCCTGGATTTTGCAAAATGAGCTTTGCAAGGGCAGGAGAGGGGTGGGGGCCAGGGAGAGATGCAA
Source organism: Myotis brandtii (assembly GCF_000412655.1). NCBI lineage: Eukaryota > Metazoa > Chordata > Mammalia > Chiroptera > Vespertilionidae > Myotis > Myotis brandtii. The sequence continues at coordinate 55,417 of NW_005365278.1, forward strand.
CTAGGACAGTGGTCGGCAAGCTCATTAGTCAACAGAGCCAAATATCAACAGCGCAACGATTGAAATTTCTTCTGAGAGCCAAATTTTTTAAACTTAAACTATATAGGCTCTCTCTGAAAATCAGTGGGAAAATATACTCAAATGAGGGTTAACAACAACAAAAAATTAAAAAGTGACACGTCCACTCTGCCTCAAATGCAAGATAAAAGTCATTGCTATAGACCTGGCAGGTGGCTCATTTGGTTGAGCGTCGACCCAGGAACCAGGAGGTCAGGGTTCGATTCCCGTCAAGGGCACAGGCCCAGGTTGTGGGCTCGATCCCCAGGAGGGGGCATGCAGGAGGCAGTCGATCTGTGATTCTCTCTCATCATGGATGTTTCTCTCTCTCCCCCTTCCCTTCCTCTCTGAAATCAATAAAAATATATAAAAACTCGGGGCACGCAGGGTTGGGCTAGAAGAGGTCAATGCGGGGGGAGAAAGGGGGGGACGTATGAAATACTTTCAACAATAAAGATTAAAAAATAAATAAATAAAAATAAATAAATAAAATTCCAAGTATCACAAAATCAACAAACAGAGAGACAGATATATAGATAGATGATAGATAAATAGATAGATAGATAGATAGATAGATAGATAATAGAGAGATAGAGATACATGAATAGATAGAAAGATAGATGTATAGATGATAGATAGATGAAGATAGATAGATAAATAGATGATAGATACATAGATAGATATGTGATAGATACATAGATAGATGATTGATAGATAGATAGATAGATAGATAGATAGATAGATAGATATAGATGATAGATAGATAG
>NW_005365278.1:59113-61608 GCF_000412655.1 Myotis brandtii
CCTTAGCATATCATTAGCATATTACACTTTGATTGGTTGAATGACCGACCAGACAACCGGACACTTAGCATATTAGGCTTTTATTATATAGGATTGATATCAGAAAGGAAGAGAGAGAGAGAGAGAGAGAGAGAGAGAGAGAGAGAGAAACATCCGTGATGAGAGAGAATCACGGACCGGCTGCCTCCTGCACGCCCCCCACTGGGGATGGAGCCCACAACCCGGGCATGTGCCCTTGACTGGGAATCGAACCTGTCACCTCCTACTTCATAGGTCGATGCCTTTGACTAATGAGTGAACAGTGACCTTGTGCAGAAATGGGCAGACGCTCTGACCGGTAGCTATGATGTGCACTGACCACCAGGGGGCAGTGCAGAGAGAATGAGCCACACTGGCCGGGTTTACTATCCTTTTACATAGATTTCCTTTTAATTCTAGTCACTGATAGTGATAACATTCATCACCTCCAATTCAAGAACATTTTATTGGCAGACTAGAGGGTCCCTCGGCCTGGCCTCGGGGGATCGGGCTGAAACCAGCTCTCCGACATCCCCCGAGGGATCCCGGATGGCGAGAGGGCGGTTCTCGGGTGACGCACCCCAAAATCGGGCTCCCTCTTCTCTGGTTCTGGGTGCATCACCTCAAGAACCGCAGCTGCCAAGTCACCGCAGCTCAGCAGCTCCTGCGTTGAGCGTCTGCCCCCTGGTGGTCAGTGCACGTCATAGCTCCCGGTCAGATGGTTGGATGGTCACTGAGGCTTTTATATATAGAGATGCTTGAAAAATTAGGGCCATGTCAGCATGATAGAATAATAACAACTCCCTTAATGTGTAGGGCTCACCAGGACATGGAATTTTGCAGAACACAGTGGAGAATTATGACGCCGTTCGTCATTCATCCAGACCAAAAAACACCCCAAAAACCACCACATTTTAAAAAGCGAAAATAAGATTAGCCAAAGCTTCCTGGAAATTGATGTTTTTTCCACAATACTTCATCAGCAGCAGGATATTTGTGATCCCGCTTGGAACATAACTTAAAAGAAACAGGGCGATGCTGTCAAAATATTAAATTCAAAATATCATAGCTCCTCTGGTTGAATTCCAGATCTCTCCCCGCCACACAGTTTTTCTCTAATGGATGATGAGTTACGATGCTCTCCGAATATTCATTCATTCCGTGGAAATATTTCCTTTTTTAATATTTATTTTATTGATTTCAGAGAGGAAGGGAGAGAGAGAGAGAGAAACATCCATGATGAGAGAGAATCATGGACTGGCTGCCTCCTGCACGCCCCCTGCTGGGGATGGAGCCCGCAACCCGGGCACGTGCCCTTGACCGGGAATCGGACCCTGACCTCCTGGTTCCTAGGTCGACGCTCAACCCCTGAGCCATGCCACCTGGCTTGTTTTCTTTTTTTAAAAAAAATTATTTTCTATCATTCCATTTCATTTCACTTCACTCTATTCCAGTGGTTCTCAACCTGTGGGTCGCGACCCCTTTGGCTGTCGAACGACCCTTTCACAGGGGTCACCTAAGACCTTCGGAAAACACATCTATAATCACATATTGTTTTTGTGATTAATCACTATGCTTTCATGATGTTCAATTTGTAACTGAAAATCCATCCTGCAGATCAGATGTTTACATGACGATTCATAACAGCAGCAACATGACAGTGATGACGTAGCCACGGAAATAATGTTATGGTTGGGGGTCCCCACAGCACGAGGAACCGTATCTAAGGGGCCAGAAGGTTGAGAACCGCGGATCCTGGTCTGTTTTCTTTTCTGTGGGTTTTCCAAGCACCAAAGAGCTGAGCTGGGCCGCGCGGGTGTTGGTCGTCTGTAGCTCAACAGCGCCCCCTATGGGCTCAAAAAGTTATTTTTAAATATTTTAATTTTTTTTTTTTTTTGCATTTCCTAAAGGAAACATCCTTGTATAATGTGGTGAGGGCCTGGGGTGTGGGGGGCGCTGTAGGAGATTCATGGGGGAAAGGGAGGCATTTGTAATACTTTCAACAGCACGGAATTATTTTTTAATATGTTTTTATTGGTTTCAGAGAGGAAGGGAGAGGGAGAGAGAGAAAAAAATATCCATGAGGAGAATCATGGATCGGCTGCCTCCTGCACGCCCCCCACTGGGGATCGACTGGGGATCGAGCCCACAACCAGGGCATGTGCCCTTGACCGGGAATCGAACCCGGGACCCTTCAGTCCGCAGGCCGACGCTCTGCCCACTGAGCAACACCAGCCAGGGCCATTTAATCTTTTAAAAAATACACAACCAATTCTGTTATTTATTTTACCTCCAGAGAGAGCCCACAACCGGAACATGTGCCCTGACCAAGAATTCCTTCTTTGTCTTAAAAATATATCCCCTGGCCCTGGCCGGTGTTGCTCAGTGGTTAGAGCGTCGGCCTGCGGACTGAAGGGTCCCGGGTTCGATTCCGGTCAAGGGCATGTACCTTGGTTGCGGGCACATCCCCAGTAGGG
>NW_005365278.1:61910-63925 GCF_000412655.1 Myotis brandtii
TCTCTCTCCCCCTCTCCCTTCCTCTCTGAAATCAATACAAATATATTTAAAAAAATAAAATAAAAATATATCCCTTTTCCCTATTTTAGGAATATAACTCAGAGAACTCAGTCCAGCCCTGCCTCCTGGTTTTATATTTGTCTGCTCGTCCCTCGGAATATTTTGCCCAGCGTTTAACATTATCCCAGTGACGGCAAACCTATGACATGCGTGTCAGAGGGGACACGCGATCTCATTTTTTTGGTTGATTTTTCTTTGTTAAATGGCATTTAAATACATAAAATAAATATCAGAAATATAAATCTTTGTTTTACTGTGGTCGCAAAGATCAAAAAATTTCTATAGGTGACACGGCACCAGAGTGAAGTTAGGGTTTTTCAAAATGCTGACACGCCGAGCTCAAAGGTTCGCCATCACTGCCTTATACGTCGATAACGAGACGCGTTCTGGGCGTTTACTGGGAGGAGAAAGTTTATTTATTCGCCGACATCCCACCTCCAGCGGGAAACGAAGCCAAAACCCATCATTTAAGCCCGTGCGGGACGCGTTCGGAAATCTCAAGATTCTCTACAAAGTGATTTATTTTACTTTTTTAAGGGAAAAAGTCCAATGTCCTAAATCATCTTTCCTGACGTTGAAAATTCATGAAAATCATTCAGAATTCTGTGAAGGCTCTTAATCCCTTAAGAGTTTATGCTTTTTGCCCGACTGGTGTGGCTGAGTGGTGAGCGTTGACCTATGAACCAGGAGGTCATGGGTTCGATTCCTGGTCAAGGGCACATTCGAGCTCCATCCCCAGTAGGGGGCGTCCAGGAGGCAGCCGGTCCCTGATTCTCTCTCATCACGGATGTTTCTATCTTTCTCCCTCTCCCTTCCTCTCTGAAATCAATAATAATCCTATATAATAAAAGCCTAATATGCTAAATGTCCGGTTGTCTGGTCGGTCATTCAACCAATCAAAGCGTAATATGCTAATGATATGCTAAGGCCGCTCAACTGCTCGATATGAATTGCACCGACCACCAGGGGGCAGACCTTCGACCGGTCGACCAGTCGCTATGACGTGCACTGACCACCAGGGGGCAGACTCTCAGACCAGTAGGTTAGCTTGCTGCTGGGGTCCAGCTGATCGGGACTGAGCGAGACGGGCTGGACACGCCATGGAGCCCTCCCACGGTCCCTCCCCGGCCCCAATCGTGCACCGGTGGGGTCCCTCGGCCTCGCCTGTGCCCTCTCACAATCGGGGACCCCTCAGGGGATGTCGGAGAGCCGGTTCCGGCCTGATCCCGCAGGCCAGGCCGAGGAACCCCACTGGTGCACGAATTCGTGCACCGGACCTCTAGTATACATACAGTATTTTTTTTAAAGGGTGAGAGAGCCTCCTTTTTCAGGGCTGCGTAGTATTCCACAGTGTCCATGTCCCACAGCTGTTTTATCCACTCATCGCCGGATGGGCACGTGGGCCGTTTCCAGATCTTCGCTATTATTGTACATTGTGCTGCTCTGAACGTCGGGGGGCACATATCCTTTCTGATGGATGTTTTGGGGATTTCTCAGAAAAAAACTCCCAGAAATGAAATCATTTGGTCCATTGGCAGTTCCATTTTTATTTTTATTTTTTTAAGGAAACTCCACACTGTTTGGATGGGCACGTTTATTCTCATAGTCTTTTAGGCAAAAACAAACAAAAAAAAACAGGCTTAATTCTCATAGTCTCATAGTCTCAGCACCTCTGCAGACCTATGATGCAATGGTAAATATCGATGGTTGGGTTGCACCAGCCAGAGGCAACTTTGCAGGGTGAGGCATCGCCTACCCGGTAAGTCTCAGGTGGGGGTGCAAGAGGGGAAAAGACTATACATTCGTGGGTTCAAAACCATCAATTTGTGTGAAATCAAAAAATCGCTAGTATTTGGCGCCATCTAGTGGCCGTGTTGTGCAATTGCGCGACATAACCGGGTATGTTAAGCAAAGAAAGGAATCCCTTTTTAAATTTAATTTTATTTATTTTATTA
>NW_005365278.1:64835-67242 GCF_000412655.1 Myotis brandtii
ATAGATATAGATGATAGATAGATAGATAGATAGATAGATAGATAGATAGAGATATAGATAGATGATAGGTAGATAGATAACTGATAGATAGATGGGTGATGATAGATAGATAGATATAGATAGATGATAAATAGATAACTGATAGATAGATAACTGATAGATAGATAGATAGATGATAGATAGATTGATAGATAAATATAGATAATAGATAGATAAACACATGAATAATAAACGTCAGTGGAAAGACTCTCCGAATGAAAACGGAATCCTGAGCCCACAGGGGCCCCGATTTGGCAGCTGGAACCCCTGGGCCTCGGGAGGCTGATGGGGCGTCATCCTGGGGTCGGATAATTAATCCCCGAGGAGGGCGGGTCGCCCCGGAGACACTCTGACAACCATAGATAATAGATAGATAAACACATGAATAATAAACGTCAGTGGAAAGACTCTCCGAATGAAAACGGAATCCTGAGCCCACAGGGGCCCCGATTTGGCAGCTGGAACCCCTGGGCCTCGGGAGGCTGATGGGGCGTCATCCTGGGGTCGGATAATTAATCCCCGAGGAGGGCGGGTCGCCCCGGAGACACTCTGACAACCGCCTGGAGGAGGAAGAACCAGGTGTCTCCGGGCCTCCAGGCAACCTCACCGTTACCTCCACGAGAAACAAACACAAAGCTTTGCTAGGAAAACCTCATTCTCTCTCTCTCCCTCTCTCTCTCTCTCCCTCTCTCTCTCTCCTCTGTTGGCTCCCCCAATACTTCAAGGGCCATCAGAAACCTATAGCCGGCCCGAGCCGGTGTGGCTCAGTGGATAGAGCGCCGGCCTGCGGACTGAATAAGTAAAAAACAAGCAAATAAATAAATGTGAATAAGTCAACACAAGCAAACAAAGACAAACCACATAAAAATGAATAAATAAATATGAATAAATATAAATAAAATAAAAATAAATAAATAGCCCCAGCTGGTGTGGCTCAGTGAATAGAGCGTCGGCCTGCAGACTGAAGGGTTCTGTGTTCGATTCCCGGTCAAGGGCACAGGCCCGGGTTGCGGGCTGGATCCCCAGTGGGGGGCGTGCAGGAGGCGGCCGGTCCATGATTCTCTCTCATCACGGATGTTTCTCTCTCTCTCCCTTCCTCTCTGAAATCAATAATATATTTTTTAAATTTTTTTGAAAGATCTAGAAGTCTTATATAATCTTTGAAACCTTCCCTAGGTTGCCTACAAGACAATTTTGTGGGGTAATTTTTGTGTTTGTTTGTTTTAAACAGCCAATTGACATTCATTTTTCTTTTTTACTTTTTTTTGTTGTTAATCCTCACCCACGGATATTTTCCCATGGATTTTTAGAGAGAGGGGAAGAGAGAGGGAGAGACAGAGAGAAACATCGATGAGAGAGAGACACATCGATCGGCTGCCTCCTGCAGGTTCCCCGACCCCGCCCCAGGACCAGGGCCTGCGCCTGCAACCTGAACCCGGGACCCTTCGGTCCGCAGGCCGACGCTCTATCCACTGAGAAACACCGGCCGGGGCTATTTATTTATTTATATTTTATTTATGTTTATTCATGTTTCCTTCTTTATTTATGTTTATGTTGTTTGTATTTGTTTATGTTGACTTATTTATATTTCTTTATTTGCTTGTTTTCACTTATTGAGTCCGCAGGCCAGCGCTCTATCCACTGAGCCACACCGGTGAGGGATATTTATTTATTTATATTTTATTTATGTTTATTTATATTTACTTTTTTATTTATTTTTATTTTGTTTGTCTTTATTTATTTATGTTGACTTATTTACATTTATTTATTTGCTTGTTTTTACTTTATTCAGTCCCCAGGCCAGCGCTCTGCCCATTTAGCCACACCAGCCGCGGCTATTTACTTATTTATATTTTATTTATGTTTATTCATATTTCCTTTTTTATTTATTTATGTTTATCTTGTTTGTCTTTATTTGTTCGTGTTGACTTATTCACATTTATTTATTTGCTTGTTTTCAGTTATTGAGTCCGCAGGCTGGCGCTCTATCCACTGAGCAACACCAGTGAGGGATATTTATTTATTTATATTTTATTTATGTTTATTTATATTTACTTTTTATTTATTTTTATTTTGTTTGTCTTTATTTATATTGACTTATTTATATTTATTTGTTTGCTTGTTTTTACTTTATTCAGTCCGCAGGACAGCGCTCTGCCCACTGAGCAACACCGGCCGGGGCCTGAAGATAAGTTTCCTAGCGGAACCTGGGATTCGCAGAAAACCCGTAAATTCAGATCCACATGGACCGACACGACCGTGACCTTGAACTGTCCCCTGAGGAAGGTGTGGGCGGGGGGTGGGGGGGAACCAATTACCAGCAGGTCCCTGAAGGTGCCCACACCTCGCCCGCCCACACAGCCCGGCT
>NW_005365278.1:70486-70830 GCF_000412655.1 Myotis brandtii
ATTAAATTAATGAAATAATAAAAATTATATAAATAAATAAAACAATAAAATAGAGTAAATAGTATAGAATAGTAAAATAAATTGACTAAACTAAATTAATAAAATAAAATCACATAAATAAATAAAATAATAAAATACCTTTTTTAAAAAACAACACAAAAAACAAACCCCAGAACCTTTCCTGAGCCTGTTTCGGGGTCCTCCCTCCAGGCGCACACAGCGGGGTTCCCCGGGGAACCCCAAGTGGGGGGTTTCCATCCTCTTGCCCCCCAAAGGCCCCCCCTCTTTCCTCCATGGAAGCTAATCCGCCTGAAAAAAAAAAAAGAAAGAAAGAAAAAGAAAAA
>NW_005365279.1:0-1139 GCF_000412655.1 Myotis brandtii
CAAATTTAAAAAGAAACATACAGACAACAACCTAAATCAATCCACATCTGGGGAGATTTTTAGAACTACAGAGCACCTTCTTCTCCCTCTTTTACAACATGTGATTTTCTGAAATAGAAATCAACCTCATATGTTGAACCAACTCAAATCTAAATTATAAGTTTGGAGTGGAATCAGCATTAAGTAAACAATAGTTAAATAATTTAGCTGACTGCATGACTATTTCCACTCTGTTGTAAACACATGCTTCTAATTTCTTTAAATGAAGATGTAGTGACTAAAATTAAATTACCCCCTTATGTAATGCATCCCAATACAGTATTCCAACCAAATGTTGAATTCATTTTTCATTCAATAAATATTCTTGAGATGATTACTATGTGTTAATAAGCACATAGTTCTAGTAAACAACTGATAAAAGAGGAAATCAACAAGTATAGCATAAAATTGTAACTGCTATAAGAGAAGTCTATATGGAAAAATGTGTAGTTCAGAAACTGAAGTTATAAGAAGGAAGAAGACATTAGATAAGGAAGAGAAAATCCCAGATCAGGTCAAGATAGGTGTCTAGCATGTGCAATTAGAGAAGAGAACATAAGTGTTCAAATAGCCCAAGATAGATGTATGTGTTTGTGTGAACTTAAACATAGATTCCTTCCTGAATTATAAGGTCCTAGGGCTCAGGGATGGCATCTTATTAATCACTATTTCTCCCACAATGTATTAAGTAGTAGGCACTCAACAATTATTTCTTGAATAGATAAATGACTATCTTATAAGAACTAATGAGAAATGATAGTTCTCAATTTATTTGAAAATTCTAATATGGGACAAGGAATTGAGGCCTGAGCTGCAGTGTTTATGTAAATACAGATTTTTAAGTTTGATCTTTAGGGTTTGCTTGGACAGTGTAGATTATCAGATAAATTTGACAAGAGGTCCTATATCAGAGCACATCAAGAATGTTAGATTAAATTCATTATGGACCAGGATTTCTTTAAATTTTCAGGCAGAATTATATTTATGCTATCAAGATAGAACTGGCAAGTGGCAATTCTACCAGTACAGAGGAAATTAATTGGTTACTAAGATAAATTAATGTGTGTGTGCCTTTTAAATGTAATAAAAGCAGAGTGAGA
>NW_005365280.1:0-866 GCF_000412655.1 Myotis brandtii
AAAAAAAAAAGGAGTTTATTGGCTCCTATAAGCAGGGAAGTCCATGGACATGACTATGTGTGTAATGTCTGCCTCCTGAATGGCACACTGAGCTCTGTGAAGATAGGAATTGAATCTGTGTTATTCACATGGGTCAAAACAAATTTCTCAAATCAATTCATAAATGAATGGGAAGTCAAAGGATGTGCTCAAGGTAATACAATTAGTACAGAACCAAGACCAAAACTGGGTCTCCAAACCCTTATGTTGTTATCATACCATACACCTTTTACAGGTGAAAAAACAAGGCCCAGAGAACAAAGTCACTTACCTGACCTTGTGCAGACAATTAGTGGCAGGACAAGGCCTGGAATCCAGAATGTTTAACGCTTAGCCCAGTTCTCTTTTCACTATAATATAAATAGTGCTTTATTTCCAAACCCTAGGAGGTCCTACATCAGAAAAAGTCAAGATGTTCACAAGATTCTCGATTATGGGTGCAAACAATTTGCTTAAATTCATTTTGATTTTTAAAATAAGTAATAATAATAATATGTAATATGGAAACTTTAAATTCTAAATCAGGAATAAAAAGCTATAAAAGATATTTTGGGTTACATTGGGATCATTTAGATATAGACTATATATTAAATGACTATTAAATAAATGTTAATGACCTTGAATATGAGAATAGTATTGTGATTAAGAAGAAGAATATCCCTTTTCTTTTTTAAAAAATATATTTTATTAATTGTTTACAGAGAAGAAGGGAGAGAGATAGAGAGTTAGAAACATCAATGAGAGAGAAACATCGATCAGCTGCCTCCTGCACACCCCCCGCTGGGGATGTGCCCACAACCAAGGTACATGCCCCTGACCGGAATCGA
>NW_005365280.1:1120-2974 GCF_000412655.1 Myotis brandtii
TCTTCTTGCTGCTGCTGCTGCTGCTGCTGCTGCTGCTGCTGCTGCTGCTGCTGCTGCTGCTGCTGCTGCTGCTGCTGCTGCTGCTGCTGCTGCTGCTGCTGCTGCTGCTGCTGCTGCTGCTGCTGCTGCTGCTGCTGCTGCTGCTGCTGCTGCTGCTGCTGCTGCTGCTGCTGCTGCTGCTGCTGCTGCTGCTGCTGCTGCTGCTGCTGCTGCTGCTGCTGCTGCTGCTGCTGCTCCCGGATCACCTGCTTGTCAATCTCCTGGACCACGCGGGAGAGCTCCTTGAAGTTGCGGAAGAACTCGCCATCTGGCGGCTGTATGCGGCGCATGAGGTGGATCTCTAACATCCCCATGTATTCTCCCGTGATCTTCGTGACCCTGGCATACTTCCCATGGAAGCTGAGCATGGCAATCTTTAGGCCTAGGCTATCGTATCTGCATTGGAAGAGGCCTGGCCTGATGAGGTCGTCCGGGTGGCTCGGCGGGAGATAGAGGCGGCTGTAGGTCAGCCAGTCATACCGCTGTCTGTCCTCCAGCACCAGCCCCGCTTCTTCCCTAATCCGCGTTGGTAAATCCGTTCGGTGGTCTGTGTTCTTGCACTGGGTGGTGAACCTGTCCTTCTGAATCAGCACGTGGCGGTTGTGGGGACTGCTGTGGCGGCCTTCCATGCACTCCACCGTGGCTGGTTTCCTCTCTGTCAGGCGAATTCTGAACATTGGCTTGAAATGTATTGGGCCACCCACATGGGTGTGAAGGGAAGGCCTGTATGTCCAACCAGTAATGCATAAGCCATCCACCACTACATTCACTAGTGTTCTATAGTGCTCAGCATCTAGCTGCCACAATCCCAAAATGTTTCTGTATGGGAACAGCTTCGCATAGACTTCTCGATAAGACATACCCATCATCTCCAGGTTTTGCAAGTTTTCACGAATGCCAAACTCCTCCCGGCAGCGCCTTCTCCAGATGCTGTCGATGTGCAGGATGTGGTGGAATTTGGTGCAGGCCTGGGCCAGGCTGGGCAGGTCGGTGGTGGGAACCCAGGCGAAAATCTCCACCAGCATCTCCACCGGCAGGTCCTGCAGCGAGCAGTGCGGGGGCGGCGGAGGCGGCATGGGGCTCGCGATTCCTCCATTCTTCACACAGCACCGCGATGCCGCGTCCCCCTGGACGTGCTTTTCTGCTGGGGCCGGCTTGCCAGCGGCCGCTGCCTTCTCAGCTGGGCACTGGCGCTTCTGAGGACACCTATATCCCCACGAAGAGCCCACACCACAGAGGCAAGCGCACTCCTCCATGCCTCCACAGGTAACAGCCACCACAGCATGGGCCCCTGCCCCTCAGCCGGGCTTTAAGCTGGCTCATCCCGGTCACGCCCCCAGGGCCTAGCCACGCCCCCTCAGAGAGGAGCCAATTGTAGGACTTTAAACCCATACCCATTAACAGTTGCCTCCCTTTCCCAGTGCCCCTCCCTGTCCTCCCGCCCTAGCCCCTGGTAGTCACTAATCTGCTTTCTGTAGGGAGATGCCTCCAGGGATATGCCTATGGGGAGGGGTCAGGGGGGACATTTCACAGAAATGCAGTCCAAAGAAACACAACGGTGGTACATCTACACAATGGAATACTACGCTGCGGTAAAAAAGAAGGAACTCTTGCCATTTGCAACAGCATGGATGGAACTGGAGAGCATTATGCTAAGTGAAATAAGCCAGTCAGAGAAAGATAAATACCACATGATCTCACTCATTTGTGGATTATAGAGAACAACATAGACTGATGAACAGGGACAGATCCAAAGACAGAGAAACAGCGATCAGACTATCAATCCCCAGAAGGAAAGTAGGGGAGGGAGGGAGT
>NW_005365280.1:3406-5597 GCF_000412655.1 Myotis brandtii
TTGCAAATGGTAAGAGTTCCTTCTTTTTTACAGCAGCATAGTATTCCATCATGTAGATGTACCACAGTTTAATGTTTTTTATTTTATTTTTATACAATTGATTTTTAAAAAAATATACTTTATTAATTTTTTACAGAGAGGAAGGGAGAGAGATAGAGAGTTAGAAACATCAATGAGAGAGAAACATCGATCAGCTGCCTCCTGCACACCCCCCACTGGGGATGTGCCCGCAACCAAGGTACATGCCCCTGACCGGAATCGAACCTGGGACCTTTCAGTCTGCATTCTGACACTCTATTCACTGATCCAAACCGGTTAGGGCAAGAATATCCCTTTTCTTAGAAGATGCCGGGTAAAGTATAGGATCAGGTTGGGGAGAGGTGCTATGATATCTATGTACAGAGATAGGATCTCACCTTTGAGCTCATCTTGGAAGATGGTGTTGGGGCTGCTTATCTGCTCCTCGAGTAGAAGTGGCATCTTGATCACCACAAATTACTACTGATTAATGTTATCATTTTGATCAGCAGGAACTAAGATATTTTCCCTATAATCCTGTTGGATAAAAGGCTTTATATAGTCCATTTGCTGACAAATTATAGTAATACAGCTGCTTTTTAAAAATTCTTTTGTACATCCTGGATTGGTTCTGTTGGGGAGCACATTAGAAGAACAAATGTTACAAAATATTCTGTTCCTTTTAAAACATAATTGACCTCATCAGAGAAGGCCATGTACTCTTTTAATTTTTTTTAAAATATATATTTTATTGATTTTTTATAGAGAGGAAGGGAGAGGGATAGAGAGTCAGAAACATCGATGAGAGAGAGGCATTGATCAGCTGCCTCCTGCACACCTCCAAATGGGGATGTGCCCACAACCAAGATACATGCCCTTGACTGGAATCGAACCTAGGACCCTTGAGTATGCAGGCCGAAGCTCTATCCACTGAGCCAAACCAGTCAGGGCATGGCCATGTACTCTTGACATCCAGTCCTCATACAATGTTTTCTTTGTCTCTAAGAATCATTTATGTTTAACACATGCCATTTCAAAGAATGGCAAAAATTCTTAAGCAAGTGACACTCTAATCTATGATTGCTCTATAGAAACAGAAATGCAAATCACAATAGTTTAAAGCAAAAAATAATGTAACTAATATGTCTCCCAAGTGTTTTTATTTTTCAGGCCTTCTCCCAAGACTTCAATCACCAACTCTACTCTTCCAAAGTTATAAAACTATACTTTTTTAATAAAGCAAAGATAAAAACAAAGAAAAAAAAAATCTCTACGTTCCACAAAGACGGTAAGAAGACACAGATTAGACCTACTAACAGTAATGGTCATTTCGCACTAGGATAGGCTACTAAGGAAAGGTTCATCATCTTCATCCCTAGAGAGCACTAAAAATAGATAGGATGGCCCACCACATGCCTCCCATGATTTATGTTCTCAGATGTTCTGGGTAGAGGTCTTGACCACATCTTTAAAATACTGTCTAGCATTAATATTCTATTAAAAAATGAAAGCAGACCACAAAGGTGAGGTCTAATTGTGTTTTTGTGGTATTTCTGTATATACAAATATCAGAGAAGTAGCCAGATTCAAATATTAAAGTGAGTGATCATAAGTGGTCTCCAAGCCTGAGATGGCATAAGAGAAGGACTGAATTTTTACTGTTGATTAACTAGGGAACAAGATTGAGGAGAAATAGTATCCCTTTGTCTACTTCTCTAACATGTTTTCATCAAAGTCTTAAAGATAGGCCCAATATGTTCCTTTTTACTTAATAAGACTCCATATACAAGATATGAACAAGAGTAGGCAAAATAAGCCAGTCAGAGAAAGACAAGTATCACATGATCTCACTCATATGTATAATCGAATGAACAAAATAAACTGATGAACAAAACAGATCCAGAGACATAGATGCATGGAACAGACTGATGAATCTCAGAGGGAACCTGGAGGGTAGAGATTAACCAAACAATTTATATGCATAACCCATGGATATAGACCAGTGGTTCTCAACCTTCCTAATGCCGCGACCCTTTAATACAGTTCCTCATGTTGTGGTGACCCCCAATTTCATTGTTACAAATTGAACATAATTAAAGCATAGTGATTAATCACAAAAACAATATGTAATTATATATGTGTTTTCCGATGGTCTTAGGCGACCCCTGTGAAA
>NW_005365280.1:5659-7886 GCF_000412655.1 Myotis brandtii
GAGGGCGGGGGGGGGGGGATGAATTTGGGGGGGGGTGGGGAACATCATTAATAATTTCAACAATAAAGATAAATTCTAAAAAACAAAAAGATGGAGCAAGAGGAACTTCAAATGTGCTCAGGGAAAGCAAGAGGATGTTGATATAATTTATCAGAATAGAAATGTCTGTCACCGCTACCTTGAGAAAAGCTTCAAGAACATAACCAATACCCATAGAACCCATCAATTATGGTCACTCATGAAATACAAAACTGTAAGACTAGCAGTATTTGGGGAGCCTTCATAATTAATATAAAGGGACAACCAGAGGAAAAAAGTCATAAATCATTTTAGAATATTAAGTCTAATATAGGAAGTTAATTAGTTTTTGTCTTCATTTTAGGGAGAGCCACTTTAAGGAAGGAGCAGACTTGAAACACCTCTTAAACCATAGTGTAGGAGCAAAGGAGGACCTGGAAAATACCAACTGCTATAGATTGAGTGTTCATATCCCTCCCCAAATTCATATGTTGAAGCCTGTTCCCCAGGATGATGGCATTAGAAACTCTACATGTCAGAAGGGAATGGCATGAAGTACTTAAGGTAATGGAAAGCAAGGATCTGAGACCAAGATTACTATATCCAGCAAGGCTATCATTCAAAATAGATGGTCAAATAAAGAGCTTCCCAAACAAACAAACAAAAAGGCTAAAGGAGTTCATCACCACCAAGCCAGCATTACAAGAAATGCAAAAGGGATTGCTGTAAGGGGTTGCTGAGAAGAAACAGAGAGAGAAACCTAGCCATACAGAATTAAAATGGCTGTAAATAAGTACCTCTCAATAATAACCCTAAATCTAAATGGATAACATGCTCCTATCAAAAGGTGTAGGGTAGCTGAATGGATACAAAAACATGACCCAACTATATGCTGACTACAAGAGACCCACCTCAAAACAAAAGACACACACAGGATGAAAGTGAAGGGATGGAAAAAATTTTTCCATGAAAATGGAAAAGAAAAAAAAAAGCTGGAGTAGTAATACTCATATCCGACAAAATAGACTTTAAAATGAAGGCTATCACAAGAGACAACAAAGGTCACTACATAATACTAAAGGGATCAATTCAACAAAAGGATATAACCCTGGGAAACATTTATGCATCCAATATAGGTGCACCTAAATATATTAAACTTCTAGAGGACTTTCATGGAGAGATTGACAATAATACAGTCATAGTAGGGGACTTTAACACCCCTTTGACTTCCCTGGACAGATCTTCCAGACAAAAACTTAACAAGGAAACAGAGACTCTAAAGCAGGGGTCCTCAAACTATGGCCCGCGGGCCACATGCAAATACAAATATTGTATTTGTTCCCGTTTTGTTTTTTTACTTCAAAATAAGATATGTGGAGTGTGCATAGGAATTTGTTCATAGTTTTTTTTTAAACTATAGTCCGGCCCTCCAACGGTCTGAGGGACAGTGAACTGGCCCCCTGTTTAAAAAGTTTGAGGACCCCTCCTCTAAAAGGACAGTGATGTCAGTGACGCACAAGCCTACAACTGTGAGGTAAATTCAAGAAGAGAAGTCAGTACCGGCCGGTGTGGCTCAGTGGTTGAGCATTGACCTATGAACGAGGAGGTGAGGGTTCGATTCCTGGTCAGGGCACAGGTTGAGGGCCCAGGTTGAGGGCTGGATCCCCAGTATAGAGGGCGTGCAGGAGGCAGCTGATCAGATTCTCTTTCGTCATTGATGTTTCTCTCCCTCTCCCTTCCTCTCTGAAATCAATAAAATATATTTAAAAAAGAAGAGAAGCTGGGCCCTTGCACACATCCGGACCCTGCCCCTCCCTCGCAGGGGCGGGATTTGCTCCTACCCCTCAGAGAGCTGCCGCTAAGTGAAATAAGCCAGTCGGAGAAAGATAAATATCATATGATCTCACTCATTTGTGGAATATAATGAACAACATAAACTGATTAACAAAAATAAAGCCAGAGGGGGGAAAAATATACTGGAATATATTAGAAGTAATCCTGTTATTTCCAGATTTTTAATATTTCCTACACTTTTGTGATATCATACTACGTTAGTACAGTTGTGATAACATTATTATACTTAAAATCCTTTTATTCTTGAAATATTCATGTTTATTGCATATAATATTATTATATGTAAGATAATTTCTCTTGAATAATTGGTGTTTATTGCATGTAACATTATCATATTTAAAATCGTTTTTCTTAG
>NW_005365280.1:8003-10995 GCF_000412655.1 Myotis brandtii
AGGGGGCATGCAGGAAGCAGCCGATCAATGATTCTCTCTCATCATTGATGTTTCTATCTCTCTCTCCCTCTCCTTCCTCTCTGAAATCAATAAAAAATATATTTATATTTAAAAAAAAACTATTGGGAACTTGAGAAGGGCAAGGAGTCTGTTTATGTGTCCTGGGGTGGGCTGTGAAAGGGAGGGAGCTATGGTCTCAGCCCCCTACTAGGAAATCAACTGATGATTCTTAAAACTTAAAACTCAAGAAATAAGCATGCAACTTATTATTTAAAATTATGAAGATGAATACTGAAATAATCAACTAAAGTGTTGGAAGTGTTTGTGGAGCAGAAAATGGGTAGAGATGATCAGGGTTTGCTGCTTTTAATAACAAGCCTTATAGAACTATTTCTCTCTTAAAATTATGTGCATGTATAATTTTAATAAAAATGAAAACAGAGAGAAATTAGAATAATACAGTAAACATTCATGTGTATATCTTTGCACTTGTGATAATATATAAAAAGTGGAATTTGGCCCTGGCTGAGTGGAGACTCACTTGGTTGGACCATCATCCCATATAATTACCGGTCAGAACACATACTTAGGTTGCAGGTTCAATCCTCAGTCAGGGCATGTACAGGAGGCAACCAATCTATGTTTCTCTCTCTCAAATCAATAAAAACATATCCTCGGCCCTGCCGCATGGCTCAGTAGTTGAGTGTCAACCTATGAACCAGGATTCGATTCCCAGTCAGGGTGTATGCCTGGGTTGCAGGCTCTGTCCCCAGTGTGGGGCATGCAGGAGGCAGCCAATCAATGATTTTCTCTCATCATTGATGTTTCTATCTCTTTCCCTTCCCTTCCTCTCTGAAGTCAATGAAAATATACTTAAATATATATTTTTAAAAATATTCTTGGGTGAAGATTAAAAAATAATAATAATTTTAAAATTAAAATAAAAGTGGGATTTAGAGACCAATGAAAATAAGTGTTTTAAATCTTGGCACATATTGTACCACTGGGATCCAGAAAGGTGAGATAAATTTCAACTATAAGCAATAAATATATGATATTCACTTTTCTAATTTTCTGACACATTTTTTAAAATTTTATCCCTGGCAATATGATAGAAATCATACATTTCATTTGCATTCTTTGGTTATTAAAGTCATTTCTCTCACTAATGAGTATATAAGTGTGATTATTATTGGTTATCTTTTTATTCTTTTGTGAACTGCCTACTTATATCCATTGCCATTTTTTTTCTCTTCTGCTTTTTCTTATTGATTTGTAAAGAGTTCTCTATGTATTATCAATATTAACCTTATGTTTGTCACATACTTTGCAAAAAATTTCTCCCTATTTGTTCTAACATTTTGTGGCATATTTAGAAAATGTTCTCTGTTCCAAAATTATTTTTCGATTATCCTTATTTATAGTACTTTCTTATTTCATTTCTTAAATTTTATTTTTAAAATTGAGAGTGATAAATCATTCATTTTTAAGTAATTTCTGAGTACCTTAATGTAGGAGGAAGGCTCTTGCTACTCTTTATATGTAGCAAAGCAAACATTGTAATTTCTAGACTCCAATTTGGTTTTCTATATTTTAGTTGAAATTAAAAATATCTTACTATTATTTAAATTTTTATTGAATTTCAATAGCTGTTATCTTAAATGGCAATAAAAATTAATTACTTTAAACTAAGATTTCAATAATTTTTTAGCATGCAGACTGTATACTTATTTAATGTGTTCTCACTACCATAGCTTATGAAATCTCAGAATGGTAAGTACTTTCTAGAATTGCTAGCATGGTGAGGTTTAGACGAGAAGGGATTTTAGGTGCTTTTTTGTCAGTAGTTAGGGTGAGTTCATCTTGTATGTTTTAGCTGTTAGTTATTGATAAAATACAGAGAAAAGAGGGGGAATTTTGTAATAAGATCTCTCTGTTTCTAAATCATGGCTTTACAAGAAATATTAGACCAAACAGTTTTCTCATAAAATGATCAAAAATAGTCGATCCTTCTTACTAATTTCTGATGTTCCCCACCTGAATGTGTGTTCTTTAGGACTGAATTGTGTTGTAAACCAATTAGAAATGGCCAGAAACATAAGCATGATTCAAGGGAAACCTAATGAGGTGGTCTGTAGGCTTAAGGAAGAAACTGCATGATCTTAAATAAGAGGCAAAACAGGGGGAAATGTCTACCCATATATTTTACTAATATTAAGTAAATTTTGGAACAAAAATTATTTTTAACACTACAGTATGATGGAGTAGATAACGCACAATAACTATCTTGATTTTTTCATTAACCTGTGAGTAAAAGCAATTTAGTTTAATTTAATAAACATTAGGTGAATGTAGTGTTTCATTCACCCATGTGCATGGGGGTAGGGGTGTCCCTCAGCTCGGCCTGCACCCTCTCCAATCTGGGACCCCTCGAGGGATGTCCGACTGCCGGTTTAGGCCAGATCCCACAGGCAGTCAGACATACCTCTCTCAATCCAGGACCACTGGCTCCTAACCACTCACCTGCCTCCCTGCCTAAGGCCCCCAACTACCCTTCCCTGCCAGCCTGGTTGCCCCCCACTGCCCTCCCCTGCTTGCCTGATCTTGCCCCCAACTGCCCTCCCCTGCTGGCCTGGTCGCCCCTAACCCCCTGCCAGCCTAATAGCCCCCAACTGCCTCTGCCTCAGCTCCCATCACCATGGCTTTGCCTGGAAGGAAGTTGGACGTCTGGAAGATGGCCGGTCGACCGGGTCTAATTAGCATATTACCCTTTTATTAGTATAGACTAGGGGCCCGGTGCACGAAATTCGTGCACTGGGGGGGAGGGGTCCCTCAGCCCGATCTGCACCCTCTCTAATCTGGGAGCCCTCAGGGGATGTCCTACTGACGGCTTAGACCTGCTCCCCATGGTCCTCTGCTCTCTGCGGACCTGTCTGCTTGACGCCACCATAGGCCCTGGTGTCTGCTCTCTGTAGGGGACTGCCTGTCCTTC
>NW_005365280.1:11846-24488 GCF_000412655.1 Myotis brandtii
GCCCCTTGCCCAGGCCTGACGCCTCCGCCAGAGGTGTCAGGCCTGGGCAGGGGACCCCATCTCCCCCCAATCACCGGCTTCTGGGGGCTTCTGGGGCCAGCCTGCGGACCAGGATGGTGGCTCGCGCTGGCGGCTGCGCTGTCCTGCCCTGCCTGCAGTATGCAAATTAGCTGCCATCTTTGTTGGCGGTTAATTTGCATATCGTGCTGATTAGCCAATGGGAGGTATAGCAAAGGTACGGTCAATTACCATGTTTGTCTATTATTAGATAGGATAATTAATAAAAAGTAACTTGACTTAGGGTGGTAAACACATAATACAGATGAAGTATTTTTTTTAAATAATACAAGAATGAACTCTTTGTTTCACATATAACTATAAACCTACTTTTGCCCCACCCTGTATGTAATGAGGAGGAGTCAAGAAGGATATGAGGCAAGAGACAAATAGTAGCAAGTTTCTTGATGTCCCTGGGCCCCAGTTGCCTCACCTCTAAAATTAGTAAGTAGGAATTTCAAGTCCTTTCATACATAGAAGTCCATGATTCTATTAAAGAAACATACTCATAATTTATGTGCTTTATCAATTAACTTGTTATGCAGGGGATCAGAATATGCTACCCCCAAATAAGCACTTTGGCCAAAGAGTTGTTTGGAGCTGAAAGCAATTAAGCAGTAGCAAAAGCAAAGGCAGCTTTTTTTATTCTTATTTTTGTTTCCTCTTCATCTATCTACTTAAAAGCAGGTCATAAATTTCTTTGTAAAGGTGTCCTCCTCCCCTTTCCCATATGTGAGGAGGAAAACCACCATCATCACTAGAGACAGAAAGTCAGCACCAAATAGGTCTGCGTAAACAAATCTTACTAAAATAACTCTTATCTTCTATTAGTTTCCCTAGCATATTCACCTTCCTACAATTTACCACCCTTAGGAATCCAAACCCTTTCCTTTGTCTTGTCACTTCTCCACAAATTTATCACCCTTTGTTAAGATGGTATATAAGCCCCATATTCTAACCACCCCTTGACTTATTCATCACTAAGTTCTTCTATATGTATGTGCATAGCATGTATAAACAAACTGTCTTTTATTCTCCTATTACTGGTTTTTATCAGTTTAATTTGCAGGCCCCAAACTACTGGACCTAACAAGGTAGAGGAAAGTTTTATTTCTTATCTTACAGTTCCTACATTTAAGGCAGGCCTCGTACGGGGTGTGGGCGGGTGTTGAGGGAGGGGATGGTACTTCTTTTTTTTTAATATATATTTTTATTGATTTCAGTGGGGTGTGGGAGGGTGTAGAGGGAGGGGATGGTACTTCTTTTTCTTTTTTAATATATATCTTTATTGATTTCAGAGAGGAAGGGAGAGGGAGAGGGAGAGAAAGAAACATCAATGATAAGAGAGAATCATTGATTGGCTGCCTCCTGCACCCCCCCTACTGGGGATCAAGCCCCCAACCTGGGCATGTGCTCTTGACTGGAATCGAACCCAGGACCCTTCACTCCACAGGCTGACGCTCTATCCACTGAGCCAAACCAGCTAGGGCAGGGGATGGTACTTCTTAATAATATCCATAGGAGAAGGTCATGGGAAAACATAGGCAAAGATTGGAGTTACATTACCACAAACCAAGGAAAATTTGAGGCCTCTGGAAGGTTAAAAAGAACGAAAGAAAGAAAGAAAGAAAGGAAGAAAGAAAGAAAGAAAGAAAGAAAGAAAGAAAGAAAGAAAGAAAGAAAGAAAGAAAGAAAGAAAGAAAGAGAGAACTGATTCCTCCTTAAGAGTTCTCAAAGGAAGCATAACCCTGCTGTCACTGTGATTTTTGGATGTCTAACCTCCAGAACTGTGAGAGAATAAAATTCTATTGTTTTAAGCCACTTAGTCCGTGGTTCTTTGTTACAGCATCACTAGGAAACTAGTACAACTACCATGCTATCACTGTCTTTCTGAGAGGACAGTATGCAGAGAGTAATGTCAGAATTTCCCAGGAGGAGAGGTGGATTCTCAGGGTTGGAGGAGAGTGGAGCCTGCCACTTTAGAGATGTGTTTCTGGATCATACTTGAAGCCCATCCCCTGATTAGAATAAGCCTCATTCCCACCCCTCTCCACATCGTGGCTGTACCAACTCGCTGGTTATGAGCAGAATATGCCATGTTCATGTGCTCATTCATGATGGAGAGACACAGGCCAGGCTGTGTGTATGTGTGTGGGGGTTATGGTTGGGCTGGAGGGAGGAATGGAGAGTACTTAGAGCAGGCTCCTCCCATAAAAGGGAAACACCTCTGAGCCCTCTCTAAGCTCTGTGGCCTGTCTTGTTCCACCCCTGACACCCTTTTTTTTTAAATCCTCACCTGAGACATGCTTAGAGAGAGAAAGGAAGAGAGAGAAATATCGGTCAGTTGCCTTCCCTACATGCTCTGACCAGGGATTGAGTCCGAAACCCAGGTATGTGCCCTGACTGGGAAGCAAACCAGCAACCCTTCGGTGCACTTGGCCAAGGCCCCCTGGCACTCTTTGATAAAGTAAAAAGGAGGTAACATTATGCTAGGGTTAACATTTAAATTAAGCAGTTGCAAAAAATTCAATCAACAAAACAGAAACTTTTAAAACAATTACTTAAAAATAAAATAAAAGTGTAACTGTAACATAAGAATAACAATTCAGGTTTAGAGTTAGATAAATTCTCTGTCCAAGGGATTTTAAGCAAGATATTTAATCTACCTAAATTTCAGTCTCCTTATCTGTAAAACATGGTTAAGAATGCAGTTCACAGAAGTGTCGAAGGATTAAATGAGATGTCTACAAGCACTGTACTTAATCATGACTCTCTTGGTTCAACTCTTAAAACCCCAGTTAAAGGAGCATTCAAAATCATGCTTCCCAACATGTCAACAATTTGGCTCAAATAAACTCATAAAAAATTTTTAAGTTAAAATTAATTTTTAAAAAATGAATTTAGCCCGAGCCGGTTTGGCTCAGTGGTTAGAGCGTGGCCTGCGGACTAAAGGGTCGCAGGTTCAATTCTGGCCAAGGGTATATGCCTGGGTTGCGGGCTTGATCCCCAGTAAGGGACATGCAGGAGGCAGCCAATCAATGATTCTCTCTCATCATTGATGTTTCTATCTCTCTATCTCTCTCCCTTCCTCTCTAAAATCAATAATAGTATATATTTTTTTAAAAAAATGAATTTAGCCCTAGCCGGTTTGGCTCAATGGATAGAGCATCAGCCTGCGGACTGAAGGGTCCCAGGTTCGATTCCGGCCAAGGGCACATGCCTGGGTTGCCGGCTCGATCCCCAATAGGGGGCATGCAGGAGGCAGGCAATCAATGATTCTCTCCCATCATTGATGTTTCTCTGCAGGAGGCCAATCAATGATTCTCTCCCATCATTGATGTTTCTCTCTCTCTCCCTCTCCCTTCCTCTCTAAAATCAATAAAATATATTTTTTAAAAAAGAAAGAAAAATGAATTTATTGGCTCCTATAAACAGGGAAGTCCATGGATATGACTGGCTTGAAAAGATGCAGGTGCTCACATGTGATCAATAGTTCTTGCTCTTTTTCTCCTTTTCTCTCCATTTCTTGACTATTCCTAATCCTGTGTATTTGTTTCATTCTCTCTCTACAATAGGCTTCTTCTATCATACGGAAAATGTCCACCAATACTGTCAGTCATTTCGCATCCCAACCTAGCAGTTCTAGTAGAAAAAGGAAGCTCCCTTTTCCCAGAGTCCATATGCCATTCCCGGAGAAGAACTCTGATTGGACTCCCACTGCCAGAGTGATTGGCAGGCCTAGGAGGGGCCAGGATGAGAGCAGTCATCCACGCAAATCACTCCAGGAGAGTTTTAAAGCATGTTGGTGGTTATATGTCTGTGGACATACACCGAACTATTTTCTTCCTAGTGGGATTGTGGTTTGTCTGTTTGCTTCTTTCTGTACTTTCCAAACATTCTGCAAGGAACTGCATTCATTTGATAATGAGGGATTAAAATTACAAAAACTAAATAGAAATACATTGTTGATGAAACCAGGAAATCTACAAAGTTTTCATCAGGGAGACTAGGATATGTTTCAACCCACATGAAACATATGAGAATATACCTGCTGTGCCAAATTCTAATGTGATTAATTGT
This sequence comes from Myotis brandtii, assembly GCF_000412655.1. Lineage (NCBI taxonomy): Eukaryota > Metazoa > Chordata > Mammalia > Chiroptera > Vespertilionidae > Myotis > Myotis brandtii. The sequence goes on from NW_005365280.1 coordinate 15,984, forward strand.
AATATAGCTGAGGCAAGATTGTTCAGACAGACTGGAAGCAGGGAGGAGGAACCCCTTGCTAGAGAGGGGAGGGAGTTCTGCACAACTCCCACAGCAAGGAATGCCAACACACACCTTTGTTGATCAGGTTAGCCTGCTCAAGGGAGAGTCCCATTGTGCTGGGCTGCATGTTACACCTAGAGATCCTGGAGGGAAGAGGGGATAAGCCTCGGTCCCCCTCTAGGGGCCTGGCGCTCCTTCCCCCCTTTGCTCTCATTATCCTCTCTTCAAGCACTCCCCAGGACTGAGCCTTCATCTCTTGGATGCACCTACTTATTCTGAAAATGGACAACCCTGGCTCTCTGGCCAGAATAAATTCCAGCTGAAATCCACAAACTGGTGTAGGGGAGGAAAAATAATTTTATCTGCCCATCTAAATTGTATGGCTAAGAAGCAATAAAAGACAGATTAACAAGAGAAAAACAGAAGTTTAATAACATATATACATGGGAGATACCCAGAAAAGCTAAGCAACTCCCAGAAATGACTCAAGCCAGCACTTTAAATACTAGAGATAAAAGAAATCTGTTGAGGGGTGTGGAGTCCAGTTATGGGAGTTTATCAGGAAAAGTTCAATAAGATTGCATGCAGATTTATATCTGGTGCCTTCTCTATTAAAAAGAGTTCCTCATGATTTAGAGTTAATCCTTGGTACAGACAGGGAGACACCCTACAAATGGAGATTTCCCTTACAAAAGGGCAATTTCTATTGTCTGCTTTTTCTCAAAAATAATCAGCTCAAAATAATCCTTATGCCAAAGAGGCATATTTTGGGGTGGCATATTTTGCCACCCTTCACTGACATTTTTGTTTTTGAACATATGCAAGAAACTAGGAGGGGGCCAATGCCATACCAGAGGGGAGAGTAGAATGAAATGAGATAGAAGAGGTGAGCAGTGATTTGTTGGCAGATTATTCCAAGTGAAAGGGAAAGCCAGTACGGGGTCCCTTAGCTTGGGTTAAGGGAGAAAACAAAGCCTAAAATGAAAACCTACCTGCAGGTAGTTTACTTGGAATGACCCCAGGAAAGAGAAGAGATCAGGAGATTAAGGGAGGGAAGGATGAAAATGCAGTATGTAAATTGCCACTTACAGCAGAAGCAGTGGGGCTTCATCCAACCTCCGGAAAAGCATCAAGCAAGCTTTCCAGAATTGGTGTCCGGATGCACTAGAGGTGGGACTGTTTATCCTTTGCTTCAAGCTTCCTATTGACCTGCAAATTTAAAGGAATCCCCAAACAGGAAGCAAAGTCCCGCTCTTATCCAGTGCACAGCAAGTATCCACTATCTTATGAATTGACTTGAAGCTGCCCACCCCAGCCACAGCTGAAAACTAATGTAAGGCTGAGAGGTGAGGATAGGAGGCATTTGCTACAGAATGTTTTTGGCAGAGGAATAATGAGGTCCAATTATTATTTAAAGCTAAGGGAATGCACAAAGTCACCTAGTGAGAGCTTCATTTTCCCAGTACCTATATATTATTAAAAAGATAAAAGATAAGAGAGTCCAATGACTAAATCCTTCATGATTCTAACATTCAGAGACCATGTAGTATATCAATTCAGAATGAATATGATGGCAAACAACATTATACACTGATAGTGTCTTAAACAGACAGGGTAGTCTCACCTAATGTGAAGTCTGGAGCTGGTGCATCTGGCCAGTGATACTTTCAGGGACCCAAGTTCTTTTATCTCCCCTCCTGGCATCTTTATATGTAGGCCTCTGTCCTTGAGCTGTGGCTTCAAGGAAGTTGCACTTTTAGGCGCACAACCACAACTCAGGTAGGAAGGGGAGGCGCACAGGGTAAGTCAGCCCCCTGTTCTCAAGAAACATAAGAGGACCTAGAAAAGCTTTTACTCAACCAACCAACTTCTTTTTTTTAATCCACACCCTAGGATATATTTCATCACTGATTTTAAAGAGAGAGGAAGGGAGAGGGAGAGGGAGAGATGGAGAGATCAATTGGTTGCCTCCCACTGTAGAACAAACCCACAACCAAGGTATGTGCCCTGACCAGGAATTGAAACTGCAACCTTTTGGTACACGGACATCACCAACCAACTGAGCCACACTGGTCAGGGCTCAACTGACTTCTTCATTGCCCAGAACTGTGAGACAAACTAGTAAGCCAGGAGAAGTGGAAGAGGGAAACTGAGATAGATAGTTAAACAGCAATTTGCAGCCATCTTGAAATTCTATTTTCTCTAAACCAAGGACACTGCTCCCCAACCAGAGGGTAAATAGCTTAAATCACCCTACTCAGTGAGACACAGAAATCCAATTAGTGCCATTTGCCACCACACTCAAAGACAGATGAAGTTAAGGGAATAAATCTCATTTTGGTATATCAGCATAAACCTGATGAATATTCTATTGAGATCCTCCCATAAATGCCCAACCTTTAAAATCTCTCAAAAGGAAAGCCCAGCGTGCACTCTCCCTCCTTTCCCCTCAGTCTTTCCCCTCTCCCTCCCCCTCTTCTTGCCCCACAGGCATGCATCTCCTAAACTCTAAGGGACCCCATGAGGCTTGCAACCAGGGCAGCCAAGGGTAGTGGCAATTCATCAAAGGCAAACCCCCTGAACTTCTCCCCAAGGCCCTCTTTTCTCTGATTTCTAGTGAGCCAAGCAGACCAGCCCAGGCTCATTTCCCAGCCTTTTCTTGTTTCATTGTCCCCAGCTTTAATAAATGTCCTCTAGCCTTGGCCTGTGTGGCTCAGTTGATTGGGAGCCATCCCAGGCACTGAAAGGTTGCTGGTTCAACTCCCTGTCAGGGCACAAGCCCAGGTCATAGGAGGTAGCCCTCTACCCCACTTCCTCTCTCTCTAAAAATCAATTTTAAAAAATAAGTAAACATCCTCTAAAATTCACCTGAATTCGTGTTGTGAAGTTTTTACTGCACAAAATCAAGAACCCTAGGCAGACCCGCCAAAGGCCAGGTCCCCTTTCTGTAACACTATGACACATCAACCCCTAACTCCAAGTGAGTCCAGAAAGGAAGTATTTTTAGCTGGGCACTTTGCTGCCCCGAATAACACTGGAGTATTCATAGGGAAGCAGGAAGGAATGGCTGTTGCATAAACTGCTGGTCTGTATATGCCCCCCAGATAAAAAGAACCCGTGAAGGAGACTGAGGGGTGGCAAGAAAAGTAGAACAAGGACAGTGTGTGGTGTCCCCAAAACCAAGGGAGGACATTCTTTCAAGGAAGGAGGAATCTCCTGGGTCAAATATTCCTTAAAATCTGGAGAAGATAGGGGTAGGGGGAGAAGTCCAGTGGGATTGGCAACAGGGAGGCCATCGGGACAATGACAAGAGCTGTTTCTGTGACAAGGAGAGCATGAAAGCCCAATGGAAGCATGCTGAGGTGAGAATGGGGTGTGAGGACTAATTTTATTTTAAAAGTTGGGCCTTGAAAGAGGTAGTTAGGGGAGGAGAAAGAGGAGTAAAAAGGGATGGATGTCTTAGGATGAAAAATATTGTCTATCTCACTAAATGGTTTTGAGAATACAACAGATATCAAATTGCTTTAATATCTATTTTTTATTTGATTTCATTTGAGAGAGAGAGAGAGAGAAACACTGATTTGTTGTTCCACTTATTTATCTATGTATTGGTTGATTCTGGTATGTGTTTGACCAGGTACCTGCAACCTTGGCATATCGGAACAACACCCTAATCAACTGAGCAACCCAGCCAGGGCACTTTAATATCTATTTTAAAACATTAAGTTTCAGGCCTATTTCTTCCAAAGCTACATAGCATGATGCATAGGACAACCTTTGGAGTCAGAAGGAGTTAGACTTAAATCTAAACCTGCCTCTGGCTAGCTGTGTGATCTTAAGCCAGTTGCTTAACCTCTCTAAATCTGTGTGCTCATAAGTAAAACGGGACGGTCATGCCTACTGCAAAAGCTATGAAAGAACAAATGCATGTAAAGTGCCTATCACGGTGCTTGACACGTAGTAAATCACCAGTAAGTGGTACTAACATCCTTCTTGCAGATCAGATCTAACATTTATGTATCAAGAAGCTAAATGACATTCCCACGAGACACAGTATAACAAATGCTTAATAATGTTTGTAATTTCCTTTGAGCCAAAGCACAGGAAGACAGTAAGTCCCATATAGCCATCGTACATAATACATGCAACCCAAGTTACTCCTTCATGTTTCCTTATTTGTAACGTGGCAGAAAATCATGTACCTGCTTGTCTCTCTAAGGCTCAAAGTATAGCCAGAGGGCTGAGCAGCAGCTGAGCATCTGCCTCCTCCTTGAAATTCAGGGTCAGCATGAGGACAGACCCCCGCAAGAACACTCACGAGGGGAGATAGTTCTTTGCAAGGCAGATGGAAGAACAAATATTAAGCAAGAAAACGTGTGGATGTGTGAGAGTGGAAAGGTATGTATCATGAGAGCTCTCATATTAAGTGAGAGTTAACTTTATATTATCATTACTTTATAATAATTACTATGATTTTTACTTTTGTTAGGCTTAGCTCTTTGTCTGAAACTGGATGTAGGGAAAGGGGTAGATCAGAGTGGGAGATTCAGAAGATGTTTGCAGAGTGAGGGAAGGATTCTAATTTCTCTCTCCTGCACAGCACCTTGAATGATTCTCCTGGCTCTCATAGACTGACTTAAAGGAGCAGGGCTCCTTGTGCTGGCTTTACTTTCTGCTACACACTCTGCACAGCAGCAGAAAGAGCTCAAACACTGGAGTCAAACTGTCTAGAGTCCAATCCTGGCTCAAACCTTAGTAACTGGGTGACCTCAGGCAAGTGTAATAACCTTTCTGAGACTTAGTGTCCTTACCAGTAAATTGAGACAATAAAACCTATATCACAGTTTCATTATGAAGACTAAATTAAATCATGTATACAAAGGGCCTGGTTCAGTACCCAGCATGCAGTTGGGGCTCTTCTGGTCTGAGACCTTTCTGCACGTATGTCATCTGTCATCTGCTCCCTTTCCCAACATGCGTGTGCCCCACACATATGGCTCTAGGGCTGTGATTAGCATATTTTTTTGGGTTCTCTGGGAAGCAGGCTGGAATGGGGTTTCACAGGAAATACCTGTGAAAGAAAACAGGTAGAAATAGGATGGGACAGGGGGAGCCTTCAGAATAGAATGAAGATGTGATTAAGTCTTCAAACCAAGGGAGCCCTGGAGCAAATCATGCCCATCAGAGGAATTTCTCGTGGGGCAGAAATAGCCCAGCCCTCCCAGCACCATGTGCTCAGTCAGGATCAGGGTCACGGCCGGGGGCTAGGGGTGGGAGGTAGGGGGAGCAGCCCTGGGAAGCCAACCTCAGGGTGAGATGGATCCTAGAGAGAAGGGGCGGGGCTCTCAGCCCTGCAGTCTGGCCTTCTTCAAGGTGCCTCTCGGGTCTGTCCTGTCTCTGAAAACAAATTTATTTTCAACACACAATGGAAATATTCCCGGTGCTGAGTTAGTGGTAGCAGCTGATGTGATGACAGAGGAGGAAAAGAAAAAAAAGGAGAGGAGGAGGAGGAGAAGGGATGAGAAGAAAGGTGAAATAGGAAGGGCGAGGGAGAGGCTAGTAGCCATAACCAGCCTTCTCTGATTCCCAGCCTTTTGAAGGTGGCCCTGAGCTGGGCCAAGGGCAGAAATGAACCTTAAGATGAACCCTTTCTCTCCCAAAGTGGGTGAACTGCCACCTTGTATATGCTCATCATTGCTAGGCAGCAGACAGAAAGGGCAGAAGGTCTCCTTAGCAAAGAAAGCTGCCCCACTGAGAAGGAAGGGAAGAGTGTCTTGCCAAGACATGGTTGAGAGAAAATCTGCATGTAGATTCCTTCAGTAAGGAAACCTCTTTATTACTAATGTAAGTGGACAATCAATGGGTCCGGGCTGCCTGTCACTACTTGAGCCAATTAAACACAGGATTGAATCATATATGATGGGAGAGCAGCAGGTCACTTACAAAAATCTGCTCTGCAGCCCCCCAAAAGCCAGCTACTTATACTGGGTAGGACAAAGATTACATGGGGAAGTAGGAATTATAGGCATGGGGAAGTAGGCAAGGTGGGCTGCAGGGATGAGGGGAGGGCGCTGGGGAAGGACGCCATTGTTTGGGCAACAAGGTTGTTAATCTTTCCATGATAGTAGGCACTTCTTGAATGGGGATGGACCACATTCCATGGTTGACTCCCAGGGACAAGGTTGACTCCCAGGTCCTGGGGATATACAACTCCCAGCCAGGTTAGAATGTACTTTCTTTTTTTCTTTTTTCCAGGATTGAATCATATATGATGGGAGAGCAGCAGGTCACTTACAAAAATCTGCTCTGCAGCCCCCCAAAAGCCAGCTACTTATACTGGGTAGGACAAAGATTACATGGGGAAGTAGGAATTATAGGCATGGGGAAGTAGGCAAGGTGGGCTGCAGGGATGAGGGGAGGGCGCTGGGGAAGGACGCCATTGTTTGGGCAACAAGGTTGTTAATCTTTCCATGATAGTAGGCACTTCTTGAATGGGGATGGACCACATTCCATGGTTGACTCCCAGGGACAAGGTTGACTCCCAGGTCCTGGGGATATACAACTCCCAGCCAGGTTAGAATGTACTTTCTTTTTTTCTTTTTTCTTTTTTTTAAATATATTTCTTTATTGATTTCAGAGAGGAAGGGAGAAGGAGAGAGAGATAGAAACATCAATGATGAGAGAGAATCATTGATCAGCTGCCTCCTGCACACCTCCCACTGTGGATCGAGCCTGCAACCCAGGCATGCGCCCCCGGCCGGAATCGAGCCTGGGACCCTTCAGTCCGCAGGCCAATGCTCTATCCACTGAGCCAAGCCGGCCAGGGCTAGAATGTACTTTCTTTAATCAGAGTTAACAGAGCATGATTAATATTATTTTATTTCTTAGTTAGTTCCCAATATTCTATTTCTTCCCCTAACACTAGCAATACAAGCCACTTTTTACCAAGTGCTAACTATATGCCATGCAAGATGCTGAGCATTTCACAGGCATTATGTTAATTTTTACAACCAACACTGCTTGTTGAAGATGTTATTGGGCCCATTTTATAGATGAAGAAACTGAGGTTTTGTAGTTTTTTTAGTTTTGCTAAAGGTAAATAGCTTGCCCAAGACTATGCAAACAATGGGATAGTCTTCGTTTGAAACTAGGTCCTCTGATTCACAAAAGCCTGCCCTCGATCCCATAACATCTTACCCATGTGTCCTCTATAATTAGGCACACCTCTTACTGAGCTCCGTGTGCCACATGAACTGTCCAAAGCCTACCCCTTAGCTGAAGTTCTGTTGCAGGGGAAGGAGCATAGGCCTTAAGGGCCAGAAGCACTGGGAGGTAGCCTGGATTCTGAGGTCAAGCAGTAGTGTCCTTGAGCAGGTCCCTGTAAATGTTATCAACCTGGCTTTCCCACTTATCTTTGAACAGGGAGATAAACAGTAAGATGATCTCTAAGAATCATTCCAGTTCTGTAGTCCTGGGAGTTATTCATTAGCAAGGATGAATAATCCCAAATAATTCCAGGCTAAATCAGAACTAGGTAGATAGCTCAAGGCATTTGGACATGTCTTGTTTTCTAAGGAGAAAAAAATGGCAAATAGCATAACTGCAGAATATTAAATCAATACAGATTGTTAATGAAGAGTCAGAAAGGCTGAGTTTATTTTCTCCTGATTATGAATAAAACCTTTCCCATGCAAGAGGTAGATCTGGCTCTCTGTTGGCTAGAGCCAGACCTCTTTCTCCCAGGAGGACACACACTCATTTCCCCCTTTATGAAGGAGAAGGCCTCACATGCCTAAACCTGAAATCCTTCCAGTTCAGATGTGCTTTGGGCCTAGGAGGCTTTTATTCTCTCTCTCATGAAATGAATCATGATTAATAATAGCCAGAGGGTAAGGAATTACAGTCATGCCTTATTACTGAAGATTCGTCTTTGAGATGATGACAGCAATGACGAAGCATTTCACCCTCGCATCCCACAGAAAGGCTGTCACAAGGTGGTTGGAAGAGCAGGGGAAGCACAGGCTAGTCAGTCAACTGTGTTGGTGGGTCCACCTCCTACTAAATTTGTGATTCAGCTCTTGGCCCCCAAGAAACGTTTATTTTATTTTTTTAAAGAGAGAATTCAAAAATTACTACTGGTCTGAAAAAGTGAATCAAATTTCCTTTGAACAGATAAAAATCAGCAGAATGGATTAAATAACATTAATTTTCAACTAAGTTATTTCCCTTCTTTCTGGGTGTTTACCTAATCAAATAATCAATAAAAGCCACCTGGCCGGCATGGCTCGGTGGCTGAGCACTGACCTATGAACCAGGAGGTCATGGTTCCATTCCCGAGCAGGGCACATATCCAGGTTGTGGGCTCTATCCCCAGTGTGGGGTGTGCAGGAGGCAGCCAGTCAATCAATGATTCTCTCTCATCACTGATGTTTCTCTCTCTCCTTCTCCCTTCCTCTCTGAAAC
>NW_005365280.1:24545-44993 GCF_000412655.1 Myotis brandtii
TAGAGAGGTAGATACAGAAGGGAGTCTGAGTGGCTACTAGTTTTTTCAACTTGTCTTGAGTTCTAAAACTGTCTTGATTACTTCTCAGATAATAAACCAGTCTCAAATTTAAACACATTTATTTGAGAAGAATATCTCCACTCACAGGGGCACAGGAAAATAAAATATATGAAAGGAAAAAAAGGATTGATTCAGCATTCCCCACATATTATCCCCTAGCCCCAGCTCATCCTTTTGGTGTGAGAACTATTTTTGTCACCACAAGTGCAAATGAGGATTATTCATTCAAGGGAGTCAGGTTAGTCCAACCCCTTTACTGATTATGTGCAGTGGATTGTTAAATCTAATAAGAATATGCACATTTGTAGCTTTGGGGTATGATGAAAAATGACCTGCAATAAAAATAAAATATTAAGTACTTAATATTTTACTATAAAAACTTGTCTAATGTTAAATCCTGTGGCGTTTAAAGTTTTATAATTTGATCCAGCTTCAATTTTTTCTGTTGTTGAATTTAGCATCCACACCATCACCTTCACCACCACCCTCCATTGCCCACCCCCCTGCTCAGTGGGTCCTCTCTTTACCTTTCAATTTCTCTGAACCTTGCCCTAGCTGGTTTTGCTCAGTAGATAGAGTGTTAGCCTGTGGACTGAAGGGTCCCCAGTTCGATTCTGGTTAAGGGCACATGCTTGGGTTGTGGGCTCTTATCCCTAGTGGGGGGTGTGCAGGAGACAGCCAATCAGTGATTCTCTCTCATCATTGATGTTTCTATCTCCCTCTCCTTTCCTCTCTGAAATCGATAAAAATATATTTAAAAAAATAAATAAATTACTCTGAACCCCCACATAGAAAAAAAGGAAATCTGTTTTAGGTTTAAGAAACTGCCTCTTCCTCTCTTTAATTACAGTATATCCAAATAGTAAATGATTTTATCTGTATTTAATAGAAAAAAATCAAAGAATTGGGTTTGGGAAGTGGAAATTCTTAAGATTGTTCCCTAAACATCCTGACAATAGAAACTCAACAAAGGGGAAGTCTCTAAGATTAGCAAAGTTAATGATAAACAAAATCATAAAAAAAAAACAAAAAAAAAAACAAAACTGAAATATCTTGTTCCATTGTCAGCAGCACCTTATCCAAAAGGTTGAATATCCCAAATCTCTTTTTCTCCTTCTTCCCCCTTTGCCTCTTTTGTTGGGTACTCTAGTGCATGTTTCCTCAGAGATACCACAGATCTTGGGCCCCCTTAACTTTCCCCAGAACAGGTAGAACTAAGAAACATGCCTAGTGAGGTGTCCTAGTCACTTGACCCACAGGCAGAGCCTAGGGACTTCTTTCAGAAAACAGTGGTTATTATCTAAATTCTAAACTATTCCTTTCATCTTAAACCCTCCCAGAGATAAACAATATGCCTCCCTCCCTACCTCACTCTAAGCACTTTATTTTAGTCACGCTGTATTTTAACTGTCCCTAAAACTCTTCCCAAAGCTGAACTGAACTTTCTACTGTTGGGTGTGTCACATCTGTACACGTTCCCTTTACTCCACCCTTCAGGTGAAAGGGAGGAGCACTCCATTTTAGAAAGCTTAATACATCGGGCATTCAAAGGTCAGGATAAAGGTAGTTCCCCTAACCTCCCTGTCAACTGCCTCCAAAGAGAGGCCAGAGAGTTCCTTGGTTTGAACCAAGGCTTTCCATTTAACCAAGATGCTCAGCTCTGGAGCTTGGATTGGAATCTTGGATGTTTATTTTCCTCATTAGTTGTTTTTTTTTTTTAATCAGCTCACAGGCATTTATTCTAGGCCTAGGGTTTACAGCAGTCCACAGACAAGGATTCTACACTTGTGGAAATTACTGTCAATGTAAGAAACATTCAAACTTGTAGAGAATTTTTGTGAGGTTATTTTAGTCCAACTATCAATAATTGCCAGGAAGCGAAATCTCAATTGGTTGAGAAAATGCTCCAGTTAATGTCTCACTATAAGCAGAAAGGAGACTCTGGCCCACTACAAGCAGAAAGGGGCTCTATCAAAAGAGAAGACATACCATAAATGGGTTATATGAAATCCACTGGTCATAGATTAGGGAGGTGGAAGAAAGCAAAGATGGAAAAACCTCTGTGATTGGATAATAAGTAAAATGATAGCCTGGCCAGCATGGCTCAATGATTGAGCATCGACCCACGAATCAGGAGGTCACGGTTCAATTCCTGGTCAGGGCACATGCCCAGGCTGCGAGGTTGATTCTCAGTGTGGGGCATGCAGGAGACAGCTGATTAATGATTCTCTCTCATCATTGATGTTTCTATCTCTCATTCCCTCTCCCTTCCTCTCTGAAATCAATAAAAATATATTTAAAAAATAAAAAATATTTTCTAGAAGAAGTAAAATGATAGACACATTTGTCTTCTACATAGGTGGATAGTTAAGTCAACAATTAACACAATAACAATAACAATTAGAGGATTTGTGGTCTCCATCCTAGTGCAGTGCATTGGTTGTGCCTTAAAGGGTCTGGGAAAAGGGAAGTTACCCTGACTTTCAAAAGGTATGTTTATGGTAGATGCATAAAGACAATAGACAGGCTTAATTAAGGTAAAGATTGACTTTTGTCAAGGAAGATTCTAGTCTAGGATGTGACCATCTGCCATAAACTGCTTTTAGTTAAAAAGTTTTAATTTCACACCATCCTATGTGGTTACTTTAGGTCTCTGAGTTTGTAAGGCCACCATGCAGGCCTTCCCTGACTTTGTCAGGTTTAGTATGTGGCCCCTTTTCATCCACATTACATTCTGGCAAAGGAAAGCAACAATAATCAAAGAAATAAGATATGACTGCAATGAAGAAAATCAACAGTCATATGTGAGAAGTGGGATAGAAGTCAGAGAAGTTCTTGCTGAGAAAGTAGCATTTTAGCTAAGATCTGTGGGAACATCAGAAGAGCCATTCCCAGGAATGACCAGTGCAAATACAGGAACTTGGCCCACTACAAGCAGAAAGGAGATTCTGGTGACTGGAGCTTATTAGCAAGGGAGAGGTATGTGGACGGAAAAAAGAAGGGCTCTATGGAAAGTAACTACAGGGCAATCTGATCATAAATTCCTAACTGGGCAGGTCACAGTAAGTAGTCAAGCCCCAGGCATATAGTTTCTTTAGTAAAAGTTTTATCTTTTGCCTTAAGCAAGCCCTGCCCATTGTTTTTGTGCATCTAGGTTAACACACCTTTGAAATGCCTCTTTTCAGGCCTCTCCTTCTGATATTGATTTCAGAGAGGAAGGGAGAGGGAGAGAGAGATAGAAACATCAATGATGAGAATCATTGATCGGCTGCCTCCTGCATGCCCCACACTGGGGATCAAACTCGAAACCTAGGCATGTGCCCTGGCTGGGAATCAAACCGTGACCTTCTGGTTCATAGGTCAATGCTCAACCACTGAGCAACACCAGCCAGGCAGACCCCTCCTTCTAATGTGTACACCACCCTTTTAGACCCCTCTAAGAGTGGTAACCTCCCTCAAGATAACAAATAATCTTAACTATCCTGTAACCCAATTCCCACCTTGCTTTCTTCCACCTTCATGTAAACTTACTAATTTCAAGTGCAATAAAGAAGCTGCAAAACTGATATTCTCCAAAGCATTTAAATTCTTCTTCCCTGGCATATGTTGTCAGTTTGGCTCAAATAAACTCATAAAAATTCTCTACAGCCATAACCGGTTTTGCTCAGTGGATAGAGCATCGGCCTGTGGACTGAAAGGTCCCAGGTTCGATTCTGGTCAAGGGCATGTACCTTGGTTGCGGGCACATCTCCAGTAGGGAGTGTGCAGGAGGCAGCTGATCGATGTTTCTCTCTCATCGATGTTTCTAACTCTCTATCTCTCACCCTTCCTCTCTGTAAAAAGTCAATAAAATATATTTTAAAAAAAATTCTCTACAGGCTTGGAGGTTTCTTACATCAACAGGTAGTAGGTGATAAAGTTTTAGTTTAAATTTGTTAAAGAACTGAAATTCAACTAAGTAAATTTTAAAGATCCTATTGGCTTTACTCAGCAATTCATGAATTAGGTAGCATTCAAGCTAGCAGATAGAAAGGAACTCCAAGGAGTTGTAAAATTTGAGAGGATTTTATAGACCAAAGTGAGCAGGAATAGGGAAGTTATACTGGGCATTTGCTGATTGGTTAAAGCAGGTTTACTCTCCTTATATGGAGCAAAGGGCAGTCTTGGAGCCTGGTCAGGTAACTTGTGCTGAGCAAACAAGTGCTGATTTGTTGACTTAGGCCTTCCTTTCCTAGGAGAGCCAAGCATAGAAACTTACTTAAGTTACTGATGAGGCCTAGCATGACTAACTCCATCTTGGGCCCAATGTGATTACTTTAGCAAAGGCTATGAGAAGTCATGGTAACTTTTACTCAGAGGAGTAACATTATCTGACTTACTTTTATTAAGATACTTTTTTAAAATTGATTTCAGAGACAGGAAGGGAGAGGGAGAGATAGAAACATCAATGAGAGAAAATCATGGATCAGCTGCCTCCTGCACACCCCCTATTGGGGATTGAGCTTGCAACCTGGCATATGCCCTGATCAGGAATGGAACCATGACTTCCTGGTTCATAAGTCAATGCTCAACCATTGAGCCACACCAGCCAGGCTGACTTACATTTTTAAAAGATAATTTTGACCATCAGTGGAAGAATAAATTAAAGGGGAGAGTAACAGCAAGGAAAGCAGTAATCCAGTTAAGTGGTGATGATAGCTTAAACTAGGATAATAGCAACAGGCATTGAAAGAAGTGGACAGATTCTGATTCGAGGTGCACTTTGGTGAGATAAAAGGACCTGACAATGGATTGGCTATTGGGAGACAGAGACAAAAGGAATCAAAGATGACTCATAGCTTAAAGTCTTGAGCAACTGGATGGAAAGTGGTAACGTTTAATGAGATGAAGGTTAGGGGGTGAAAAGTTTTTGCAGGGGAAACAGCTCTGTCTTTTCATTTTCTCATTTGTAAAACTTGGATAATAATAGTATTTACCTCATAAGCCTATCATGAGGATTAATTAAAATAAAATAAAAAGACAGTACATAGTATATGCTCAATTAATGTTAGTTGTTGTTGTTATATGCCCAGCATTGTGCTAGAAACTGGTTTACAAAGGTGAATACTTGCTCTAGAGAAGTTCAGAGTTGCCTGGTAGGTGTGAAGTGGTATTATGGTTTAGACAGAGAAAAAAGATATATTATATATATGTAATGAGCAATTAATGGGTAAAATGGAATGACATCTGGCACTTATTTTTATGTACTCCAGAAAAAAAAAGAGAGAGAGAGAATCTGAAACAGAGTTTTTAGAAGATAATATCTGCTGGGGATGATCAGGGATGGTATAAGGGAAGGATAACATGATCAAGTCTATAAAGAATATTTCATAATTATAATCCCTTAGTCAGTTGGCTATTCATTCATTCATTTATTCATTCATCAAACATTGAATAGCACATCCTGTGCCAGATAAGGGATATACTTACTAAAAAAGCAGATAGTCCCCACCTTCATGAAGCTAAAGGCATAATGGTGGATACTAATGAATACCCAGACCATTGCAATATGACTTAAGGGCTACAGTAAAATAAGTACAGGTTCGACAGAAAGCCTGATAAGGCCCCCAATCCATTCATGAAATCAAAGATTTCCTGGAAGAAGTGATATTTCCCTGATGGATGAATGAGTAGGTGGGACAAAAGAGGAGATGAAACATATGGTATAAGTGTTCAAAGGCCTAGAGAGGAAGACAAGGAAGCAGAGAGGTCAGCTGGCTCTATTCCAACCTATTGCTCATGAGAAATGAGGCTAAAGATGTAAGGGCTGGGTCAGCACCATTGTAAGGAAAATTGACTTTAAGAGTAGCACATGTTTCAGCTCTCTCTGTAACAAACCATGCCAAAATGTAGTGGCTTAAAACAAAAGCAACCATTTATCTGTTCATGATTCTGCAATTTGGCTAGGGCTTGACAGGAGTGGCCCTTCTATGCTCTATGTGTTTGCTGGCTGGGGTCACTTGACTGGGACTGGAGAATTCAAGATCTCTAGGGCTAGAATGTTCATATGGCCTCACTCATCTAATGCTGTAAAATGTGGGGTGGTGTCTCTTCATCTGGCTCTTATCCAGTAATCTGGCCTGAACTACTTTCCATGGCAGCTGACTCCCAAGAGAGGGAAAATAGAAGGTGGTTTCTAAACCCTGGGGTTTAAAAGTTCCAAAATATCACTCCCACCACTTACACTTCTGTTGGTAAAATCAAGTCATAAGGCCCAGATTTAAGAGGAGAAGTAGATTCCACCTCTTTATGAGGAGGGTGTAGTACATTATGGGAATGGGAGTAAATGTTGGCACGACCTTCACAGACAATCACACAGGACAGAACCAGATTGCATTGTGGGAAGACCAATCTCTCTTCTGTGCAGAGAATGGGCTGTAGTTGGGCAGGCAGCAGTGCAGGCAGAAAGGCCAGTTTGGAGAGTATTACAATAGCATAGGCAAGAGGTAAAGTTCTAGGCTGGTGGTGAAGATGGAGAGAAGTAGAGGGGAAGAGTCAGGTAACTGGCAGTTGAATGGAGAGAGAAGAATGGAGAGAGAAGAGTCAAGAAGGACACCAGAGCTCCTCCTTGATTTCAGAGCATCTGCTCCTAGTTCTGTCAAAGCACAACTTAAGAAAGTCATTTTTATTCCTCACTGAATTTTATCTTTCAGCAATGCTTTAATCGTGCTAAGGAAATCACTCAAGTAGGGTTAGTTTGACTCAAAGAAATCTAAATTAGCCCTGGCGTCAAGAAGGACACCAGAGTTCCTCCTTGATTTCAGAGCATCTGCTCCTAGTTCTGTCAAAGCACAACTTAAAAAAGTCATTTTTATTCCTCACTGAATTTTATCTTCCAGCAATGCTTTAATCGTGCTAAGGAAATCACTCAAGTAGGGTTAGTTTGACTCAAAGAAATCTAAATTAGCCCTGGCTGGTTTGGCTCAGTGGATAGAACGTCGGCCTCTGGACCAAAGGGTCCTGTGTTTGATTCTGGTCAAGGGCATGTACCTTGGTTGCAGGCTCCTCCCTGACCCGGGCCCTGGTCGGGGCTTGTGCAGAAGGCAACCAATTGATGTGTTTCTCTGTCTTTCCCTCTCTCTTCCACTCGCCCTAAAAAATCAATGGAAAAATATCCTGGAGTGAGGATTAACAAAACAATAACAACAAAGAAATCCAAGTTAAATGTACTGTACTTAACAGGTCAGTCAGTGACCCAGCACCTGCGTGTGAGTCAAGGAGACAATGTGGCTGGTAGCTTGAAAGGGACACAGAGAGGTCAGCTGGCCCCATTCCAACCCGCTTCTCCTGTAGCCCCCATGGAGATAGGCCAAGGTTAGGCTGTTCTGTCCTGCCTTGACCCCACATCATGGGACTTGCTCCACTTCAATGGTCAGGAGAGTCAGCCTGACCTATTTTCTGATAGGTAGCCCAGTCACCAGCTGGAGCAGGACTCTAAAATACCTGAGGTAAGTGAATGTCTTGGAGGCTGCAGAAACCTTCGTTCCTGTCCCCAGAGAGCTAGAATCTGTTTAGAAAGCTTTATCTTTGGAGAGTTGAGCCAGGATGGTCTGTGATGAGAGACCTGTGATTCTAGTCAGACAGGTCCATCGGGAAGCCCTGATTCTTGGAGTAAGGACTCCTCAGAAAAACAAAAGTCTAGCCAATGAAGTGAGCTTCCCACACCTCCCTTCACCTGCAGCCAGGGGTGACAAGAATGAAACACTGGGTGGAACAGCTTCTCTCAGTGTACCTCCTCACCTGGGTACTTGGCACTGAAAATCTGGAACAACTCAGTTGTCTATTGATCCCTTAGGCTCTTGGGTAATTTTAGGTTGTATAAATAGATGCACCTTGATCTTGTGCAAGACACAGAACTGGGCTCTGTTTTGCCCTCTATGCACTGAAACTAACTTTTAAGGGAAGACGGAACAATTATAGAAACAAAACAAAGCAGCGCAAGAGTGAAAACAATGTGTCTGTCCAAACTGAAATAATCATCTTTCCCCCACCCCCAGTTTCCCCTCCAAAAACCGGTTTCCCCTCCAAACTTCCCTATTTCTTTCAACAGTAACAGCATTCTCTGAGCTGCCCAAGCTTAAAAAAAATTAAAAAAAAAAGAATTTTTAAAGTGCTTTTCCCTGTTCCTCATCTCACATAACCATTGTCACCAAGTCTTGCTGGTTCTTGTTAGGGTCACCAAAGGAAGAACACATGAGGACGAAAGGGGTAAAGAATTATTAATTTATTAGGTTATATGGAAAACCAGATGGGCTGAGCCCCAAAATGGCACCAGCACCCAGGGACTGAGAGTTGGAAATTGTAAAGGACTCTAGGCGGGCTTTTTCTGGGTGGAGAATTCTCTGGGTGGGTCGGGATCCTGGGAAGGTACAGAGGGGAAGGATTATTGTCTTAGCAAATCGAATGTGGTCTAAGGAAAAGGGAATGTCGGTTATGAAGTGGTCTAAAGGTCAGTTTCCAGGGGAGGGGGTATTGATTCAATTATTTGATCAGACCTAACAGTTCTTGCACTCCAAAGCTTTGTGACTTTCCCACAGTCCTCCTCTTCTCCCAGGGTCTGGCCTTTCACCCTTCACCTCTCCATACACCCTGCCAAAGCCCTTCATGGTCTCAATCCCACCCATTTCTCCAAGACTTGCCTCTGGTCACTTGTTCATTTCCACCTTTGCTCAAAGCCAACCAATCTGCTTACAGTTCCTACAATGCCCATTCTCTCTTACTTTCCTCTGTCTGAATCACCCTTGCCCCATTTCTGCACCTGGCTAACTCCAGTTAGTCTTTCTGGTGTCCCTTCCTCTGAGAAGCCTTCCCTGTTAGCCCAAGCTGGGAATTCCCAACTCTTTTATGGTAGTGTTCATGGTACTGCATTAGAATATTCTGTCTCCCATCACTGGACTACGAGCTCCTTCAAGGAAAAGCTGCTCTCTTCTATCTCAGGACATCAGAGTGAGCACCCCTTGGATGGGTTTGAATAATTGAGCATATTACAAGGTCCTTTCTGGACATCCTTCTCTTCCTCCCCACCTCCAATTCCATCGACACCAGGCTCTCAATCTACCTTTCTTTCATTATCTGCCTTGCCCTCAACACAAAATAAAACAAAACAAAGCACACAGTTAAGGGAAAAGTTCTACTAGGAAGAGAATCTGGCATTCATGGCTCACCAGAGGCTACGCTACACACTCTCCACTTCATCCCACTCCCCGAGGCACAGGCACCTCTGTAGCAGGGCTGTCACCCTGAGGCTACTTGAATGCTACCGATCTTGCTCAGCTGCCCAGTCCCCTGTGTTCCCGCCCTCCTCTCCCTTTCCCCCATTGTTCTGGGTCAGCCTAAGCTTCACAGTCTTTTTGTGAAACTTTTGCTCAAGCCCCACCCCTTCCAGAAATCTTTCTCAACTGGCTGAATCATTCTACCCTTCATTTCTGAATCCGATGGCATTTATTAATCTAATCTAAATCATTTATTTGCACTTAACCTTGTGCTGTTATTTAATTATTCTTGAGGATGTGTTTTTTGTTCCAAGTGCATTCTATGGGCAAGGGTCATTTTTTACATGATTTTTTACTCCCTTCAATGTCAATATGAGGCAGAAATAGCAGGCCCTTGATTTTTATTTAAGAAATCATGGAAAAATCTAAAATCATGAAAATATAAAGTCCAGCAAGAAACATTAAACTTGTATCTTCAACATACTGTGAGGAGTTGGGAAGGGAGGAGAAATGAGGGTCCTTCATGGGGTTTGCATTTTAATGAAGGGAGAAAGCTAAGACAATCACAAGTAAATGCCTAAATGATTTTAAAAGAACTATAGTTGTAAAGAGAGTAATTCATACAGAGATTTACTAGGTAATTTGGGAAATAGAAGTCAAGAGAGGGGTTGTGAGGATGAACTCATGTTCCTTTCTAGTTTGCACGTCATTCTCCCAACCTTCTCTTAACTAAACCTCTACCCTAGAGGTTCTCAAACCTGGGTGAGCACCAGGACCCCCTAAAAAGCTTATTAAAAAGTAGAATGCTGAGGCCTGCCCCCAAATTTCTCACTCAGTGAATCTGGCAGAGCCCAGGAATCTGCATTGACTCACAGGTCCCAGGTGACTGATGCTGCTGGTCTCGGGCAGCACCCATGAAGAACCCCTGGACTGAACTATTTTGGAATCTCATGGCAAACGTTATTGAGTAATCTGCTGCTACCCCCCTAACCCACACCCCGTGAGTCTATCTTTTCTTTCAATAGACTGCGATTTCCCACAGGAAAGGAACTATTTTATAATTGTTTTCCCAACCTCCCCAAATCCTCAAATCCTAGCACAGTATTATACACAAAGCGCAATTTAATACAACTGTGAAAGTTGGAGAAAGAAAATAGGATCCTTAATGGCAAAAATAAAGGCAAAAGAAAATGTTTGCATTCTTTCAAGTTTTGTCCAAATTAAAGGAGCTAAATGTACTGGTATTCATACTTGTGCCTTCCAAGTAAGCCAGTTCCCCCCTATAAGACTGAATTATTCTCAGATGAAAAGAATCATCCATAAGATCTCCACCTCATGATTCGGTGCAGTCATTCATTCATCTCAACCCTGCAACAACCAGAAACAGTTTAAACATGATTGAGCAAAAACTATGCAGGATTTATCATATTTTCGACAGGAAAAATGATCAGTTTGGCAGGGAACAAATGATATTACGGGGCCCAAAGATGAGTAATTGGCTCTAAATGACTTGGAAAATAAATTGGAATTTGCATTGGATAGGCTATATAAATATCTACTGTATAACGGAATGCCTGAAGCTTTTGGGGAGCAAGTGAGGTGGGAGAGGTGGGGATAAGGGGAGGAAAGAGTATTGTTGTCTGCTGCCCCCTCACAGCTGGTGCTAGTCCCACTTTCTTCTCCTCCCAAAGCTGAATGACAGTAGGTTAAAGGAACTGCTGAAGCACAGACAATGAGTGAAGAAAGTGGCAATTCACAGCCTATTAACCTTGGATTTTGGAAGTTGCGCCACTCCCATGATTCTCCGCTGCAGCTGGCTTTTAAATCACAGCTTTGAAAGATTTGCCTCCGGGTCTGTACTGAGACTTATGCTTTTGGATAAGACTGGCAAAACTTGGAAGAATTTCCTGGGAGCCCTGTAAAGGTAATTCAGTTGGAGCATTACTCCTTTGTGTTCCAGAGAATGCTATTGGCTACTGGCATCTGGGATTTCTGTCATGCTTTCTCTCCCAAGTGTTCAGATGAATGGGTACAATGAGAGCAGTTTTTGGTCAGTGGACGTTCATTGATTCCATCATTCCAAAACTAGTTATTGAGGGCCTGTTCTGCCTTT
The DNA here is from genome assembly GCF_000412655.1 of Myotis brandtii. Lineage (NCBI taxonomy): Eukaryota > Metazoa > Chordata > Mammalia > Chiroptera > Vespertilionidae > Myotis > Myotis brandtii. Next base: position 35,970 of record NW_005365280.1, read on the forward strand.
GATGTGCAGTCAAGATAGAATAAAGACTCTGCCCTCATGGAGCTTGCAGTCTCAAATATCTTTCTAAGATGGGGTGACCAACCTTGACAGTTTGTCCAACACTGAGGGGCTGAGGGGTTTTATAGGATGTGGGACTCTCACTGCTATTACTGGGAAAATCTCAGGCACACCAAAAAAGTAGACTCTTACCTGGACCCCACATTTCTTGTTCCTGAACTTGGGCTCAAGAGTGCATAAATAACAAATTACTCTGCTTGAATCTATAGAGCTGTGCTGTTGAAAATGGTAGCCACTGGTGGTAGCATATATGGCTTTGAGCTCTGGATATACAGGGTGTTGAGAGAAAAGCTAGATAGAAATCAAGAAAAAATGAATGTAAGAAAGAGAGGGAAGTATAAACAAAAATATATTGCAAATGTTAAACTGAAATCATTTTCCAGAAGAACACATTTTGAGTATTCTAATGAGAAGTAAGAAAATTAAGTTCTTTATGCAGAATCTGCTTCATAATAAAAATTTCAGGAGGATATCTGTGTCACACACTAAAGAATATTTACAATGATACCTGTGTTCCTTGCTGCTTTTCTTTTTCTTATAAAAAAAATTTATCTTTATTGTTGAAAGTATTACAGATGTCCCCTTCCCCCTCTCCCATTGACTCCCTCCACCCCACACCGCCCCCCACCCCTAGGTCTTCACAGAACTATTTTCTGTGTTCATGGTTTATGCATATATGCATATAATTTCTTTGAGTAATCTCTTGCTGCCGCCCCCCCCCTTCCCTCTAATATTCATCAGACTGTTCCATGCTTTTCCTTTCAGTTGATTTTTATATTTCCAGTATTTTTCCCTCATCAAAATCCTTACTAGAACATGTGATAACTTCTCCATTTTTATTGACAAGAAAGCTGATATAAACCATACTTTTTAATATATTGTACTTTCCAGAAAAAAATAAATAAAAAGAACCGTGATAGTCTATAAAGCAAGATTCAGGTAAAAGAAATTATCTCTGGCATTCATTTGCCTTCCCTTTCTGGTCTCATCAAATCCTACTCTTCCAAATGCTTGTTTGAATAGCTAACATTGGGGTAACCTTCCCCAGACAGAATCTGACCCAGACTCTATCTGGCTCAGAGTACCCTCTTGACAGAGGGTCTAGTCAGAGTGCAGAGGTCCTGTAGTTGAGATGCCAGTTTATACAGAACTGGATGGAGTGGGATGTCAGCAAGCAACACAGTTCTGATCACTTTAGCATGTTTGGTCCAAACAAAGCACTAAGCCATATTTCCTCATATTTGTGGAGGCTAGCAGTCAAAAACCAAGGTATCTGCTGAGTTGGTTTCTTCTAAAGCCTCTCTCTTTGGCTTGTAGATGGCCATCTTCTCTCTCGGTCCTCTTTTTGTGTCTGTGACCAAATTTCCTCTTTTTATTAGGACACCAATCATAATGGATTAGGGTCCACCATTTTAACTTAATTACCTTTTTTAAAGACCCTACCTCCAAATACAAATACATTATGAGGTATTGAAGGTCAAGAATTCAACATTTTAATTTGGGGGTGGTGGGGACAATTCAGTTTATAACAGCAGCAGACAAATATCGTTTGTCAGATGAATATATCTACGCTGGTCTTGAATTTTAGACTCACTATATGAAAATGTCTGCGCCTTTTACATTACTGACGTAACAGGAAATTTTTCATTTTGTCCTTTCTCTTTGGACATTTCACAAGAGAAGTGCTGGCTGGAAAGCAAAACGAAGATCTTTTAAGTGCCACTTGTCAAACGGTTTCACTTCCTCAGTAATTGCAACTCCTTGGTGGGAGCTGACCTATTTGAAAGAGCACTCCAGATGCAGAGAATTATTTGTGAACAAAATGATAATTGGCACAGTGCCACATTCCATTCATTTATTTATGAAACATTTATCTACTGTGCAATAGATACTGTGCTAGGTAAATACTAGGTACTTTGTAAGTGGGTAGATGGAGAGTATAAAGAATGTGATTCCTACTATCTATATCAGAGCCCTGGGAAAGTTTGGGAAAGCTGCGGGCATATTGACCAGGCTGAGAAATCTCCAAGGATCTGCTCTATTGTAACATTGGAAAAACCTAGCCTCCTTCCTCCTGGTTTCTCCAGGCCTCCAGATTGAGAGAATCTCTTGGGATTCATTTTGGGTCCTTGGTTGCTTGGAAGATATGGATTCTCCTACTAACTGGGACCCTATTCTCATCTTCAAACATATTAATTCAAACAGAGTGCCTAAAGCATAAGCTGGGCCCTGGACGCGGGTAGCCCAATTGGTTAGAGCGTTGTCCTGATACACCAAAGTTGTGGTTTGATCCCTGGTCAGGGCACATACTTCAAGCAACTAATGAATGCATAAATAAGTAGGAAAACAAATTCATATCACCCTCACTCTCTCTCTTTCTCAAGGCAAAATGAAATAAATGCATAAGCTGTGACCAATGTTTGTCATCTATCTACCTATCATCTTTTTTCTAGGTTTCTGAAAAGAATGTCTGTTTATATACCACGAATTTATGAATACAGCATAAACTGTGTCCATAGTTTATGCACTGTGTGTATTATCTAACAATTTACTGTTGTACTAAAGATTTACAAAAAAAAAAAAAGATTTACAACATTAACCATGTTGTATAAAATTAGTATGATGGCAAATTACCAAGACTAGTTTTGATTTGTATATAATCATAGGTCACTAGATTTGGAAGGGTCTCCAGGACACATCTAGGTCAGTCCCCCTTTTCACAATTGAAGTAACTTGTTTAAAGTCACAAAAAGCTAAAACTAAACCTCAAGTCTTCAGATTTCCAGTGTAGTCTTGCCATTAAACCATATGGTATTAATCTCACTGATGTTATAGTTCTTTTTGTATCTATTTATCTAGAATCATAAATGCCCCAATTCTCTAGATACCATTCACTGTTTGAAAGCCCTCACCTTCCCTTATCTTAGGTACATGTACATATGAACACCTATAAATACTGTCATTTTTGAGGACAAAGGCAAGATTCTGACAATCCAGGTTTCCTTGCCTTGTCCCAGTTCTCTGGACTTCCTAGAGTCAGTTCCTCCTTGTCTTTTCCCCCAGTTGCTTTTCCCACCTGAGGACTGTTGGTCTTAACGCAGTAGAAGCTCCAAGAATGCTCACTCAGAGGGCTGCAAGGATCCAGAGAAAGGAGCATGTAGAGACAGGGGAGAATTGTAAGCAGTCACTGGGTACTCTTTGGATGAATAAATGAACGAAAGAATGAGTGAACAAATGAAAGCTAGAGGAGAGGAAACAAAAATGGTGAAGAGGCTGACATTTTGGATCCTTGGCATCTTGAGTCTTGGGGCTGAAGGATGGGTAGACAGGTTTGGAGTTAAGGAATGGGGACCTATTCTGCAAACTGCTGTGGGGCTCAAGACCAGAGCAGCTCCTGGCCAACCCGGAGTTGAGTAGAGCCTAGAAGTTCCCTTCTACCTGCAAATATCTTCTCACTTTTCTCTTCCTCGACATTCTTTTTACAGGAGCAAAATTCTTAGTGCTTTGTGTGCATATTTTTGAGGACAGGGTCTATATTTTATTTAATTTACACCCTTACGTTTTCAACAAATGTTTGTTTTCAGTGAATGTTTGACAATTGAGAAAAACATCTGAAAAGTAATATCCATTAAGTTTTAGTCATAGTGTAACTGCTGATTTCCTAATCTTTTGTTTAACTATATAGAATCAGAAAGAAGGATGGTGCAGGGTTTCTGTAAAGGTGTAGGTGAATCTGGGGGTTTCAGAAACATTAAGGTTTCAGAAAAAAACAATATAAACTTTGCAGATGTCACAGTTTTACAGGACATAAGTTATGTTTTCATTGAATAGTATACATAGGAGCTGTGGGCAGAAGTGTCTGATAAAGAGATCGACCAGCATCTTGGCATGTGACATGGCTATGAAAACCCAAACTGTGGAAGTTGGGTTGAATGAGAGTATAGCCCCGGACTGAGCTGGACTGGTCCTTTCTGAAGGAATCCTTAGGCTTCTGACTGGTGAAAGGGTACTTTTCTAATTTCTGTGGTCCTGACAGATTGAAGCACTAATGACTTTTGTAGAGGACTGTGATTGCTATTGCTTTTTTGCTGCCCAGAATGCTTTTCTCCCACCTCTTCTGATAATAAATTCTGCTCCACCCCCATATTCATGGTGGGAAGGAGTTTTCTTTGGAGCTATCTTTGCTGGCTGCATGGAGAGACTAACAGAAGAAAGAAATCTAAAGTGAATGGCAAGAGAACAGAAAGGAGAGAGGGAAAAATGATGGCATCATTTGTAGCAAGAAATTAGGACTCTGGGTTTCCCAGTTAGTGAACTACCCTCCCTCCTTATTTTTCCACTGGCCATTTGGACTTCCTTCAATTGCAACAGGTGTCCGTCCTGTCCCTGCCTACTCAGGGTAGCCTTGTCATCTCTGGGCCTCAGTTTCCTCATAATGATCCCCTGTGGATTAGTTGATCACTAATAAGATTTTACCGCCAAACACAGAGTACAGTATTATTGTAAACAGTAACTTCTATTCTTAGGAACTGCAGGTTTCCCGTCTTGGCTGCCTTACCAGAGTTTCTGAATCAGGGCCAGCTCTCTTTCAAAAACACAAGACACAATCTAAGCAGAATAGTAATGCTAGCCCTCAAATTTTAGATAATCCAAAGAACCAGGGACTTCAGACTTGTATAAACAAAGTCCACAATCGGTAGATTTAAAACAACATTTTATTGTATGTATCTGGTTTGTGCGGAGGCATTTTAGTGAGGCTTGACAAATAAGACTATAAATTCAGAGACAGGAAGCAGTGAATAACAAAAAGAACTAATGTCTCAGCAGTGAATAACAAAAAGAACTAATGTCTCCTTGACATCACCCACTCTTAAGAAGGATGTTTACTTCTGAGTGTACCTCCTAGTGTGTTTTAAAATACTCTTGCAAATCTCAGTCAGCTTGAAATAGTTGTTCTACTTTCTTGCAATAGAATCCCCCCACCTTCTGAGTACACAGGCTCATAGTTATTGATAAATTTGATGTCAAAGATTATTTTTTACACCCCTCCTCCACCCCCCCATACATATGGAGGTAGACCTATATACAGTCACAGACTTCACATAAAGTATTCAGTCACTTAGATAAGAACTATTGTTAGCAATCATTCACAAAGCATAAATTCATCCTACCGGGTGGAGTATATCTTTAAGTCTTTTCCGTGGATATCAGCTCCTTTTTTTTTTTTTTTTAAAAAAAGGCTTCTCTGGCCAAATAAGTTTAGAAAATAATATGCCTCTTTGGGATTTAAAAAATCCTACGGTAAAGTAATCAGGTTATCTTTGTGTAAGTTAGCAATTTCCAAATCTCTTTCATCAAAGCATTCTTTCCTTTCCAACCATATCCAGTAACATTTCTTGAAATAATGTCTTGGGTCACATTTTGAAAACCAGGGAGGTGGTCGGCACAGGGATGTGGAGGCAGGAGCTCGGGGTCGACGCCTGGCTCTGCCACTCTAACTGCATGATCTTGAGCAAATGCCCGCCTCTCAGTATTTTATTTTCACGTCGGAAGAGTGAGGACAAGCCCGATCTTAATCTGGTTTGCTTTATGGATTAAGTGATATTACGGCTGTCCCTTAAACACTATACAAAGTTATACAACTGGAAGGTATTGTTAGAGATCACAGAGAAATTACTCAGTAGACCGGTTACCGGGAGGGGGTCAGGGGCAAGCGCCCGCGGAGCCGAAAGCCCGAGTGGGCGTTGCGGCCCCCCGCCCCCCAGTTCCCAACGCCCGTCAACCCCCCGCCACGCGCTCGGCGCGGGCAACCGAAATAGTCCCGGCGCGGGCGGACCTGCGCCGTTCTTCACGCCTCCTTCAAGCATCAACTGTGTAAGGCTGCGTTAGGAAATTAATAGTGTAAGAATAAAGAAACTTATCCGAGCGATCCTTAATAAAAAACGGTGTATTTGTCTGGTTAGGGGCCAGTCCTGAGAGGGGAACAAGGAAGCACAAAAGGTCAAGGTAGGATTAGAGCTCATCGCGCCCAGAAATGCCTGGGGCGATAATGGAAGTTAACCTTCTCACTTTATAGATGATCCACGTGAGACCCAGAGCGGTCAAATGAATGGCTTAAGGCCCCTCGGAGAATTAATATTGGAAACATCTGATTCCCATGCCAAAGGCTGCCTCAATATGAGACAAAGCATAGCCCCACGACATGTTTGATATAATTAGGACAGACAAGATATACAAATGGCATAATCAGAAAATAAGACAACATGGGACAAAATTTTAAAGCTCAAAAAAAAAAAAAATGGGACTGATGGTAACTAGATGAGGTGATGAATATGTGAATTAGCCTGACTGTGGTGGTCATGACAAAATGAATATACATATCAAAACATCATGAATTGAATGGAAATATTTAACAATAAGCATTTACTGGACACTTCCAAATTCTACGAAGTTGTAGCAGCTTTGGGGAGGTTATGAGAGATAGACAAGTCCTATAAACTTTTGACGAAGTTGTAGGAGCTTTGGGGAGGTTATGAGAGATAGACAAGTCCTATAAACTTTTGACGTTCTAAATATTTCTCAACCTGTTCTCTGCTGTATATATTTCCTCTGCCATTGCATTCAGATCATAGTTCTCACCTCACTTACGCAATAATATTGCAACTGGTTTCTAAGCCTCCCTGCCTCTTGTCTCTCCCTCCTCCAATCTTCAATCTCACCTCTCACACAATTAGAATTACTTTTCAAAAACACAAATCTGCCTTATGCCTCTAGTGGAAATCCTTCACAGGTTCTTTTTAGCCTACAAAGACCAAACTCCTTTGTCTGGCCTACAAAACCCTCCTGGTCTTGGCTCCTGCTTACCTCTGTCTCACCTTTAGTTACTCCCAAACAAAAATCGAATTCCAGCCATGCGTGTATTTTCTAGGCCTCGTTTTCTTTCATGCTGCAACGTTGCTCAGCTTGCTTCAACCTGCAGAACCTCTTCCTCATCCTTCAAAACTCTTTACTTTCTGGAGACCTCAGTGATGTTCCCTTTAGGATCCTTACACATACACGTAATCTAGCACTTTTTCGAGGTGTCACAATGGCTCCTAAGATCTGCTTTTCCTGCTGAGCTTTGTGATGCTAGAGGCCGTGTATCAGTGAGGTCTTCCCTCCAGTCTCCCATCCCTCACTCTCAGACTTGGAAGTCAAGAGAAGTGCTGTGAGGAGTTAAAAGCACCAGGAGAAAGAGTGAAGTAGGCGTCTGGAAAATAAAAAAAGAGGAGGAAAAAGGAAGGAAAGATAATATGTGGCCTTGCCAAGATGGCAGGAAAAGGAAGTTCATCAGGAGACAGTTACTTATGCAACAGGAAAGGCTTTCAACACGAAAAAAGGCCAATCTATTTTCACTTTTAGGGGAAAACAACACTAAAGCTATCCAGATCTTCTGGACTTGAGCTGATTCCTTTTCTCCCCCCTGCCCTCAAGTCTCCACTGGGACGATCGTGTTTTCTATGTGGTGACTTGGCATTGGGCCGAGAGGCCCAGCCTTCCGCGCTGGCTAAGGGAACTGAGAAACCCACCTTGGTTCCTGAATGTTTTGCCTGGAGAATGACAGATTTGATATTAAATGTCCAGAAAGTGAGAACCACAACATTATGGATAAGTGGATACCTCCGGTGTACAGGTCATTAGGACCAGAAGGTCTTTCGGGAACACCCGGCTGTACCCCAGCCGTACAGTTACTTGGGTGGCCAGTACGAACACGTGCCCTGCTCCACTGGGTCTTTCCTGGCGAACGGCACCAGTCAATACGTTTTGCAATGTTAAGGCACAGAAGGTCATTCATTTTCTGATTGTGAAATGAATGTTAAGACAAAGTTATTTCAGCTTAGGAAGAATTTAGAGTTTTTAAACAGCAAAGCAATAACTGAAAAGCAAGGGAAAAAACATTGTATTTCGTGTACTGAAAGTTTCCAAGACCAGGTCTGGTTCTCAGCTAGATCCATGTTGTTACCTAATCCTCCCAAGGTGTGCTCATCCCTAAGTCACAGGTGAAGCCACTGGCAAGCTCCGAGGGGCCGGGGGTTACCTTTCAGGAAGTGGCCGACCTGTGATCCGAAGCCAGGCCTCTTTCCTTCAGTGTCTGAGACTTTTCTAGACACTACGGTTTAATCCAGTGGTCGGCAAACTGCGGCTCTTTGGCCCCTTGAGCGTGGCTCTTCCTAAGCCTTAGGAGTACCCTAATTAAGTTAATAACAATGTACCTACCTATATAGTTTAAGCTTAAAAAATTTGGCTTAAATTTCAAAAGAAATTTCAATCGTCGTACTGTTGATATTTGGCTCTGCTGACTAATGAGTTTGCCGACCACTGGTTAATCTCTTCCAACACCGATGCACCGATGCAAATAAAAATCCAATGGCGTTACCCGAGTATATATATATATATATATATATACACACACACATATATATTTAAGGAGAATCTAAGGAGTGGGAAGCAGAATAAAGTGTATCGGAATGAGCTTGACCCCATTTTTCATTTATTCAGAGGGCAGTCTGGGAGGAGATCATTGAAAACAGGACCTCGCTAAACCCTCAGCTACAATAATAAGGGCATTAACAATGCAAAATGGCTCTGCGAGACTTGACAAAGTTGTTCCTAAGGCGAATGCCCGGAGAGAGACATCAGGACCCCGATGCTTCCTTTATGCCGGGGGTTTCGGAGCCTCGACAGCGGCCGAGGCAGGGAAAGGGCCCCTCGCGCGGCCGCCGTTCCAGAGGCTTCCCCGGTCTGCACGGCTAGGGCTCGCTCTCCATATTCCACTCATTTTTACCTCAACGTTGGCCCCGCTCAGGGGCCCCCCAGACGCCACACACGCCCGTAAAGGCCCAGAGCGAGTTCGATCCCTTTAAAACTGGTTATCCTTTGTGGGAGGCAGCCGCCCGGGGTCCCTTTTTGCCCCCCTCTCCCTCCCCC
>NW_005365280.1:45524-48440 GCF_000412655.1 Myotis brandtii
CTCTGCGGGCCATTCCGGAGCCAGCCCCTAGCGGTGTCTGTCGCACGCGGGACACGTCCTAGCGTTTGTTGGCAGGGCCGGTGAGGAGGGGGAGGGGGGGAAGAAGTGGAGGGAGGGGAGTTGAGTGACAGGCTTACGGGGCAGGCTGGGAATTGTAGTTCCTCGATCCCGTGGCCATAGCCATTTTGTAGTCGGGGGACTACAACTTCCAGAAGATCAAGGGGACGATTCTAAGGTGCCCCGGGAATAGGCGGCTTTCCCCGGGGCCGGGCGTCCTGGGGCACTCGTCCCCAGCAGCCGGCTGCAGGTAGACGTGAGGGCAGTGGCGGGGGCCAGCCTCCGGCGGCCGCGGGGGGAGCAGCAAGCTGGGGAAAGGGGGTGAGGTGGAGCGACCGAGCGTGCCATGCATTGAGCTAGGGAGCCTCTCTCAATTCCGCTCCTCGGCTCGGCGTGGGAGAGGTGCCTGAGGGGTTGCCCGGGAAGGGTTCACCGAGGCCTTTCGGGGGTCTCTCGGCGACGGGGCTGCGAGGTCCTCCTGATGGGGCTGGCGGCGGTCGGCGCCGGGGTAGGCGGGAGCCTGGTGGCTTAGCTGTGGGAGTTTTCGGCTGCCGCCTGGCGGGGAATTGCCCGAGGAGCCCTAAGTTGTATAAAAGCAGAGTCCATTTAAAGTTGGGCTGGATCGCCTCTCTCTCATTGGTTAGGGGGCTTGGAAAAAAGAGACTCGGCGAGCTCTCGCTGTGGTGCTGCCGCCGCCGCTGGAGTTGACTCTTCTGCTCGCACTGCTGCTGCAGCACAAACGTGACTTCCAACATTTATTTATCTTTGCCTTTTCTTTTCCAAGATGTAACTACAGATCAGACACTAAGGACCTTCACGTTTCGCTGATGTAGTTTTTGGAGGAAAAAGGGGGGGCAGTGAAGGGCGTCGGTTTCTTTTTTTTTTTGTGTGTGTGTGTGTTTCGGGGGAAATTTTCCATTATGGGTGTTTTACTAAAGTGAATTTTTTTTTTGTTTTGTTTTGTTTGTTTGCTTCGTTCGTCTTTGGCTCTTTTTTTTTCCTTCCCAATTTCGGATTTATTTCAAGGCGAATCGGGCTTTGGGGGAAGAGGAAGAAAAGTCGGATTACAAGAACAACCACCACCAACAACAATAAAAACCACCAGGATATTTTTTTGCAAATTTCTGACGGCTTTAAATTCATGAAGCAATTGTCCCCCTTTGCAATCAGCATTTGGATCTCAGAATGAGCAAGGAAAGACCCAAGAGGAATATCATTCAGAAGAAATACGTAAGTGCTCCTAACAACATATCCTTTGACTTGCAGTTTTAAGCAATGGCTGTGAATGTCAAGTTTACAGATAATTCTGCAGCCGAAGGGTTTTAAACACAGCGTCCGATAAGGCTGTTTCTTTTCTTTTCTGACAGAGGGCTTTTCAAGCAAAGTCGTGCCTGCCTAGTTTTGATGAAAAAACGTATTGGTGTAGAGATACTTCAAGTGAATACATTGACCTCGAATGACACAACCATAATCTAGTTTTAGATGAAAGGCAAGGGATTTTGGTGGAGCTTGGGAGTGGGGTGGGGGCTGTGGTACTGTAACTAAACTGCATTCTCGGGCAGGTTTGCCCCCATATTGCACTTTGCATGCAAAGAAGTGTGTTATTATTAATGTTTTTCGAAAATCGTGTAACGTGTGTGTGTGTTGGAAGCCCTTTAAGTTGCAGTCGAGTGTCCGATTATGGCGATCTCCTTCCTTGCACTGGCACATCAAATTTAATGTATGTGGTCGTTTTGGCTTATCTGGCTCACAACATAAACCAGTTGGGAATCATGTTACAGCGAATGCATTTGTTGGGATTGACTTTAATAATGGGACTGGTTTTGTTTAAAAATTCATGATTTCCAGTTTTAGGGGAAAAAGACATACAATATAGCTAATGTTTTTAAGTAGGCATGTGAATGCATATGTGACTACAAATAATTCTCCCTGTAACTGGTTTCCGAAATTGGGTGATTATTCAGAGATTTAAATGTTTTGGAATAGTTAAATTTGTATTATACATAGTACAGCTACGTTTTGATTGGCATGGGGAATGTTTGTTTTGTGTGTGGTTGCTTTTTTTTTTTTTAAGTTTGGGGGGAAGGAGGGTGGAAGGGGGACGGAGAGGGATTAGCCAAATATGCACTGGAGTGATTGGTGATTAGCTGCGTGCTTTAAATCAAAGAACCCATTTTTAAAAGGAGGCCAAGTGAACATACATTAGAAATAATGCAACGTTATAAGAAAGTTTTATTTGACTCGAGTCGACAAATTGGTGTTAATATTTTCCCTTTTTGAGCAGTGTGATGTGTGCAATGGGAGATGACCTTCGGGCACGGGTTTTGTAAATATATTTAATGTAAAAGCTGAATGCCTTATTGAGAGTGCTGATCCTAATGTAGACACGTAAACTTCAACTAAGAAAGAAATGCAAGGATAAATAATCAAGTTCTACTTAAAGAACTGTTCCCTTAAAAATTTAAGAATTAAAATACATCCGCATTGCAGAGGGCCGGGTAGAATGCAAAGGACTAGTTTAAATTCAGGCTGTAGAAACTGCATGGAGACACCCTTGCTTTGGAGCATGGACGCCTTCCCAGGGCACGTCCGATTCGGGTGCGGCGACAAAGCAAATGGGGTAGAACTTGGACTAGGACCGCCCCTCCGCCCCCATCCCAGACCTCGCTAAGTTGGAGAGCAGTGTGGGGTGGGATTTTTTGTTGCTGGTGGTCAGCGGATCGTGTCGAGTCCGGGCGTCCGGCCGCAAGCTCGTGGCTGGCCGTGGCCGCAGGAGGCGAGCACGAGTTAAGGTTCGGGGAGCAGAGCTCGTGCGCCGGACGAGCTCCAGACGGCTGTGAAGGGGAGGGCGTGTTGGGG
>NW_005365280.1:48707-88226 GCF_000412655.1 Myotis brandtii
GAGCCTGGCAGCGGCGGTCCGGCGGCTCCCTGCGGCCCTGTTCCAGCGCAGTCTTGAGAGCAACAGGTTAAGCCGGTGAGACGTCAGCGCGCCCCCTCCCTGTCCTCGGTTTTTCCCCCCTGCATCGCACCGGCCTCCCCTGCCTTCCTCCGCCCCCTCCTGCTGCCGATTCCCGGACGCTTCTAGCCGCGGTCTGTTGTCATTGTGACGTCACAAAGGGACGGGCCCGGGTGGAACCTCTTCCTCCTCCGTGACGTCAAAAGTCGGGTGGGAGGTTCCAGCGAGATGGGGCTGCGGGTGACGGGGGCCTCCGGCCGAGGTGGAGCGGGCCTGCCACTCCGGAGGAGGACGAGGAGGAGGGTGTGCTCGGCCTCTGCCTTCCGCCTCGAACGCAGCACTGCCCTCCAGGTGAGCGCTAGGAGCCTGTCACCCTCAAACTAGTGCCCCCGCCTACCTGTGATTCTGACCCATTGAAGAGGTGGAGAGCAGGGAGATGGCTCCTTTCTGTCTGTCAGCAGATCTGCTGATGGTGTGGCATTACATACAACTGTGGTAGTTGGGTCTGCTCATTAATGCTTTAAATAAGCAAGGAAACTTAATTCAGGGAAAGCTTTGCTACATTTGTAGGAGGACCATGTTGTGGATTCAGCCACCTTGTCATATTTGGCGTGTCTTCTCTGAAGGTGGTGGGATGCCTTTCTGGGTGATGCTGCACAGCAGCAACTGTTGCTCTTCCTGGTAGTCTTGCAATACCGTTGGGGGAGCCTCTGCTGTGCCAGCTCTATGCCTGTTGAGTATTTTTTAGGGGGCCAGGTGAGGGAAGACTTGTCATTGATACTGTGTGCTTGGAAGAGCAACTGGACTCTTAAGTCTTAAGATGTTCTGGGTTTAGTTCTTCAGAGCCAGAGGAGAAGAGGCTCCCAATCTGAGTATTTCCTTTTCTGTAAAATGGAGAAAGTAATACCTGCCTTTTTCACTTTACTTTCTCGGAGATTATGTGAGATGATGTGCATGAAAGATATAAAACAGTATGCTCTTTCTTTGTAAGGTGGCATTATTACTCAAGCTGGTGGAAGGCAGCACATTTCCTACAATTGGTCTCAAAAACCTTAGATGCCTGCCGTGTTGCCATTTAGTTTATTGCCTTAGCAGAGCAGAGTTTGGGGGTGGGATTGTAGGTGGCAGGCTTTGGGAGAAATGATTGTTATAATTCATATTAAGTGACATCCTTGAGAAACTCATAGATTGCAGGGTAACCCTCTCTTAATTGTGCTGGGGACAACTTCCACTACAATACCTTCGATAACCAAAAACATTTGCCTTTCAAAGCCCCAGTCCTCTTGGACAATAAAAACAGTTGCAAGTTTTGCTCTATAGGTATTTTCTGCCCATCTATAATAATAAAAGTATAATTAGACCAGACGACCTTCTGGACAAAGCCGGGGCTGCGAGGGTCCCGGGTGGCAGAGGGAAGCCCGGGTCCCGGGTGCTAGAGGGAAGCTGGTGCCGGCAGCCGGGGGAAGGAAGGCCTACTCTTGCATGAATTTCGTGGATCGGGCCTCTAGTCTCTATATATAAAACCCTAATATTCAAATAGACCGAACGGCTGAACAACCTAACAACTGAACAACCGGTCGCTATGACGTGTGCTGACCACCTGGGGTCGCGTGGAACATGGCGGGCATCGACAGCAGGTGGCGGAACACAGAACATGATGGGTGTCAGCCGAGGCAGGATGGTGGAGCAGGGAGTGGGGACACCAGACCAAGGCAGGGTGCCGGTCGCTGTCATCAGGGTGAGCCTCTGGTGGTTACTGAAAATTCTTTGCTCCTGTCCACCGTAGTCCCCCTTGGCGCTTGCACCTGCTGCCGGATGCCAGCCCCGCTTGCACCTGCTGCTGGCGCCCATCGCTGGCCTCAATCACTCGGTGCCGTCAGCGGGTGCGAGTGGCAGCTGCTGGCCCCGATTGTCCCTGAGGGATTCTCCACATCCCCCTGCTCCTGAGGGGTGATTGGGACAGCAGCCGCCGCTCACACCCGCTGACAGCATCGGCCCCCCCTCACACCCACTGCTGGCACTGGCCCCAATTGCTGCGCACCATCAGTGGGTGGGAGCAGGGCTGGTGCTCTCAGTGCGTGGGAGCAATGGCAGTGGGAGCGGGGCTGCCCGCAGACAGGGGTCTGGGGTGGGAGGGGCTGGGCGAGGGTGTGGAGGATGGGCTGAGACCCGCTCCTGTGCCCACTGCAGCCTGGTGGCCCACAGTTCCTTTCAAGGTGCACGATTTTGTGCACTGGGCCCCTAGTAATACATATAATAATCAGACTTCAAAACCATTTAATTGGTGATTCTTTGTAGCAGGTATAAGTTTGAAATGAAAGTCTCTGCCACATGAGATATGATTCATGCAGTTAGCACAAAAACAAATTACCAGTTTGATTTCCAGGACTGCTCAAGCAGAATTTGTACCACTAGGCCATAAGTTCTAAGTATCTAATTTTCTGATTTAAAAGTGCAGTATGACTTAAAAAACAGGGGAATGTTTGTTATAAGACTCAATAGCAAGCCCTGACCGGTTTGACTCAGTGGATAGAGCGTCAGCCTGAGGACTGAAGGGTCCCAGGTTCGATTCTGGTCAAGGGCATGAACCTTGGTTGTGAGCACATCCCCAATAGGGAGTGTGCAGGAAGCAGCTGACTCGATGTTTCTCTCTCATCGATGTTTCTAACTCTATCCCTCTCCTTCTCCCTTCCTCTCTGTAAAAAATCAATAAAATACATTAAAAAAAAGACTCAATAGCAGGATTTACTATAATTACAATTACATAAAATTATAAAGAAAAAGGAAAGAAATACACCAAAATATAATGGTAGGATTTATGAGCCTTTCCTCCCCCCACCTTGTTTTACACCCAGTCAGTTTTTTACAGTTCTGGGGGCCAAAAACTTGTACACATTATTTAATTGCTGTGTTTTTCTTTTCATGGGCTGTTCACATGATTTTCTCTTTGTCACATAAGTCTAGGGCAGAGGAACTTAGCAGCTATGATTAAGGAAGGAATACTGTAAAGATAAGAGTCCAAAGTGTGTCTCTGCAATTTGAAAGAAAAATAAGTTACGTCCAAATATAACCCAATTTCAGTTATTGTTATCTGGGTTATTATTTTACTGTAGAGAAGTATCTGATTTGTGTATCCCCATAGCCATTGGCTCAAATAGCCAACCAAAAGTATTTGGTACTTTGATGGTATAATGGCTGTTTCTTCTCTCATAGTTAGGTTAAACCAGTTCATGTTGCTGGGCTGAGGGCTACTGACTCACTTCCAAGTGCCTTGGAAATAACTCCAGTGTAATCTTATATATTCCCTACTCCAAAGGTTATTTTATTTTTTAAAATATATTTTTATTGATTTTAGAGAAAGAAAGGGAGAGAGAGAAATATCAGTGAGAGATACACATAGATTGGCTGTCTCCTGCACACCTCCCACTAGGGATCAAACCTGAAACCTGGGCATGTGCCCTGACCAGGAATTGAACCGGCAACCTCTTGTTGCATGGGGTGATGCTCAACCAACTGAGCCACACCGGCCAGGGCCTAAATGTTATTTTAAATTTACCTTCTTCAGAAAGAGAAAATCTTTTGGAGTATATTACAGGTGTCTGTTACATTCAAAATAGAACTGTTTCCTTTTCTTCCTTTCAAAGATGACATGGGAAAGTCATATTAAGCTTATAGTACATTAAAACACTTGGTAAAGGCTAACCTGGAATATTTAAAAAAGTATTAAAATATGTTCTTATTGGTTTCTGAGAGAGGAAAGGAGAGGGAGAGATGTAGAAACATCAGTGATGAGAGAATCATCCATCAGGTGCCTCCTGCACGCCCCCTACTGGGAATCAAGTCTGCAGCCTGTGCCCTGACTGGGAATGGAACTGTTACTGTCTGGTTTATAGGTTGATGCTCAACCACAGAGCCACACTGGCCTGGCTGGAGTATTTTTAATTAAGTGGTTTGTCCTTCAGTATGGTGGTCTCAAGACCCAGACTTGACATTTTTATGTGAATGATTAAAAAGTTTGTAGTCTTAAGAAATTTAGACTTTGGAAATGTAATTGTACTGTTACTGGTCCACATGTAAGTGTCCCCCAGGATTACAGTAACAGCTTCTGCTAACCACTACCTCTCCAACCCACTTGCCCTGTTGGCTGCAGAACATCCTGGCTGTGAAACTCTTAGCTAATGGGCAGCCTTGGGGTGTGTGTGTGCCTGTATCCCCTTTGGCTCCCACCCATAGAAAGCTTGCCAAGTGTCAGTTTGTTTCCAAATCTGGTTATTCCAGTTAGTCTTATTATTGCAATTACAGTTAAATATTATGTAATCCTTTGAATGAGTGTGAAAAGACAGTTGGTTTCTATGAAAACTTTAAGATGAATGATTTGGGAACACTTGATAAAAGTGACTTGTTAAAAAAATAAGGCTGTTATATTAGACTAGAGGTCTGGTGCACGAAATTCATGCATGGGAGGGGGGGGGGGGTCCTTCAACCCAGCCTGTGCCCTCTCGTAGTCCGAAAGCCCTTGGGGATGTCCGACTGCGGCGTAGGCCCGCTTGGGGAGCCTGGTTTCTGGCCGAGCGGTGCTCCCCCTGTGGGAGCACACTGACCACCAGGGGGCAGCTCCTGTGTTAAGTGTCTGCCCCCTGGTGGTCAGTGCACATCATAGTGACCAGTCATTCCACCATTTGGGCGATTTGCATATTAGCCTTTTATTATATAGGATGGGGGCCCAGCATTGAAAAGACTTGGGGAAAAATCTATTAAGAATTCTGCATGCACATTGCCATTGATTCCCTTTTAAGAACCAAACTTCATTTATCCCCACATTCCTTTCCCAAGAGAATAAAAGTACACTCGTGTGTTTAAGTTGAAATGTTTATATACATATGGTACACTATTTTTTTTAAGGTTTTCTGCCAGACAGACTTTACATTAGCTAACCAACTTTGGTCCCTATCACCTCTGATAAGAGTGCTTCCATTGTATTTAGTCTTAATCCCAAAACATTAAACTAGACACCCTATGTAGTTCATGCTTTGTGATATAGCTCCGAGTGGTCCTCTTGAGTTAATGTGTAATACTTTTACACTTGTGCTATTCACTGGCTGGTAGGGGGCCAAAAGATTAGTGATTTTACACCTAATTTATATGGAATTCAAAAGCTTGTATCTTGTAATCCAGCAACTTTCTTTTCTTAGTTAGGAGATACTGTTGAAGGTATGTTCTATTTCAAATCCTTAAGCCTACCTGTTAATGGAAATGAGACAAAGTAATCTGTTTATTTATTTACTTAATTTATTTTTTAAATTTATTTTTTTAAATATGTTTTTATTGATTTCAGAGAGGAAGGGAGAGGGAGTGAGAGATAGAAACATCAATGATGAGAGAGTATCATTAATCGGCTGGAATCAAATTGTGAACTCCTGTGACCTCCCGGGTTCATAGGTCGATGCTTAACCACTGAGTCACACCGGCTCAGTGGTTGGAATCAATTACTTTTTTCTTTCCATCTTTCAGGTAGTTCTTCTCTTTATTCCTCTGACCACCCCTGCAAGCCTCAGTTGCTTTCCAGGCCCAGTCTTTGTGTCTCTGGTTCCTTTTTCCCATAAACCTTTTCTTTCATTCTTTTTCTTTTTTTTATTGATTTCAGAGAGAGGAAGGGAGAGGAGAGGGAGAGAGGTATAGAAACATCAATGATAAGAGAGAATCTCTGGTTGACTGCATGAACTTTTTCCATACTTGTCTCATCATTGCACTCTTCCTTCATCCTAGGAGGTGGGAACTCTGATGACTTTGGTTTTGATATAGTATTGCTACTTGTCTACTTTTTTGTAGACAGTTTGAGTGAGATTTTTCTTATCCTTTTACTAGTTTTTTATCTTTATTGGGGCTTTAGTCAACCTTGTTAGCCTTCTGACAGCGTCATGCTTTTTAAAAAGGGGTTTTCCTTCATTTCTCATTCAGAGTAAAATCATTAGAAGTAGAGCTGAACCTTGTAGGAAGTGGGGCACTGGCTGGACACCCTGCTTCTCCTAGTCCAGTAATCCTGCCTGCTTCCAGGAGTTCCTGTTCCTATCACTCCTTGCAGGTGGCTTTTATCTTTCTTGTTCTTGTAGGATGTCTGGGATGGGAACGGGCCTATGTTTTGTATATGGAGATCCTGTCCCAGAGGGTGAAGTCTAGGTCACCTGAGTGAGCAACTGGACTATAACCCTGGGCCTTGGGTGTCTGAGTTTCTTTCTATCACTGTGTGTCTTGTCACAGATTGTATTGTTCTGGTGAGGATGCTGCTCTCTCTCCTAGGGCTCTCTCTGCCATTTGAAGAAATGCCAGAAGAGCTTGGATTGTAGAAAACACTCTAGATGGCCACATAACACCCACCCCTCCTGAAAGAATCCTAAGTGAAGACCCATCAGTTCTGAAAAACTATCCACATTTATTATTTCCGTAGTGAGTTCACCTGAAAAAAAGAGGCTAAGACCATTTTACAGAAGAGAAAACTGATAGAAGCAAATAGATATTGGCCAGATAGTTAATGGCTGTAGCCCCTCAGAAGGTGAGAAAAGGCCATAATATGGGCTCTGGCAGCCCCTGCAGAGTTTTTTTGCTTGAGAAAGTTGGGGAAGTTAAGGCAGTTTCTTGGCTTCCAGGAACAGAAGGAGTGTATCCATCTTGAGAGCATGTTTGTATTTGTTGTAATTTTTAAACACCAGTTGGTGGAGCTACCCTCTCGTCCCCAGCTGGCTGTCTCCTTGAGTCCTCATTGGAAAAAGAACTGAGATCCCATTACCCCTTGGGATACTTGTGTGCTCAGTATTTTTATAAGTGGCCACCACCCCACCCTCTCCCTTGTACCTGAGGGCCAGTGTAGGCTGCACTAGCTCTGCAGGCCTCTGAGAACCCATTTGATTTCGTAGGGCTGTAACAAATAGGCTTCAATACTTTTTCTGGCATTTGCATTGTTGCTTGTGACTTTGCTGCTTAGGGGACCATGGGGCACTGTGGGAAATCGTTTGCCCTCAAATCCTCACCAGGGTCTGGGCCTTCCGGTAAACAAAGGCTGTCCAGATATGTTAATGAGGCAGCATGAGTAATGGGAACATTATACATAATTACTCACATATTCATAGGATGTGTGAGGGTGTTAGAAAAGGGAACCCTACTGGCAGAAATTCTTGAGAGCTGTTCTTGAGAGCTGGTGCAGCCTAAAAAGCCTAAATTGGATTTTAAGTTCTAATTTTGTAAGTCGGTCAGGCTCCACCACCCATGAAGAGGAAGACCAGTGAGCTTTGAAGTATTATCAACAGCAGTGTTTAGTTACCATGAATCCTAGAAGGTTAGTAAACTAAATACAGTAGTCACATTTTTGCCCTTTTCCGCACATATTTCCTCCAATGCAACCAGGAATTCTTTTCCACCAATATTTTTTTGGGATGGGGGGAGGAGTGAGAGGAGTAGGTTTTGTATGTCTGTTTCCCATCAGGAGACCCTCTGGTTTACTGGGACAGGAGCCCAGGTATGTAATGGTGGAATCATCCAGAATGTGGGAGACCTTTTGGCACCCTGTGTTATTGCTCTCTTTTTACATCTGGGTGGTTCTTTCTCCATTATTTCCTAACCACATTTTGGTTAGGGCTGCATCTACAATGGTTGAGTGTGTTATCTCTTGGTTCTCATTTCTGCCAGCTGTTAAAGTGTTTGGTGCCTGTGGGGGCAGAAACAGGTGCCAGGAGGAAATGAGAAGGGATTAGGACTGAGCATGTGTTTCTTGCATTTATTATTTCCATAGGTTTATAGAAAGGGGACTGAATGAATGTTTGTTCTGTTAAGCAGCAGTTGGATATAGACATTATTAAAACTTGGAGAGTTTTGTGCTTTATGTAGATGCCTTATTACTAGTGCATGGGCTTCAGAAATGTAATGCCTCAGATGTGAACAGACTTGTTTTGAATACGGGGTGGGGCAAAAGTAGGCTTATATTAAGTAGCTGTTCCTATGGAAAATAATACAATAGTTAATAAGTAATAATAGTAATAATAGTTAATAAGTAATAAACTCTCTGTTACATACCTACAACTGTAAACCTACTTTTATCCCACCCTTTTTATAGAGTACCTATGGGGTAATGGACAAGATTGGGAATATGAGCTGAGTTCAAGGTTTGGCCTCACAGTGAGTGTACTGGCTCTGTGACCCATAGCAAGGCACATAACCTTGCTGAGCTGCTTCCTCATTGGAAAACTTGTCCATGTACCTCACAGGCTTGTTGCTGGGAGAGCCAGCGAGATTTTCTTGATGTGAAAGCACTCCATAAACTGCATATTCCTACACAAATGCTTAATGTATTATTCCACAGTTGGAAGTCACCAATCTGGAGACATCGGGCCTGCTGACAGCCTTCCTAGCTGACTCAGAAATAAATGAATCAATTGAATTCTGTACTTTGCCTCTATTTTGTGTGTGTGTGTGTGTGTGTGTGTGTGTGTGTGTGTGTGTGTAAATTTTTAAAAATTGATTTTCAGAGACAGGAAGGGGGAGGGAGAGAGAGAAACATTGATTGATCGTTTCCCATACTAGCCCCAATGGGATGGAACCCACAACCTGGGTATGTGCTTGACTGCGAATGAACCAGTGA
This sequence comes from Myotis brandtii, assembly GCF_000412655.1. Lineage (NCBI taxonomy): Eukaryota > Metazoa > Chordata > Mammalia > Chiroptera > Vespertilionidae > Myotis > Myotis brandtii. Next base: position 57,394 of record NW_005365280.1, read on the forward strand.
CCCTTCGGTGCATGGGACAGCGCTCATCCAATGGAGCCACACTGACCAGGGCTGTACTTTGCCTCTTAATTAACCAAATGAATGGCAAGCTATTCTAAAATGCATTTTGGGATATAGAACAAGGCTTTAAAGATTAGAAGGTGATGTAATTGCTTTCCACCCTTAAACTCTGTTTTTTTACTTTTTATTTTTCTTTATTGATTTGAGAGAGAGAGAGAGAAAGAGAGAGACAGAGAGACAGAGAGAAAGGGAGAGAAACATCGATTTGTTGTTCCACTTATTTATGCACTCATTGGTTGATTCTTGTATGTGCCCTGACCGGGGATTGAACCCACAAGTTGGCATATCCGGACGACCTCTAACCAACTGAGCTACCGGGCCAGCGCCCCTTTGTTCGTTATTGAATCTCTTCTGTATTATTCAACACTTGACTTGCATCCTTGTCTGGGGGAGAATTAGAAAGTGAGAATTAAGATTAGAGTGGCACTGAATCTGCACAGAGATGTTTAAACTGGATCCTGGAGCAATAGTCCTTGATATTGAAAATCTGATCATGATCCCTTCAGTGGCTCTCAGCGTCAAGTCTAAATCAGCTTTTATTGTCAGCACAGTGTAAAAAGCCCTTCTAGATCTATCTTGGGCCTATCCTGTCACCCATTTCAGTTCAGCTGAGCCCAGGCTCTTAGTCTTTTCATGTCCTGCTTCCTCAACTTGTTCACTGAACAGATTACCTGAAGAGCCCACCTAGCCTATCTGAGGCCTAACTGGACAGCCTCCACCCCTTTCCCAAGTTAGGCAGAGCCAAGCTCCCTTTCTTTGTTGACCTGACTCCTCACATCTACCTCTAGGTACTGGAATTATTGTTTACATGTCTCTTACCTTATTAACCCCTCAAGAATAGGGGCTCAGTTTTATAAGTCGTCATACAGTTAAGGAATATTTGTTCAATTACTGGGTATTTAAAAAAATAGTGGTGCAAGGGGATTACTATGGATCTAGAAGAAAAAGATGAGCTTAACTAATGAGTTTTTTTTTTCTTTTAATTGATGTGGGAGGGAGGAAGGGAGAGAAAGAGAAAAACGTGTCAGTACCTGAATCAAGTCTGCCACCTTTTGGTGTTCAGGATGACCTCCAACCAACTGAGCCACACAGCCTAGGGTTTAACTAATCAGTTTTATAGCTGAGAAAGCCTGAGATGTCTAGTACTGTTAGGTGACCTGCCTGAGATTGCATGTTTTATCAGTGACACACCAGGACATGAAATCCAGCCCGGAATACAGAAGGGCTGTGGACATCTCTTTCGGAGATGTTTCTTTCTGCCAGGTGTATTCTCCATAATTGCAGTAATTGATTGATTTTCACAGAAAAGTAAAAAGCTACATGTAATCCTCATACCTAATTAGGCCAATTCATTTTTTTCCATTTTGCAAAAATTTATTTACTAGGGGCCCGGTGTACGGATTCGTGCACCGGTAGGGTCTCTCAGCCTGGCCTGTACCCTCTTGCAATCCGGGGACCCCTCGGGGGATGTCGGACTGCTGGTTTCGTCACAATCCCCGCAGGCCAGGCTGAGGGACCCCCCACCAGTGCACAAATCCGTGCACCAGGCCTCTAGTATGCATATAAGATCTTTGGTTAATCTCTTCCTGCCCTCCCCCCTACCCCCTTCCCTCTTAGATTCATCAGTCTGTTCCATGTTTCCATGCCTGTGTGTTGAGCGTCTGCCCCCTGGTGGTCAGTGGGTGTCCTAGGTTCTGGTTGAATGGTTGAACAGTAACTTAGGCTTTTATATATATAGATAGATAAGAAATCATTCAAATCAGGCAGCTTACACAAAGATAGAAAACCATGGTAATTACACACCAACATTCTTGTACTTGGAGAAAAATAGTTTATATATATGGGTTTATAGTTAAGTGTTGTTCTGTTGTGTGCTTTTTGCATTTATGTCTTAGTTATTAAAATATGATTCTGCATCTGACTGTGTACCTGACAGTTTTCCTTGCCTTGTCTGATTTTGATGGCCTTTTCACAGTTTGGGGGCTGTTGTATGAAATCACCTGTGCAGTATGCTTTACCTGTGTCTTTTGGCACTTAATTCCAATTTACTGAGTGGAATTACTGACTCAGAAGTGCCTGTGTTTATGTTCAGAACCCTCTTACCACATTGCTTTCTTGGAGAAAGGCTGTACTAATTTATGGTCCCACAGGTAGTATGTGTGAAGCCAGAGGATTTGTTTGTTTGTTGGCTTTTAAAAACCAATACAAAAGCACTTGTAACGAGTTGTAAAGATGTCAGTAGAGTTTTACTTTAGTTTCTGTTTTCTTTCCTTGTCCTCTCAGAGCATTCAAACTAAATGAGATAAGATATGTGAAAGCGCTTTGTAAAGAAAATTGCCTTAAACACACAATGTGTTATTAGTCAGAATGCTTGTAGTAGCACAGGGAAGAACAGAGTGTATAATTGTATAATTACATATTTTATATTTATGGAATACTTTTTTTGTGTGGGCATAATATACTTTAAGGTGACCCAGAATCTCATATGTGATTTTGGCCTCATTTGTGAGGGGTGGGGTTTGTATGGTTACAAAAGTTTCATTTGGCTCTGGCTTGGAAGACCATTAAATTAAATACCTCGGGTATATTCTGGTTGTTTGTTTCATATACGTACTTATATATACCGCACCTCATTCCAAAAAGGAATTAAGGCCATAATGAGCAGTCATCCTTGGAGCAAATAATTTTTCCTTTGACCTGACTTAGGTTCACTTTCTAAATCCAAAAAGTGACAACCAGATTAAAATATGGGCAGTGAGCAGTTGTCCTTCTCAACCCAGCAGTGTTTGGTTTGAGTAGCTTTTTGTTTTTAGCTTTGAAAAGTCGACCTAAAACTTAAATTAAAGGCGAGTTTTGTTAGGTAGTATTGGTATTGACATCCTGACAGAATTTTAATCTGAAAGAATTTTAAAGATGCATGAAAGTAATCCCCAGTGGTGATGACATACTCAAGTGGCAGAGATCAGATTTCTGTTTAAATGCCAGTACAGTTTATCACTTTTTTCCATAGTGTAAGGGGCCATGGAGGATCTGGATTTAATAATGAAGTTCTTTTTTTAGTGGAGGCGATTGGTAGATGTCACAGCATGAGTCAGCGTTCTGTGTCTTTAAAAATGTTTTCAAATACTCATTCTATATCATAATCCTCAAAACTACTGTTAGAATTCCAGACCATTGTGGTTTAAACTTATCTGGAATCTGAAAGGTGGCTGGCTGACAGGGTGAATGGAAAACTCCTTTAAAATAAAGAACACATTTGGCTTGCCTGATTGTCCCAGAGTCTAGGCTCTGGGCATATCTGAGCCATGGGCCAAGGCTCCTGGTCAAGGGGTTGGGAATACTTCTTTCAGTTCAATTGGACTCTACCCGCCTCCACAGGCCAGCTCAATATAAACAACATCAATTAGTCCTACAGAAATTCCTGCTACTACTACAGACTTCAAAGCTTCATGTTATACCAAATTCTTGTCTAGATGAGAAGCACACTCTGTTGTACTTGTGATAAATCAGAACTCTAATGATGCTATTAAAGTGGGTTTTCTTATGACCCTGGTAAGCTGAAAAGCATGGGAGTTTTTTTAATCCTTACCCAAGGATATTTTTTCCATTTATTTTATTATTATATATATTTTTTGAGAGTGGAAAGGGGGAAGGGGGAGAGAAAGAGAGAGAGAGAAAGAGAAAGAAACATCCACATGAGAGACACATCCCACATGTGCCCCAACCAGGATGAGTCTGATTTGGAAATATCTGAAGCTAAAAAGTGGTGTTTTTCTCTTCCTTCTAATTCTACTCCCTGCTCCAAATGAGTGATGTGATTGCTACTCCAACACTGACACGGCCTAAAATGAAACACATTTTCTACTCAACTGGCCTTTTTTCCTTTCCTCCTTCTGTGAGACTTGCTGCAGTTGTCATGTTATTTCTTTCCAGAATTTATTGGAGCAGTAGGCAAAGCCTCGTGGGGGAGTATAAATGATGATTATAAAGAACCGTCAGTTTACCTAGTAAGGCCATTATTTTTGACTTGCAAAAGCTTTTACAGTCAAACATTGTTTGCTTACAGTTGTTTAATACAAACGAAGACCTTACTGGTACCTATTGTAAGAGGAATTCTTTTTTGTATATAGGAGTCATCTCAGTAAAGAACAGAACACCTTGCCCAGGCATAACTGCTTGTTTCTCTGAACAGGCATTAGGTATAGGCCTGGGATGGTGCGTCACGGTCGCTTTTGTTTTCTCCCATTAACAGCAAATAATCCTCTCTGCTGGGTGTTAACTTTTTTTTTTTTTAATCCTTACCCAAGGATATTTTCCATTTATTTTATTATTATATATATTTTTTGAGAGTGGAAAGGGGGAAGGGGGAGAGAAAGAGAGAGAAAGAGAAAGAAACATCCACATGAGAGACATATCCCACATGTGCCCCAACCAGGGCTGGGAATCTAACTGCAACTGAGGTACATACCCTTCACCAGGAATCGAACCCACAGCCCTTTGGTCTGTGGACTCATGCTCTAACCACTGAGCACCTGGCCAGGGCATATGCTTTTTAAAGGTGTTGAGTAATACCTTGAAAAAGGTGATAAGCTTGCCTTTGGGGTTTTCTCCTTCTAACTGCTTTCTGCCCAATTTATGAATTCAAAGATAGATTTAAAAGTAAGGGACTTGTATGAGTTGGTGGTGACACTGAATAATTATGTTTAAATGGTTGATTCTCATGCATTTAAAGCTCACACTATAGCTTTAGGGAAATAGGAAGGCTAACGTTGCAGTTTTTATTTTTTGGGAAATTAAAGTTCACCCTCATGGCATGGCACTTTACAGCCTAACTAACAGTATATATATTGTTGGTATGTATCCTTTCTGCCATATCTTTAGCAAAGTGTCAGTTCTTTTAGCCCTTTTAAAAAAAACTCTTCTTATATCCCCAACTTATTCCAGTTCTTTTGGAAGTTCAACTATTTTTCTTTCCATGTTTCAGTGGTAGTTCAAGACAAAAGGCAATTTAGGCATCTCAGTCTTTCCCTGAGTGACTTTGGATGCAAATACAATTTTTTTCCTCTTAACAATTCATTGGTTTTTAGTATATTTAGAGTTGTGTAATCATCGTCACCATTCATTTTAGAACATTTTTATCACCTGAAAAAGAAACTCCACAGCCGTTGGCAGTCACTTCTCATTTCATCCCTGTTCCCCCAGTCTCTGGCAACCACTAATTTACTTTCTGCTCTATGAATTTGCCTGTATTAGACACGTCATATAAATTGAATTATACAATAGGTAGCTTTTTGTGATTAGCTTCTTTCACTTAGCATGTTTTCAAGGTTTGTTTATGTTGTATCACATATCAGTACTTCATTCCTTTTTATGGCCGAATAATATTTCATTGTATGGACATACCACGTTTTGCTTATCCATTCATTAGCTGATGGACATGTGGGTTTGTTTCCACCTTTTGGCTATTAATGAATAATGCTGCTATGAGTATTTATGTATATGTTTTTGTGAGGTTGCCCTACTCTAGAAATACCTTGAATTATAAAATTGTGCACATGCATTATTACTGAATTTATTTACTGCTGTTTTACCAACCTGCTAAGCTGTTACTCTCAACGTTTGTTTTTGAGCCTCCTCTGTTCTGTTCAGCAGTGCCATATTGAATCCTCTGCTTCTGGGGCAGTTGCCTTGCCTCAGATTCTCATTTTCCTCCCTGCCTGACTGGCCCTCTTCACTGTGTGTGTGGGTGCCCAAGAGTGGTCTTATTTCTTCTGTCCTTCAGTACACTGTAAACACTGTTTCCGCACATTTATGCTAGAACCAGATGCTCCATTTGTTTAAGTGTGAAAAAAAGGTGGGACTTTGAATTTCATCATGGGGTGAGTTACTTTTTGTTGGTACTCAGGTGTTTTTGGCTGTAGTTGTGGGTCTTCAGAAGCATCTTCGCACAGCATTTACCGCATAGTTTTGGGAGAGGTAGAGTTTAAAATGCTGGCTCCTCTGGGAGTGCAGAGAAGGACGAGGAACTATTTTCCTGCTTCAGTTTTTTTTTTTTACTTTCTTATGGTTAGCTATGTTGTCATTCTTTGGCAAAGCACTATGAGGAATAGAACTATCTACCTAGAAATTCTCCCTGATTTTCATGCGCCCTCCAAACCTGCTTTACCTAAATGAAAAAATACTTTAAAAAAAAAAAAGGCCATTCATAGTGAATTCTTTCAAGAAATGGAATTCTTTTAAGGAGGAGGGATGGTGCTATGTTTTCTTTTCCTTTTTTTTTTTTAGAAAGACTATTAATGTTGGGTATTTTGGTTGGTATTATTTGCTTTTTAAAAAATATATATTTTATTGGTTTTTACAGAGAGGAAGGGAGAGGGATAGAGTTAGAAACATCAATGAGAGAGAAACATCGATCAGCTGCCTCCTGCACACCCCCAACTGGGGATCAAGCCCACAACCAAGGTACATGCCCTTTATTGGAATCGAACCCGGGACCCTTCAGTTCACAGGCTGGTGCTCTGTCCATTGAGCCAAACTAGTTAGGGCCCATGTTTTCTTTTGATTTTTCTGATTTTTACCAGATTTATTTTCCCAAGTTGGTGTGAAATTGTTGAGATGAGATTGGCCTCTTGTTTGAGTCAGGCACTGTTTGCTAATTTTTAAGTGTTCAGGGAAAGTGTGCAGCAGTAGAGGCTGGGTGTTGAAAAACTCAGGTGGCCTGAGGGTGCCCCAAAGCCTTTAGAGAAGTGGGGGTGCATCTCTGCATCTCTGGGAGGAGTGAACATCTTGGTGTGGATGTCCGGGCCTTTTCTCGAGGTTCCTGGTGTGTCTGTCAGCATTTGGAATCTTATTTATTACAGAGTGCTCTCAAGTTCAGTGTAAAAAAATGTCCTTCCCAATGATATTAATCATGCTTTCTCAAACTCCAGTTTTTCAAGTACAGCATTCTGTTCCAAATTGACTCTTGTGCTTAGGTCATGGATTTGGCTTACCTAATGGGGAGTTATATTCCATATTTTTTCTGTAGTGGTCAAATAACCAGGAAGTTTCAAGGTTATATACCTTCTTCAATTTTGGAAGGTAGATGTGAGTGAGTGAGTGTGTATGCGTGCATGTGTGTATGAATAAGGAGGAGTTACTGTTTTAAACTTTGCATTGTTTAACTGGAAACCTGTGTTCTGCCGAGCTTTGTGTGGTGTACCTATAACCTGTACACATACTTGTGCTTTTTCAAAAGCAAATGCCATACACCTCCTACTAAAATTGCTTATTAGAGCTAATTTTAAAAATTGAGTTAGAACTGCCCAATAATGTAATGCAGAATATTTCCCAATAATGCCTAGGTTAACAATGATAGTCTTGCTGTATTGTGCAAAAAAGGCTTCTGTTCAGACCCAGCTGGGTTTCAGGCTTAATTCATTGCTCTATGGTGGGATCACCACAGCTGCTGTGGGGCCTTTACAAATGCAAAAAAGCTGTCAGTGTTTGTTTCATCAGCTGCATAAGTGATGAGGCCAAGTTGAGGAATCCATTCCAGTGCGCATTGTGCAGGCTGTAGCCATTATTGTTTACAGAATTAGTGTGTTGGAGCTTTAAAATAGTTGGCACATCGACCGTCCTTTAAAAGCACAAGACTAAGGAACAGGACCATTTGGTTGTTCTTATAATGTTGGCTGAATGCAGCCAGTCCTTGTCTTTAACAGTCACTGATCCAGTCTGTGTTGAGGGACTGACCCTCTTTTGGACAAGGTGGGGGCTCTGAAATCTTGTCTCTTTAGTTCTGCATCTCAAATGTAGGTTTGCATTCATTCTTTTAGTAAGTTTTTCAGAGTTCCATAATTGTAATTGAATTTTAAAGCTTTAATCATCCTCCCTGCTCCAAATAAATATGGGATTGTCAGCTGGGACTCCAAATAGCTGTACAGTAACATTCTGGATTCAGTGCTGTGGGATTTATTTTGTGAAGTGATATTGCTTTGGGAATTGCCTTCATTTCTACCCATGGAGACAGACAGAGGTTAAGGCTACTTCTTGGCTGCAGAAAGACCCTCTGGACAGGTCACTTTCCAATCAATTAGTGGGTGTCCCTGCAGGGCCCATCAGTGGCTGTTGACCTGGGATAGCCATGGCAGCATGTCCAGTCTCTTTTGGGCTGGACACTCATGTGTTTGGGACCTGTATCCATGGTCTTTTGCTGGATAGTGTGGAATTGTCCCAGCCCTCCTTTTATTTTAATGTGATTTATTTCCAGCCCCCTTCTCAGCTTCAGGGGTCTTTCTGAAAGTCATGCTTCATGGAAGCTGGAGGGCACTGGTGGAGGCTGGTCTGTACAGGGTTTTTTTTTTTGGGGGGGGCGTGTGGGGGTCAAACAGTGTTTATTGAATGTAAAGTAACCCCAGCCCCGTGGGGAAGAAAGTTCCAAGGAGAACAGAATAGTACAGATTAAATATCCACCTGTGCATTCTCTCTCTCTCTCTCTCTCTCTCTCTCTCTCACAGAGGAGGCACTCGGGGACAAGGCTGTCTTTGCTGGACGCAAGTTCCGCAATCCAAAGGCCAAGTGAGAAGCTGTGGGCCCCAGGACCCACAGGATAGATGGAGGCCTTCAAGTCCTTCTCCCTGAAATAAACACTGGTGTCAACCAAGACAGTGGCGTGCTCCTTTGTGGGAGGGAGGAATGCTGTCTCCGGACTGGAAAAGACAGGAGATGGGGCAGGAAAGAGAGAACAGATGTATCACCTGCTGTGACAAAGAGGAAGTGAGGGACTAGTCATTGAGGAAGTTGGGCTGAATCTAGGACAACAAAGTTCACATTGTGAAGGAGCTGGGGGAAGCAGGTGCCATATGTGAAATGAAGCTGGAAGCACTGACAGAACATGGAACTAGAACCAGGAGAAGGGGGGGGATCGAGGGTCTGACATCACCATGAGGGGAAGCTGGATCAGATCTGCCAGTAAGTTGGAGTACACAGTCTGCAGTGTGTGTGGTGTCGAAGTCAGGTGCTTTGTGAGATGACCGTGAAAACCAGAGCAGCTACCACTTCTGTGGAGCTCAAAGATCTGCAGCTGCTCTAAATATCTGACATATATTGACTTGTGTAATCTTTGAAACAGTCCTTTCAGATAGTTACCATTATTATCTCCATTTTATGGGTAAGGAAACTGAGGCACAAGAAAGTCAAATACCCCACCCAACGTAACAGTAACTGGCAGAGCCAGGATCCAAAACTAGGCCATCTGGCCCTAGTAATTGTGCTCTTAAAATACTCTCTCTTATGAAAGTGCCAATATTTGGCTATCTTTGGCTTACACAAACAGTTTTATCCTGCTCAAGCTAAAATCACTTCTCTTCCTCTCCAGGACCCACCTCTTATTCTGTTTAAACAAACCAAGACATTGGTTCAAACAGTGTTTATTGAATGTAAAGTAACCCCAGCCCCGTGGGGAAGAAAGTTCCAAGGAGAACAGAATAATACAGATTAAATATCCACCTGTGCATTCTCACACACACACACACACACACACACACACACAGTGACAAATCAAACACCTGCTTCCTCCAGCCTAAGTGATGGCTGTTAGGAGGTGGTTCAGAGGTGGTGCTCCAGAATGGGTTTTAATAGCAGCAGCCTGTCCCACCCTGCCCTGCCCCAGAGAGCTGGGGTTCCTAGGAGGTAGGTGGCAACTCTTCCCCACTCTGCCGCAGACGCTTCTTGGCTCGGATCTTATTCATAGCCTCTTCAATGGAGCATGTGTCCCTCTTTTTGGCCACGGGCACACAGCCATACGTCTTGTTGGTCTGTAGCATATGGGCTGTATCCTTGGTTGCCCCCTTGCCGATAAGGTGGCTGTACTTGTCCTTGTAGTCACTGGTGGGGCTCACCATCACAGGTTCCTGCTGAACTGCCTCCTCCTCCTGCCTCTGGGCCAACTCCTTCAGCTTCCGTTTCTCCTCAGCCTTCTGGGGGTCCCACTCCTCTCCATGATGGTAGGAGTCCAGCTCTTCATCTGAGGGTGCACACTCCTTTTTGAAGATCATGACATAGCAACATTCATCACCTTCCCTGAAGGATGTCCGGCCAGCCACTTCCACCACATTGTATAGTATGCTTCTCTCTATCTTGTTCATCAGCTGAAACTTTTTCTTGATCTGCCCACTGTCTTGGATGAAATCAGACACCTCTTTCTCCATCCTTTTACGGAACTCCACTTTTTGTTGTTTCTCTTGCTCCTGTAGTTTCTTCAGGTGGGCAGCCTGCTCTCGGCCCTGTGCCGAGTTTCCTGGTCACTGAGGCTGGTGGCTTTTCCATGGAGCTCAGGATGGAGCCCAGTAGGTCCGCCATCTTGGGAGTGACAGAGACGGGCTGTACAGGTTTTAAAAGTGGAGCTTGTCAGGTCTCTCAGCCAACGGGGGTAAATAATGGTGTTTCCTTCCTCCCAGCTGGAAAGGTCCCAAAGCGCTCTCCCATGTTCATGAAAAAGATGGCACAAGGTGCAGGTTCTCCAAATTATAGGTCAGTACTGATTAGATTTATCTGAAATATCTGCCACATATACTGTTCTTAATTCCTTTATGTCTCCTCGTTTTACCCTACAAAGCATCTGGAGCCCAAGAGGACAAATGAGTCCAGTGGATCCCATGTGGTGTTTGTGCTGATTAAGCAGAATTTGGGGATCCTTCTGCATCTGTTTTAAAGAGCTCTTTTGAGGGGAGAGAATGGTCTCTTGACAAGTATATTTTAATTCTTTCTTACAGTGAACTTCCAACAGAGAACAAATACAAATATCAGTTTAGACTTTTTACTTCCTTCTTGACACCATCCCATTATCATCACACACTCACCCTGGAATAGAAGCCATGAACAGGGAAATAGCAGAGAGCGAGCTTCACATCCCCTCCTCCTGAGAGAAAGACTAATTTGCAGGGGCTCAGAAGGAAACAGCAGTTTCATGGTCATTGTTCCCCACCTAGTAGTGCTTGGTTGCGCTTCAGGAAACCCCATTGCCCAACCTACTTCTCCTGGCTAGGGTGTTGTATATTTTGAGCTTTAGGAATCTTTTATCAAAGCTGCTTCTGCTTTTATTGAGTTAGCTTGAAGCAAAAACGTGTTCTTAATTTTAGTTTGTTTGAAAGCACTGTATTCTCAGTGTTTTAAAAACAGTTTTGTGAATACATACGCAAGCAAGTATGTGTGGGCATGCACGTGGGGTGTGTGTGTGTGTGTGTGTGTGTGTGTGTGTTTGTGTGTGTTCATTCACGTGAACGTCACTTCATGACCCCCAGAGACTTATTGTTGTAAATAAGGACTTACTGCTCTAAATAAGGATGGCAGCTGGCCACTGAATGTCCACCCTGCAACTTCCCAGCTGAGTGCCTGGAAGATCACTGAGCCTCATCTAAAGGCAGCCTCAGTGTTCTCCACTGTAAAATAGGATGTAGGTGTCCCACTGAGCAAAGAGGAGGGGTTTAATAAGTGTGCCCCCTACATGATAGGCATTCCCTTCCACCTGCATATATCAGTGTCTCTTTCTTAAGCTGCTTTGAGGGAGAGTTTGGAATTATACAGACACATTACAACTTGCTGGATAGCAAACTATAAACTATTAATCCAGTTGCTCTCCTTTGACTGTAAGGAGAGATGATGAGCTGAACACTCTGAACATAAAAATGTGTCCACAGAGAGCCTGAGCTTCCTGGAGTGTCATTCTCCTGACCTCAGTGTCCTGTACCCATTAACAAAACAAAACAAGACAAAACAAAACAAAACGAAACACAAACATGGGGGAGCAGCTCACTAGCATTCGATGTAGAACCAAGTGCCTTCTCCCACATAGACATAGAAGTGGTTGGCTTAGAAATCTGCTTGAAGGGAAGCAAAAGGCCTGGGGATGCCAGCAACTAGGAAAGGAGCGCCTGAATCCTAACCAACTGTAAGTGTGTCAGTTGTGAAATAGTCCAGGTAGAACATTGTTCTTAGAGTCAGGTTTCAAATGATAGTAAAATGGAAACAGACTTGGAATACTCTGAGAGCGGAACACACTGGTTCTGGTGAGCTTTCTGGTTATTGTTTTAGCCCATGCTGTTGAAATTCTTTTTTTGTTGTTGTTGAAATTCTTTGTGGGAGGACATTTCATTGGCTCTCCTGTCTTCAAAAGTCTGTTGTGATGTAGGAAGGAGATTTTATTCTAATCTCATTACTGAGGACCTTAGAGGGTCTCCCAGCTGTTAGTCTAACATTTCTTTGTTATTGTACAGTCATCTAGATATGGGATAGGACTGTTATTGGGCTGTGTGCGTACTCATCCCTGGAGGGCTATGTATTTTACCTACATTCCTGAGGATGATGTTGTGTTACTTGGGGCCCTGGGAATAAGCTCTATTCATTGGAGGATTCAGCAGGAGGAAAGTTGGTTCCATGGAGTGCACATTGACATAGCCTTCCAGAATGCTAGTGAGTCAGAACTTAACGCCAGAGTTCTAGTATAAATGAATCAGTCATTTATACTCTGGTGGTAGTGAGGATATGGCCTGCTCCTCTCCCCCCATCTCTTGGTGGCCAGGGGGGATGGATGGTGGGTGATAATGAAACCTTTGCTCCTAACTGCCTACCTGCTTACTGGAAATTGTGATAAGGGGTGGTGACCACCACTTTTTTTTCTTCTCTGCAAAGCCCATTACCATAACCAATACAGAAATTTAAAATAGTATCTCCAAACCCTCTCAGATGGTGCATTTGACCTGAATTAGTTTTTCATAATGGCATAGCTAGATTTTCCCACATAAGCGCTTTAACAACATAACCAAAAAGCTCATTTTTGAGCTTTTGCTATTGTTGACAATGGTTATCTTGCTGCTGCTAATAGAAACTAAAAAGTTCATTTGCCAAAATGATTGTCATTTCCTTCTTAGAAGTGCAGCTTAACTCCAGGACTTCATTTAGTCAGGGGAAAATGGTTGCTACCTCCTTGTTAAGCTTCTTTCCATTATCCATTTGTGACAGAATAACTGTGGGGGAGGCCTGGGGAGATGGGAGTAAAATAAAGGAACAGCTAAGAAGTAGTTCTGCAGAATATGTACCTCTATCTGAAAGCCTGTATGGAAAGGACGGTGGCTTTAGAAAGGGGGTAAAGTGGGAGGGGGTAGCAATCGTTGAAGCATGACAGCCTCCAAAGGCTCCTGGGACTTAAAAACAAAAAAGGGAGCCTTTTGCAGATCTTTCCCTTGCATATGTCTTCCTCTCCACCATCCATTCTCCCTTGCTGTTTTGTAAATCTCCCAGTTGGAAATTTTTTAGCATGGGAGAGCTTCTTCCTGTGCTTCAGTTGGCAGGATGCTCAAACACAGCTGCAAAGAATTTGCTTCCCCTTTTCACAGCATCTCTCATTTAAAAGCATTAGTGGGACTACAAAACAAAATTAAAACTTGAGGATTTTTCAGAAGTGGACGCCAAGTTTAATTAAAGTCGAGGAAGTTCAGGGCTATAACTCTTTTGTCAAATCTTTTAAAGTCAAGGCATGTGCCAGTGGCAGGCAAGGTGGAAAGTGCCAGCAGCTGTTCCCGGTGAGGAGATTTAAGGCTCCTTGTCTGGTTTGTTCTTGGGAATATCCTAGAGTTTATCAAAACACGTGCTGAGCCAACATCTCTTGGTGGCCTCAAAATGGTTGCCGCTTTGTTAGTTGGTTGCTTCCTTGTTGAAGGAGAAAAGTCCTTATAATAAGCTTTCTGTCTCCTCTCAACCCAATCTGAATGCCCCGCACTCCGTGCTCCACCCTCAACCCCTGACCAAGCTACTGGGCTGTAAAACTTCTTATCTAAAAAGTGCAGGTTCTGACTTGATAACTGACTTCTTGTAATCTAGTGCACTTTGGAGATACCCCCTGAACATTTGGGTGATTAACTGGCTTCTTGTTATTGGATGTTCACAAAAATCTGCTCTGGCTCTATAGGAAAATGCTCTCTGTTGTTCGGGCAGCATTTATGTACATCTGGAGTGTTTTCACTGATGAATAGACCAGTGTCCGGTCTGGGTCCAGAAATGAACTGTTGTCACTTCAGACCTGGATTGTCAGCAGAAAGGGTGCTTATATGATTTACCTCACATATTGGAGATAGGTAAATTTAATATTCTGTGACATGACCTTAAATTGAGTTTTGCAAGGAGATTGATTAAGCTTCATCCCAACCTTTTCATTTTTTTCCTGAGAAGTTATATAGAAGTGTGTGTGTGTGTGTGTGTGTGTGTGTGTGTATGTGTGTGTGCGTGTGTGGTTTTATTGTTGTTTTTTAACACTAGGAATATTTAAAAGGGAATTATACTCATCCCTTAGTACTTCTGTAGATATAGCATTTCTTTCTTCAGACAGAGGAAATAGTTTCCTCAGGATGTTGGGGATTTGTGTATTTGGTCCTAATCATTTGTTAGGTAGTCTGAATATCTCTTCATTTCACAGGAATTGATATTTTAAGAAGCTGAATGGTTTTGAGTCCTGTCAAGCTAATAGGTTGTACAGCTAGAGCTTGAAAGGTAACTTTGGACTTGATAGTGACTGTGTTATAGAGGCATTGGGTTCTGGTTTGGGTTTTTGCTCTGCATGTAACTTACTTTGCCTTTCCACAGTCGAGTTTTCCTTAGTTGTGAAGTTGTGTATGATTGGAACATGATTTTTGTCTTCCTAGACTTCCCTTTTTTTGCAGCCTGACTTCTCTTTTACTTTATTCAGTTTTAATTCTACACATATATATTATCTACTTTATATATTCCAATTATCTATACTAGGTGTACCGGTTAATAATGCGGATTTTTTTCAATAGATGGAGTTACACATATGTTGATATATATGTGATTTGATATGTATGCTATTTTGTTGTGTTGACAACAAGCTTCAAAACTTCATATGTCAAATTTTCTGAAGGTGTTAACATCATAGATATTTTTACACTTAAAAATGTCGAATTTCGTGCTGAAAAAAAGAGCATTTGCGGGAAGTTTTAATTCATTAGTTTATTTTGAAGAAAAGTGCTGCTGAATACTTCAGGAAGCTTATGGTGAACATGCTCCAGCTCAAGATACTTGTGAACGCTGGCTTAAATGCTTTAAAAGTGATGATTTCGATGTGAAAGACAAAGAACGTCCAGGTCAACCGGAAAAATTTGAAGACTAACAATTACAAGTATTATAGGATGAAGATGCATGTCAAACTCAAAAACAACTTGCAGAAAGATTAAACGTTGCTCAGCAAACAATTTCCGATCGTTTACAAGCAATGGGAAAGATTTTAAGGGAAAGAAGTGGGTGCCACATCAGCTGAACGAAAGTCAATAAAATGTTGCTTCAACAGGACCAAAGAAAGTCTTGCATCTAATTGTGACTGGCGATGAAAAGTGGATTTATTTGGAGAATCCCAAACGCACTAAATCATGAGTTGATCCAGGTCAACCATCAACATCGACTGCAAGGCCAAATCGATTTGGAAAGAGGACAATGCTCTGCGTTTGGTGGGATCAGGAAGATGTGGTGTATTATGAGCTTCTAAAACCAGGTGAAACTGTTAATACTGATCACTACTGCCAACAAATAATCAATTTGAACTATGCTTTGATCGTGAAACAACCAGAATGTGCCAGAAGACATGGCAAAGTAATTTTGCTTCATGATGACGCACCATCACACACTTCAAAACCAGTTAAAGACATCTTAAAAGATCTTGCCTGGGAAGTATTAACCCACCCACCGTATTCATCAGATCTTGCTCCTTCAGATTACCACTTGTTCCAATCGATGGCACACGCACTTTCTGAGCAGCATTTCAAAACATACGAAGAAGTGGAAAATTGGGTCTCTGAATGGTTTGCCTCCACAAATTACTTGAAAGATGGGGGAAATGTGTAGCTAGTGATGGACATTACTTTTAATAAAGCACTTTTGATGTTTCTCTTGAAATTATTGTGTTTTCTTTGATTATAAAATCTGCATTATTAACCGATACACCTAGTATATATAAAAGCCCAGTGACCCGAACGGCAGAATGACTGGAATGACCGGTCACTATGACGGGCACTGCGGCAGCCAACCATCCTGATCTGGGCCCCGATTGGCCCCCTCCAACCACCTGCAGGCCCTCCCCCTTGCCAGCCCTCCCCCGCCCAGCTGGCCAACCTCCCAGGGTCCTTCTGGCCGGCCAGCTGGCTGGCCCCCCGATAGGCCTTGATCGCTGGCCAGGCCGAGGGACCCCACCTGTGCACGAATCATGCACCGGGCCTCTAGTATGCATATATTTTACTCTAGTGGTGTGGAAGGACATGAGGAGGGAAATCCAGGATTGAGACCAAATATGAGGGTTTTAGACCAGTGATAGGAATCGCACAGGGATTGTGTTAAAGGGGATCTTCTCATTCAGCAGTCAGAGGTGGGGCCTGAGATTCTGCATTTCTCTCAGTCTCTCTGGGGATCTTCCTGTATCAAGCAAGGGTTTAGGACTAATTTTATTCTTGTGGGTAGTTCGTGCAGTGGTTCTCTTCCTCTTCTCATGTCTTTGTTCTAACATGAGTAGCTTCGTTACCAAAGATCTCCTCTACCAAAAAATTTCTGAACTACCAGAGACTGAAGATCATGGTAGTCATTCTCCCACAATTGAATGATGTTTAAAAACAGTGATGGGCCCTAGCCGGTTTGGCTCAGTGGACAGAGCGTTGGCCTTTGGACCAAAGCAGCGGTCACCAACCTTTCAGACCTCAGGGACCACCAGTTGGCGATCGCTGGACCAAAGGGTCCCGGTTTCGATTCCAGTCAAGGGCACGTACCTTGGTTGCTGGCTCCTCCCCGGCCTGGTCTCTGGTCGGGGCTCATGCAGGAGGCAACCAATTGATGTTTCTCTCTGTCTTTCCCTCTCTCTTCCACTCTTCCTAAAAGTCAATGAAAAAACATCCTTGGGTGAGGATTAACAACAAAAAAAAGTTAAAAAATAAAATAAAAACAGTGATGGGAAGCAATGTTCGTGACCTGTTAATCTTGCTGTGGCTAACGGGTTCCATTCCAGTGCTACAGCAGTCCCGGTGAACCGTGATTGACTGACTGACTGGTGGCTCTCAGTTTCAGGTCTTGGAGACAAGCATGGGGCGGGGGAGGAGGGCTGAATAACACAACAGCCATGATGGGGTTGTAAAACCTAAGCAGTGCTTGAAGAAACCTCTTTTGGCCCAGTGTCTTGAATGCTCCTCTCTGAGGACCATTCACTTCTTATTCTGGAAGGAAGCCTGGTGTTGTTTCCTTACAGACAACTAGTTATAATGCACTGTCTGTATAGTGTTATACATTTCCTCAAACTCTGTCATGTCTCATTTGGTAAACACAGAGCAGTCACAGGAATTTCTGTGTAGAGTCCTTGCTGTCTTGCTGGTTTCTATCCAGAACTCATGTTGAAATGATGAGTTTATGCTTATATGTCTTTTAAAAAAAGGAAAATTCTCTATTGGAGTACTTTGATCAAAAACATACCTAAAAATAAATGTTTTATGTACAGTATTTTACCTATTCAGGTCTAACCACAACCCTGTGATGTGGGCATTTTTTCCCAATTGCAGTTGAGGAAACAAGGCTATTCAAATCTCCCCCCTCAGCTGAGATTTGAATCCTAATCCTGTTTCACTTTGAAGGTTTGTGCTGTCTTCCCCATCTTGGCAGGAGTACTGCCTCCAGGTTCTGCAGCCAGATCCCTGGGCTTCAATTATGATTCTTGTCATTTACTTGATCTCCTAATTTACTTAATCTCTCCGTGTCTCAGTTTCCTTATCTGTTAAATGGGGGGCCTAAGTTTAGTATCTGTGCCAAATAATTTGGAATGTCTGGCACTTCCTGTGCATTTGATTTCTATTGCGATTTTATTGCTACATGTCACTGAATTTATAAACCCAGCCCCCCCTTGGTCCCACCTCCTACTAATGTTTTGAAAAATTATTCTCCCAAGTGTTAAACAGTATCTTAATGATTTTTCTCTCAGGTTAAAAGGTGTGATAGGTTAAGAGATTGCATTTATGTGTTGTTATCAGCATACAAAATAAAACCTATTAAGTGGCTATTTATGGAGAAGGAAGTTGGACTATTCAGATTCGGTGCTTACTGGATTTTGTGGGTTTTTATTTTTTACTTGCTCAGTTTCCGGGGGTGGAGGTGGGGAGGACCCTGCCTAGAAACATTGAAACTTCCTCATATTAAGAGTAACTGCATGTCCTAGTCTTCCCCACACTGCTGTGCACTGATGTCTTGAGACTATTTTAAAAAATATTTTTTATTTGCTAACAATAATGAATACACATAGTGGGTTCTCTCTAAACATATATTGAGTTGAATAGCCAAATGATTAAAGATTTATAAATGGGATGGATGAGTGTTTATAATCTCCTTCTGCACATGCTCCCACTGTGCCTCCTCTGGGACAATACAAGCCCTTACTTATAAAAGTAAAGAAGTGATCTTCAAATAATGATTGTGTTCTTTGCAAAGTTGTTTCTAAGGGCATTTTTTTTTGAAGCATGATATTTAGAAATTAATAGGATCCTGCATTCCTAAAGATCAATCTCATTTTGTGGGGAGACTCACTGAAGAACCTATTGGTTTCATTTTTTTCCCCCTTCTGTATTTCTCCAAGTTTTTCTGTTCTTTTTCCTTTCCCAGTTTTTAAAAATAAGGTTTTTGGACATTATGAAATATTATTCTTTGCATTTTATGAGACTTTTGGGGATAGCCATAATGTTTTTGTGTGCTTCTGTGGAGGTGTAAGAAGAACCCAGTGGATTTTTGCCTATTAACTAGAAAATTAAGTGATTCTTATTTTCACAGAAAAGCTAAAGGTTTCTGTGTATTATCTAGTATTTTGTTCTGAAGAAACATGTTCTATTTGTAAGACAGGACGTGTGTGGGGAAAGGGCAGTTCAGCAAGCATTGTCGGGTTCTCAGATCCAAATTAATTCAGATAATTTTTTTTTTTTAAATATATTTTATTGATTTTTTACAGAGAGGAAGGGAGAGAGATAGAGAGTTAGAAACATCGATGAGAGAGAAACATCGACCAGCTGCCTCCTGCACATCCCCCACTGGGGATGTGCCCGCAACCAAGGTACATGCCCTTGACCGGAATCGAACCTGGGACCTTTCAGTCCGCAGGCCGACGCTCTATCCACTGAGCCAAACCGGTTTCGGCTAATTCAGATAATTTAACACAACCTTAGTAACTGATGTCTCCAGAGTGCTTTATTATATATCAGCCCAGGAGATGAGAGGGAGGTTTTAGAACTTGAATTTTTATGTATAAAAGGGTGATTTAGAAGACCAGAGCCAGCAATTCGGTTGGCTGACTTTTGCATCTGGGTTTTTCTCTTAGTGCTGCTGCTTGGCTTCTTTAGTCTTTCCTGCATCTAAGAAGGAGATTTTAGAGGTTTCCACTTCTCCTTTCCTGTTATTTTCCACTCTCCCACCTATCACATCAGTGGGACCCTTAAAAAGCTATTGGGGGAAAAAAAGCTATTGAGAATCTGATGGTCTAAAGCTCCACCTGCAGTTAGAAGCTGGATGGCCTTCTGGAATGTTCTTTCCACAGAGGCTGGTAGGAGTGTCCTGGCTGAAGGAGGTTAGGCCTTTATTGTTTTGCTATTTCTAGAGAGGCCACTGCACTTCAAGAGGTTTTTCAGGCTTCCCATTTTGTGTGTTAGAATTAAAAATGGGTTTTGCTGGGATACCTGAGTTTCTTCTGACTTGAGGTCACATCCATGGGTGTCAGAAGAGAGAGAGGCAAGAGGTGTGCAGGAAGCAGAAAGAGCTGTCCTATCTGCCTGTGAAGTGTCTATGTTCCCAGGATCCGGGATTGGAAAGCACAATACAGGGGGCAACAGAAAGACTGGCCTTTGGGGTCAGAGGCAAAGACAAGAGCAAGCTGAAAAAATACCCTGACCTAGAATATGGTTATATAGATAGGCCTTTGGGTCTTTGGGGTTTTTTGTTTGTTTGTTTTTTTTTTAAAGGCTGTGTGCTGTGCACAGCTGATTTGGAAAATTTCCTACATACACAGCTTCTTCATTAAATACTGATACCGGTTAATTCAGAATCGCTTGTAATTGGAAGCAGCTGCTGTTTCCCAGTTGACTAGGTGTTGGAGTCAGATGCTTTGAATTAGCTGGACTTAGATTATTCATATTTTAATTAAAGTCCGTTTTATCCCCCCAGTCTCTTGCCTCTCCAGTGACCAGGATTTTACAGTAATACATTTGAAATTACATGAGTATCCCAGTAGAAAGGCATAATGTAAGTTGAAGGACTTGCAGTTGATTATGGTCTTGTATTATTAAAGAGTGAATTTAACTGCTTTGCAATTTCCTTTTCTCACCCTCTGAACCTTGCTTCTGTAGTGAAGGAAAATTTCATTCCATTTAGAAAAGTTGAGACTTTTGTCCCCTTTCCTCCTCTTGGGACACAGGCATATTAGCTTAATTGCTTGTGTCACTACTACAGGGAAGGTGCTGCATGAAGTGGGACACACACTTTTCTGCTACTTTTCGTCTAATGGGGTTTACAAATTAAGCTGTGAATAGTGGGGCTTTGGGGCAATGGGATATTTTCTTAGAAGAAAAAAAGGTTAACAAGTGCTATGGTGAGGCTGTTTATTGCTACTGTGTGGAAACAGAATGTTTAAGCAGCTTGTAGGAAAAAAAATGCCTTAATTTTCTGAAGAAAAGTTAGAGGGAAATTTGCCTTGCATTTCTTTCTCTATGAAGCTAATGAGGAAGAGAGGCTATGCTGGAAGGAGTTGAACGGATGTTTCCTTCTTTCCTTTCCAATTTAAGGTACCTAACTTGACAAAAGTTTGACTTGATAAATGTCCTACTTAATTTAATTTTGTGTTAGTCCCTCTCCTCCCCCTGAGTGTCCAGTTTTGGCTGACTTGCAGAAAAACCAGAACAGTGCAGAGCCATCAGATTTTGTACACCTGTTATAATGCTTAAGCATTCTACGTGGCCTGGTAAATTTAACAGGGTGTAGGAGACATGATCTTTGTCAAAAAAGGAGTGTAAGGTGTCCCTGGAGAGACAGAGCATATATCTGTCAGTGCATTTAGGGAATTATGTAAATCACTGTCAGTGTGTCCTGAATGATTTGGCATTGTTATGTACTCAGCACTGGGACAGCCGAGGGAGAAGGAAGGAGTTCTAGGGTTGGTCGGCTGTGTGGAGGTAGAATTTTACCATTAGCAACCATCAGTTTGTTCTCTGTATCTGCGTCTGTTTTTGTTTTGCTTGCTTGTTTGTTTTGTTTATTTTAGATCCCACATACAAGTGAAATCATATGAATTATCACTTGGTCCATTACCCTCTATGTTGTCAGAAATCAAGTGTATTACCGTTATCTCCTTTCTTGCTAATGTATAAAAGCCTTTACAAACACTACTTTATTAAAATTCTGCTGTCATTCCTTTGGCTCTCCCAGTACAGTGGTACTTACATTATATCGTTATTAATTTGCACTTGTGTTGATTGGTCATTATTGGTGTTGCACTGCCCTCTAACCTCCCAGCTGTTGTCATAGTTACCTTTTTTTTTTAAAGTTACTTTTCTGCTCAACTCTTTCATAGCCCTCTATTGCTTATGGTATAAAAGCTAAACTTTAAGCATTACTAAAACCCTTTTTTAGATCATAGCCCTCTATTGCTTATGGTATAAAAGCTAAACTTTAAGCATTACTAAAACCCTTTTTTAGATCAATCTTACCCCAGTCTCCCCTTTTGCATCAAACATTCCTGTTAATTTTCTCTGTCTCTTTTCTTTCAAGGTCATGGTCCTTTAAGGCTGTGGTTATATTGCCCATTTCCTTCTTCCATTTCACCAATGGTTGAACTGCTGGGCCCCCTACCACAAAGGTTCCACTTCAGTGAACACTCTGTTCTCCCACCATGCATGGCTAGTGAGCATCTATTGTGTGCTGGGCACTGGGCCTTGTCCTGGGAGACCAGCATGGGTGTCAAGGCACTGTGTTGTGTTGATAGGCAAATACCTGCATGGCTTATCCTTGGGTCTCTGGTACTTGACAGTCAGGCAGAAAATGTTATCCTGATTTCCATAGAAACCCATATTAACCCTAGGTTCATCCAGATGAATTTGATTAAATCCCTTTCCCCAATTTCTTATATTGTGCAAAAGTTCACTAGAGAAGGTGAAGGGACAGTATGATGAACACCTGGGCACACATCACCTAGAGCAGGGGTCCTCAAACTACGGCCCGCGGGCCACATGCAAATACAAATATTGTATTTGTTCCCGTTTTGTTTTTTTTACTTCAAAATAAGGTATGTACAGTGTGCATGGGAATTTGTTCATAGTTTTTTTTAAAACTATAGTCCGGCCCTCCAACGGTCTGAGGGACAGTGAACTGGCCCCCTGTTTAAAAAGTTTGAGGACCCCTGACCTAGAGTCTAGAGAACCTAGGTTAACATCATGTTGTGTGTGTGCATTATCCAGTGTCTACTTTCTTCCTCCCAGATCGATGGCTTTGGAAAGTTTGTCTTGGTTATCCATTGTAAAAGGATAAAAATAAACATGCTCCTTCTCCTATTGTAGCATTTCAGTAGTAATAAAAAAATAACTTCAGTGGTTTTGGTTATTTTCTGCCAAAGTAAATGTTGGCTCTCTTTCAGCTGTAGTAATATAGCTTCTCTCAATTTGTTCAAGTTAAACTAAAGCAGGGCCAAGTTGAGAAATTAGTTTCTTGTTTTTTTCCCCCTTTCAATTTAGGAAAAAAATTAGATTTTGGATACTCTTGTTCCTATAATCCTCCTGGTTTTCTCCTCCTGAATTAAAAAAAGATCATGAATTAGCTGTCAGTGGAAGAGACAAAGATTCGATTGTGCGGTATTTATAGAAGGTGGTTGTGATAATCTTCAAGTAGGGTGTTTGAACCTCTATTGAGGGTAGTTAATTCAGCAGTTTCTTCTGAACAATAAATGCTAAGTACAGGGCTATAACCCTTTGGTTTTAACATGTGAGTTTTGCTCTTCTGCATTACCTGTGTATTACCTGGAAATCCAAGCGATATCAAATCATGCCACCATATATAAGTGATAACTCAGTATTATTATTATGTACTACCTGGCATTTGGAAGACTGATTTGGGGGTATATTAGAGAGTTTTAAGGGTGTCAGTGTTTGATTTTTGTCATTGTGGGAGAGCTGAATGTGCTATGCATTTGGGAGGTGGCTTCCAGTCAATCTCTACAAAGACTTGGAGGGCACACACGGGCTTACAAAATGCCAGGTGGCCTGCAGAGCCATTTGGGTTTGCCCCAGATTGTGTGTCACTTCATTTTGATTTACATGGTACCAGTAAGAAATAATTTTGTGTCCGAAAGAAAAAATAATGCGAATATATACTGGTATATAAAATTCAAATTCAAGATCAAATTCTGATGTTTTCAGAGCAAAATATGCAGTCCCACCCACTTTGTCCCATTCAATCTACTTTCTGTGTATTTACATTCATATTTATGGAGATAAATATATAGGGTTTTCTTTTTTGTCTTGTTTATATAAATGGAACGATGGGGTCACGTGTGATTTGGCCTTTTCTCACTTAACTATGTCCTGAAGCTCTTCCCATGCTGTTCTTTTTCATGCTGCTTGGCATCCGGCAGCTGCAGTGTGCTATAGTGTATTTAACTACTTCCTTAGGATTCGCTTCCTAGAAGAGTGCCTGGCATTGTGGAGGCAGTCAGTAGACATTTAGGTTGTTTCCACTGTTTAGTTTACTTAAAAATAGATTTGTTTTCGTACAACTTTCACACATGTGGGCATATTGGCATAGGATTGAATTGGAAGTAATGAGTTCAAGGGTACATGCTCAGCTTTTATAGTAGGAAGGGATTTTTTTTTCTTCCTAAAAGGTTTAATCAATTTACCACCCCCAACAGTGTATGAAAGTGTTTATTTCCCTTCCTTCTTGCCAACACTTGGTATTATAAAGCGTCTTTAGTTATTTTATTTTTTTGTTAATCCTCACCTGAGGATATTTTTCCATTGGTTTTTAGAGAGTGGAAAGGGGCGGGGAGAGAGAGGGGGGAACATCCATGGAATTGAACCTGATTTGCATTTCTTTGTATTGAACATTTTTCATTAGTCTATTGGCCATCCATGTTATTTTTGTTCATAACCTTTGCCTATTGTTATATTGATTTGTTTGTCTTTTTCCTACTGCTCTTTGTCAGAGATCTATGTTCTGGACATTAATTCAACAAATTGCAAATATTTTCTCTTAGTCTGTCCTTTATCCTTTAATTGTGTTTATAGTGTCTTTTCTTATAGAAGTTCCTTATAGAAGTTTTAAATTTTTTTTTGTATTTCAATTTTATTTTCCTTTGTGGGTTTTGGGTCTTGCTGAAGTATGCTTTCCTGATCTCAAGAATGTGAAAATATTCTCTAAGAAATTCTCTTTATTATTTCTCATCTAGTTAAATTCCACCCTCCAATTTCTTAATTCTCTCTACATTCTTCACGTTAGCCACTAAAATGGTATGAAACCTCAGCTCTCTGGAATCATCTAGTAATGACTTCTGACAAACATTTTATGGATACCTTAGGGTTTATCTCGATCTACCTACCAAAATAGGAGTTAAAGGGGTCAACAGCTATTGCACTGTTGTTACATACATCAAAGGTAGAAAATGGATGAAACTAACAGATAAAACTAGGATAAAATAGCTTTCATTGTGGTCAGATTTGCATTGGTAAGAGTCACTTTGAGGACTGGCTCTGAGCTTTTTGCCTAGATTGAATTCAATGTAGCTTGCCTTTTATCTGTTGTTCATATTTACCATCCATCAGATTTCTTTTAAGGGATAGAACTGTTTTAAAAGCATTTTATTTTAGACTCCCCTCTTCCTGAGTCTTGTTGTCACTTGCTACTTACTGTTACTCTGAATGTGTTCTTAAGTATATTTTCATCATGCAATTAATTATGAGAAACCAGTTAACTAGGCTATTACTGTATAAAGTAAAGCTAAAAAGTCCCTGATTATGGGACTGGGCCTCTGGGATAAAGTGTCATTACTTTTGTGTATGAACTTTGAAATTACTTTTGATTCCTCAGAGACCTTTTGTTTATTTTCTACTTTTCTAACATATTCCCTAATAAGTGAGGCTATAAGATAACTGAATTCTAGAAAAGAAGGCAGTGTCCTGTGTTTATAAACTTTTGCCTCCATAAAATTCATATTGCAGTAAGACAATTTGGAAAGTCTTTGGATTCTCTTATAAAGGAATTTTTGCTGTAAAACATGCATTATGTATCACACTTGTTTATTAAAACGCACTGTAATGAAAGAACAGCAGATTTATGCTGGTTTACTCGGCAACCTGCAACTTCAGAAGTATAACTAGGATTATTGGTTATACTAAGTTTGGAGTTTCTCTTTTTAGTATAGTGTTTATATTCAAATTACTGTTTTCTAAAAGTGCTGGTCTCTAGCATAATGGCCCACCAGAACCACAACTGACACTGGGACTCATTAGCCTGCCAGTTCATTTCCCTGAACCTATCTCATCTTCGATGCTTGCCCCTTTGTCCTTTGCCCATTTCCTAGATGGCAGTGAAAGGAATCTCTTACCACCTTAAAACCCTCCGGGGGCCTCCCATTGTCCTTAGCATCCGTTGGGCATTCTGGCCTGATTTTTGCAGCCTGGCCCTGGTGGCTCAGTGGTTGAGCGTAGACCTATGAATCAGGAGGTCATGGTTTGATTCCTGGTCGGGGCATATGTCCAGGTTGCAGGCTCCGTCCTGGATTGTGCAGGAGGCAGCTGATCAATGATTCTCTTTCATCATTGATGTTTCTATCTCTCTCTACCTCTTCTTTCCTCTCTGAAATCAATAAAGATATTAAAAAAAAGAACATTGCAGACCAGGCCAGGCCTGGTGGCTTAGCTGGTTTAGGCATTGTCCCATACCCCAGAGGTTGTGGGTTTGATTGCCAGTCAGGGTACATGCCTAGGTTTTGTGTTCCATCCCCAGTCCAAGTGCATATGGAAGGCAACCGTTAGATGTTTCTCATTCTTGCTCCCACTCCCTCTCCCCCTCCTCCTCCCTCTCTCTCTCTCTCTTTCTCTCTCTCTCTCTCCTCTCGCTATGTCTCTCTCTCCCCTCTCTCTCTTTCTCTCTTTCTTTCCTCTCTCTCTCTCTCTCTCACACACACACACACAACCTCCTTCCTCTCCCTCTCCCTCTCCCTTTCCCTTTATCTCTCTCTAAAATCAATAAGCATGTCCTCCAGTGAGGATTAAAAAAATAAAAGAACATTGCAGGCCCAGGGGAGAAGAGGAGTAAAAGCACAGGGCTTAGAGCAGCACGTGTCTATCTGTGTGTGTGTGTGTGTGTGTGTGTGTGTGTGTGTGTTTGTGCGCGAGTTAGTACAGTTGCTGGAGTAGAGATCAATGCAGGGCATGGAAGGAGGTGAGGTCAGAAAGATAGAACTTACTCCTGTCAGTAATCAAGAGTCAGTGAATCATAAACTTAAAGATGTTTAAGCTGGGGTAGTGGTGAACTGGGGGGTGGTGGTGGTGGCTTCATTGTCACTGTTAGGGCCTCAACCTGATTTTTCCTAACTGGAGAATTGACTCAGGGGGAGGGAGTGTCATCTGGGATACGTCTGGGAGCTTGGGACAAAGGGAGGATCCTGGAGCAGAAGTTGTTTTAAGGGAGAATGTAATGAACTTAGAGCCCTTTCTTTATGCTGGATCAACACAATTTCTTGGAAGAAGAAACCTAAAATTGCTTCAACTATTTAGGTAACTGGAAAACACCATAACAGATAACTAGAACTTGCCTAGCATGGTCTTTTGTGAATTTTCCGGATATAGAACCATCCCTTTGTCTTATGCAGACTTTTGGTATGACCAGATGTGCGATTTCTAATTGTAATAAAGTTTATTTTATACAAAAAGTAAGATTTTCAGAAATGAGAAGAATTAGCACTTTTAATTGAAAGTGCGTGCGCACGTGCTTGCGCGCACACACGCACACACACAACTTTTTATTTAATTATTTTACTCTGGCCCTTAAATGAAGATTGTGTGATCTAACTAAGTAAACTGACTGGCTGCCCAGCCAGTGTGGCTCGGTGGTTGAGTATTGTCATATGAACCAGGAGGTCATGAAGGCAGCGAGCGGATCAGTGATTCTTTCTCATCATTAATGTTTCTATCTCTCTCTTCCTCTCTGAAATCAATAAAAAAATATTTTTAAACTGACTGACTGTAGGATTCCAGAGACAGGCATGCAGTTTGCCATTCTCAGCTTGTGTAGTTGAACGCTAACTATTTGGTGTACCTGCTTTGTGGTGTAATGAAAATAAAGTTGGTATTGCTGCAAGTCTTGGTTGTGAGGAGTTTGCCCTATGATGACAAATAGTTTAATAGTTTCATCACTGAATAACTCCTTGGCTGTTTAGGGTTTTATATTTAAAATATATTTTATGTCTTATAAAAACACAAAAGAGGGACCACTTCTGCCAGACTGGTGGACCTCTGTTGGAGGGAATGTAAATTGGTGCAACCATTATGGAAAAACAGTACGGGGTTTCTCAAAAAATTAAAAACTCCCATACGATCCAGTTATTCCAGTTTGGGGTATTTATTTAAAGTAAATGAACAAACTAATTTTAAAAGATATCTGCAACTTCATGTTTATTGAAGCATCATTTAATACACACACACACACACACACACACACTAGTATACATATATATATTTATTGATTTTACAGAGAGGAAGGGAGAGGGACACAGAGAGAGAAACATGGATGAGAGAGAAATACTAGGGATCAAGCCCGTAACCCTGGCATGTACCCTGAACAGGAATCGAACTGTGACCTCCTGGTTCATGGGTTGATGCTTAACCATTGAGACACATCAGCCGGCCTATTGAAGCACTATTTACCATAGCCAAGAAATGAAAACCTAAAGGTCCATTGACTGATGAATAGATAAAGAAGATGTGGTGTACATACAATGGCATATTATTCAGCCATATATAGAATGAACTCTTCCCATTTGTGACAACACGGATGGCACTTGAGGACATTGTGCTGAAGGAAATAAGTCAGACAGACAAATACTGTATGATCTCTCATATATGTGGAATCTTTTGTATGACAAAAAACACAAACCCAGCTTATAGATACAGAGAACAAACTAAGAGTTGAGTGGTAAGAGGTATAAGTGGATGAACTTTTGCGTGTGTGTGTGTGTGTGTTTTTGTTTTGTTAAAAAATTAAAAATAAGAGACCTGACGTGGATAAAACTTCCTAACAATTTGGACAAATAATTAGGAGATACAAGGATGAGTGCACAAATCTCTTTACCCTGGGCTCCAAACAAACAACCCACAAGCAAAAGAGGAATCACTTCTGCGAGATCTGTGGTTTTTGCGTCTTTTGAGAGACTAGAACTTCATGTAGAAAGGTGTTTTTCATTCAGTCTCCTTCATTTTCTGATCTTGCTTCTTTTCAGTCAAAAAGTTTTCTTCTGTCCCTTTTAAGTAATTTAAGAATAACAATATCTTTGTCAGTAGCAATTTTGTAAGTGGCTTTGTCAGTAACATATTTATTAGTTTGAAGTAAATGGTATTTTTTTATTATTCTTGGCATAAATTACTGCCGTTTGGGCATTTGTGTAGTGTACATTCTAATGGTATCATTTTTGGAGTATTGTATTTGAGCTTGCAGATTTTTCCAGAGAAGACAGCAGCAAATCTTTTTTCTTTAAATTTTTATTATTTTTTAATCAGAGAGAAAGGGAGAGGGAGAGAGAGATAGAAACATCAATGATGAGAGAATCATTGATCGGCTGCCTCCTGCATGACCCCCAATGGGGATTGAGCCTGCAACCTGGGCCTGTGCCCTTGACCGGAATCGAACCTGGGACCTTTCAGTCCATAGGCCAATGCTCTATCCACTGAGCCAAACTGGCTAGGGCAGCAGCACATCTTTATAAAGCAGCGATACTTCAATATCCTCTCATATTTCTCAGCATTCCTGGTGACTTTCCCCCCACCTCTCTTCTTTATACATTTTTTCTTAGTTTTTGTGGTATGCTTTAAAGCTTATCTTTAAATGAAATGTTACAAAAATAGCACAAAGAATTTTTTTGATTTTTACCATTTTATCATATCCCTCTCCCTCCACATACTTATGAAATTCTGAACCATTAAAGGTAAGTTACAGACATAGTTGTCCCTTATTCCCAAATACTTCAGTATATATTTTCTAAAAGTAAGAATGTTTTCTTTAAAAACAAACAAACCACAGTACAGCTCTGCCCGGTGTTTCTCAGTGGTTAGAGTGTCGGCCTGCCCACCAAAGGGTGGAGGGTTCCATTCCTGGCCCTGGTTGGGAAGGCAGAAGACAACCAGTTGATGTGTCTCTCTCACATTGATCTCCCTCCCTCCCTCCCTAAAAATCAATGGAAAAAATATCCTCGGGTGAGGATTAACAAAAAAGAAAAACAAGAAAACCACAGTACAGTTAACAGTGAGAATATTAATACCAGGACCCCTTTAAGCTGTCTCTGGTATCTCTGTAACTGTCCTCATCATTCCTTGACTGCTTCCTGTGTTTCTGACACCTCAACGTGTGCCAGGCTCATCTTGTACTTTCCTAGCCCCTTAGGTATCTTGACCATTTTACGGTTTTTCAGGTATTGTAAATGGTTTTCTTTTTTTAAATTAAAGTTCATTTTCCTTTTGGCTTACACTGCAGTATTCATAGCACCTCAGGCGTGGTTTTTGTTCAAGTCGTGGCTACCTGCTTACATCCTATGACCATGAATTCCTCAACTAAATTAAACTAAGGCATCTTCATAGGTGGTGTTTTTATGTATTTATTTTTTTTCAGCTGTCATCCACCTACTATTTATCTGCTTAGGCTTTAAGTCACACCCTTTCCCAGAATCTCCTCTCCATGAGCACACAAGTCTGGTTAGGTTGGGGATATTTGGCCCCCAGTAACCCGGGTTGGTAGTTCGGTTCATTCTTTCTTTCCTCTTGACCATGGCTGTGGCAGAATCCTTTCCACACAGCACTCTACTGATCTTTAAGATTCGGCAGTGCAGGTGGAAAAACTCAAGTATTAGATTATTTAGTGAACCCTATATTTTCTCTATAAATGTTACATGTTACTGTTTTTTCCTTTTATAAAAAATAAATTTTATTGATTTTTTACAGAGACGAAGGGAGAGGGCTAGAGAGTCAGAAACATTGATGAGAAACATCGATTAGCTGCCTCCTGCACACCCCCCACCGGGGATGTTCCCCCACCCAAGGTACATGCCCTTGACCGGAATCGAACCTGGGACCCTTCAGTCCGCAGGCCGATGTTCTGTCCACTGAGCCAAACCGGTTAGGGCTGTTTTTTCCTTTTGAAGAGCTTATATGTAGTACAGAAAATTTAGAAAGTAGAAGACCAGAGAAATAAAAATTTTTATTGATTTTTAGAGAGAGAAAAAAGGAGAGGGAGAGAGAAACATCGATTGCCTGCATCCTACATGCCCCCTACCGGGGATCAAGCCCATACCAGGCATGTGCTCTGACCTCTTGGTACATGGGATGATGTTCAGCCCATGGAGCCACACTGTCCAGGACTGGGGAAATAGAATCTTTTTTTTTTTCCTCTTGCAGCTGTCTTTATTTATTTATTTATTTATTTATTTTGTTTTATTGCTTGAAGTATTACAAAGAGTATTACATATGTCTCCT
>NW_005365280.1:89343-93028 GCF_000412655.1 Myotis brandtii
ATATTAATTGAGCATATTGGTTCGGGTCGATTTCTGGATTCTCTATTCTATTCCATTGATCTATATGTCTGTTTTTGTGCCAGTACCAGGCAGTTTTGAGAACCGTGGCTTTGTAATACAGCTTGATATCAGGTATTGAGATCCCACCCACTTTGTTCTTCTTTCTCAGGATTGCTGTGGCTATTCGGGGTCTTTTTTTTTATTCCAGATGAATTTTTGGAGAGTTCGTTCTAGGTCTGTGAAATATGCTATTGGTATTTTAGTGGGAAGTGCGTTGAATTTATAGATTGCTTTCGGTAGTATGGACATTTTAATGATGTTGATTCTACCAATCCAAGAACACGGTATGTTCTTCCATCTGTTTATGTCTTCCTCTATCTCTTTTTTCAACGTGCTGTAGTTTTCTGAGTAGAGGTCTTTTACCTCTTTAGTTAGGTTTATTCCTAGGTATCTTAATTTTTTTGGTGTGATGGTAAATGGGATTGCTTTTTTAGTCTCTGTTTCTGTAAGTTCACTATTGGTGTATAGAAATGCCATAGATTTCTTGGCGTTGATTTTGTATCCTGCTACATTGTCGAATTCATTTATTAAGTCTAATAGTTTTTTGATAGAGTCTTTAGGGTTTTTTATGTACAATATCATGTCATCTGCGAATAAGGACAGTTTTACTTCTTCTGGGAAATAGATTCTTAATGTTCTCTTACAGTAATCCAAATCTGTGCACAAATAGATCTAAGACAGTTAGACCATATTTATAGTGTAATAACTCTTTAGCGGGAACTTAGTAACCAAGAGATTTTGGGGGAGATATTTAATTCAATTTTTTCTTCATATATAGCAACAGAAAATGATGTAACCAAAGTGTAATCAAATCTAATCATAACTATATTTGAATTGTAGCTCAGGTGATTTTTTTTCATTTTGTTTATTTGCTTTATTAGATAACTTCTTATGACTCTCTTGTCTTTTCCGAGTATCTTTATCGATAGTACAAATAAAACGAAGTATTTTCTTAAAAAGTGACTACTGCTCTTGGTTAGACGATTTGTAATGAAGTGATAGTTCTGCTAAGGGTCCTAAGAGTTCACTACTAAAACAAGAACTTTGATATTCCACAAGTTTCTCTAGTTATGTTTTGTTAATAATGTTCTGTTTGTAAAATTGAAACCATCACCATTTATTCATATATTACTTAGTAAAACATCCTCCTTACAAATAAAGACCTGAATCAAACCACCAACACAATTGAATGAGACAAGATAGTGTGTATGTTCTGAGAAAAGATATTCTGCTTTTGGAGGTCAAGAGGAGGAAGCTTCAGCAGTCAAATGATTTTGGGGTACTAGGATTCTTTTTTAGAAAATTACAATGAACATGAACAAATCTAAAGGAAAGAAACCTGTTTAAATCCAACATTTCTCAAACTTAATTGATCAGTCAACCACAATTTTGAGTAATATCATGGACCTAGGGTTCTCTGGAACCCACTTTGGGAAAGACCAAAGTATTGTAAAGCACACCAACTATTCTAATTATGCCTCTGCTGACAACAACTAATTTGTAAAAATGAAGGTGTCAGTAGGGTAACTAAAATTTCAGGTTTCTCTACAACAGAGGTGCAGATGAGGTCGACAATAGGGAAGAAATGGCATTGATCTCTGCGTGGGTCATGAGGAAGAGGGTCTGCACACTGATGAAATACTTTCTTTGGGAAAGATAGTAGGGCAGGCAGTTTTCGAGGCAACGAAAACATTTGTCCTACCTTTTTGTCATGTTCTCTTGTGCTTTATCTCATTAAGTTCTTAGGCTCTCAGAAGTTGGTATTATCACCTGTTCTAGAGTAAGGAATTTAAAGTTTGGGTAGGGGGGTGGAGTTGGAATTCAAAACCAGGTTGACCTGCATTCACTTAGGCCTATAAGTGGAAACAGAGCAAGTCCTCCCAGCTCTGCCAAAACCTGTGATCTCTGTCTTCAGGTGCGCCCCCCCCCCCCCCCCCCCCTTTTTTTTTTTTAGTTAAACCTTATCCGAGGATATTTTTCCATTGATTTTTAGGGAGAGTGGAAGAGAGAGGGAAAGACAGAGAAAAACATTGATGTGAGAGAAACACATCCATTGGTTGCCTCCTGCACAAGCCCTGACCAGGGCTCAGGCCTGGAAGGAGCCTGCAACCAAGGCATGTGCCCTTGACCGGAATTGGGTCTGCAAGCCGAAGCTCTATCCACTGAACCAAACCGGCTGGGGCTGGGTTCCCTTTTGTTCCAATGCACTGTAGCTTGGAGGCCACACAGATCGCCCCACTGCAGTTTCTAGAGCAATACTCATTTTTTCAGAAGTTATTGAGGCAACCTTGCTTCAAAGGGGGGGCGGGGTGGGTGTAGGCAAATGAGATAAGATATTCAGTATTGAATCATTTTTTTTCTGTTCTGACTTGCTTGCCTTGAGGATGGTGCTTAGTGTCCTCTTGATGTTCACTTTTGCATTCTGCCCTTTAAGAGAAGTGGAGTTCTGTCTGGCCACCGCCAGGATCTCAGGCCCTGTGTGTGTGGGCTGCGGAATAACTGTTGAATTGTCTAACATACCCACCTCTTTATACCACCTAATGTTTCTGATGTCTCCATTCCCAGAATTAAAGATATGCCTGAAATGCGATTTCAAGTTAGTCCAGTGTTTGTGAGAATAAATCATTGATTCCAGAGTACGTTTATTTATCCCTCAACTTGGGCTTGGAATGGTGTGGAGCTGTTATATGCAGGCCGAAATCTGTTGGGAAACTATTCAGCTGTGAAGGTTTCCTAATTTTTTGACTGCTGCTTCTTTCCTCTCATAAGCATTTAAAATCCCGTGCTTAAAGGATCTTGATCTGAAATACAGGGTGTCTCAAAAAATCTATACACATAGGTCCAATTTTGAAAAGGAAATGTATTTTAATAAACACTGCCTTTATAATTATTCAGAGTGTGTGTATACATTTTTTGGGGACACTCTATCAGTGGTTCTCAACCTGTGGGGCGACCAACGGAAAACATATAGCAAGATATTTACATGATTCATAATAGTAGCAAAATTACAGTTA
Organism: Myotis brandtii; assembly: GCF_000412655.1. Taxonomy (NCBI): domain Eukaryota; kingdom Metazoa; phylum Chordata; class Mammalia; order Chiroptera; family Vespertilionidae; genus Myotis; species Myotis brandtii. The sequence continues at coordinate 92,418 of NW_005365280.1, forward strand.
TGAAGTAGCAACGAAAATAATTTTATGGTTGGGGGTCATCACAACATGAGGAACTGTATTAAAGGGTCGCAGCATTAGGAAGGTTGAGAACCACTGCTCTATATACTTTCAAGGAAAGATGCATAATGTATAAAGTTTCTCCACCTTAAAGTGTTTAAGATTGGATTGGTTCATGTAGGCAGTTAGGGAAGGGGGAGGGCCTAGAAGCAGAAAGGATCCTTCCACTATTGATTGGATAAGTGACATTTAAGGTTAATTCCATGGAAGCATCTGGGTTTGCAAATGACCTCCTTCCCCTCTCATCTCCAGCTTCCTGAGATACTGTGCTTGTTCTGAGCTCATTCAGAGTAATAAACTGCACCCGTAATTCATGAGCTTGCAAGGCCTTCTGTAATCGCTTGCAGCCAGGAGAATAATGACAACATTTAAAATTACAGATCGCTCATTTTGGACCCTTTCTCTTTCAAATTATGAATGAAATTTATGAGCCAATTACCAGATGGTAGAGCCTCTTTGCAAAGACCAAGCACCCCCATGTTTTTACTACTGCTGTTGCTTGTGTTTGTGTTCCTGTGTGTGTGTGTGTGTGTGTGTGTGTGTGTGTGTGTGAG
>NW_005365280.1:93063-113454 GCF_000412655.1 Myotis brandtii
GAGAGAGAGAGAGAGAGAGAGAGAGAGAAAGAGAAAGAAAGAAAGAAAGGGGCCAAGAAGGGAGCAGGCAATCCTCCCCTGGTGTTCCCAAAGCTCTCATTCTTAATTTGAAATAGATTTTACAGAAGGACTCTGTCAGGGTTAGAATTGTCATTTGTTATTAGCTAGCTTGTGAGTGAATTTTGGTAGCCAGGAAGCCGAATATATTGGGTGAGAAGATTCTGGATATAAAAGAACAAGATTCCCTACAGAGTCTCTCTTCAAACTGAAGACTGAAAAGCAAACATGTAAAGCAGTGTATAGGTAATCAGGTTTTCAGTAACTGTTTCTGAAATGACTATAATTACTCAAATTCCAGGCCTTTAAAAATTCCAAAGGAACAGCAGGGTCAGGAAAGGAGGCTACACATTTATAGGATGTGATTTGAGTTAGCCAATTGGAACTTGAGTTCTTTTTTAACTTTAAAATTGTTTCTCTTTTCAGAGACTGGTAAGAGTGTTAGCATAACTTTAATGCATTTAGAAGTTAGACCATATTAATCATGGACTTCTCACTTTCTGTCATGAGTTCTGGACATTTTGGCTTGAAATCAGTCATCAGTGTGTTCCTTAGATGTTTACAGAATCTTGTTTATATCTCTTTCTAGCCCTCTCACCCAGGTTTTATCTGAGTGATTGGAAGTGACATTTATTTATTGACTATGGAGGCTAGATTACACTAATGGATAATTGCAATCCATCTCCCATTGTGAGAGCATAACATTAAGTGAGGGGATGTTGGTCAAATTTTATATCTATTATAGAATTAACTCTACAGCGTGAAAGTCTTTAAGATTGGTTTGTATGGGATGATTCTGTTCTCTTTCCTATTGTGGTTTGGTAGAATAATAAATGCAGAACTATAGTTGTCCTGTAAGTATATGAAACATAAGGGAAATTGCATGTATACTTGAGTATTAAATTCATATCAGGAAATGAGGCTTCCTTCTTGATGTGTTGGACACATTCTATTATTAGCCTGTGAAGGCAATGTCTGGTTTAGTGACTAGGGTTGTAATAAGGAGAGTTTCTCATTTTTTTCTGGAGTAGTTAAAATTTTGATTAATGTATATTGTCAGTGTTGGTGAATTGTATGTTTGTGTTCTTTTTGGTCCTGGTAATTTAAGAATATGTACTATCTTTGAAGGGAAAAACGTTTTATAACTCTTCCTACATAGAAGAAAAAGGTGATGCCTTTTGATCTTTTGTATGAAAGATGATTCATGACATCCAAATCATTCATTTTACAGTTATTAAAAATGTGTTACTTTACTGGTAAGAAGGATGAAGAAAGCTGTTCACTGCAGCTTTAGTAGCTAAAAACCTAATGATGTACCAGTAAGTTCTTTTTTGGCCTTGACAGGATGGTTTATGTATATGCTTTATAATGATTTAGCATAGTTACTGTACATGTTTCTTTACTCTCTTTTCCATATTTTCTTATTTTGTCTGTTTCATTGATTTCATAGTGATCCATGTTTAGTAACTGGGAATTTTTTATATGTCTGAAACAGGGTTTCTTGCCCACTGTCCGAGGTTAGACAATCTAACAGAGGATAACAGATAACCTCAGTCAATAATAAATTTATTGTGATTACAGGATTTCTGTTAATTTTCAAAATAGGTGACAGTTGTGAGGGAGCAGGCAATCCTCCCCTGGTGTTCCCAAAGCTCTCATTCTTAATTTGAAATTTTACAGAAGGACTCTGCCAGGGTTAGAATTGTCATTTGTTATTAGCTAGCTCGTGAGTGAATTTTGGTAGCCAGGAAGCCGAATATATTGGGTGAGAAGATTCTGGATATAAAAGAACAAGATTCCCTACAGAGTCTCTCTTCAAACTGAAGACTGAAAAGCAAACATGTAAAGCAGTGTATAGGTAATCAGGTTTTCAGTAACTGTTTCTGAAATGACTATAATTACTCAAATTCCAGGCCTTTAAAAATTCCAAAGGAACAGCAGGGTCAGGAAAGGAGGCTACACATTTATAGGATGTGATTTGAGTTAGCCAATTGGAACTTGAGTTCTTTTTTAACTTTAAAATTGTTTCTCTTTTCAGAGACTGGTAAGAGTGTTAGCATAACTTTAATGCATTTAGAAGTTAGACCATATTAATCATGGACTTCTCACTTTCTGTCATGAGTTCTGGACATTTTGGCTTGAAATCAGTCATCAGTGTGTTCCTTAGATGTTTACAGAATCTTGTTTATATCTCTTTCTAGCCCTCTCACCCAGGTTTTATCTGAGTGATTGGAAGTGACATTTATTTATTGACTATGGAGGCTAGATTACACTAATGGATAATTGCAATCCATCTCCCATTGTGAGAGCATAACATTAAGTGAGGGGATGTTGGTCAAATTTTATATCTATTATAGAATTAACTCTACAGCGTGAAAGTCTTTAAGATTGGTTTGTATGGGATGATTCTGTTCTCTTTCCTATTGTGGTTTGGTAGAATAATAAATGCAGAACTATAGTTGTCCTGTAAGTATATGAAACATAAGGGAAATTGCATGTATACTTGAGTATTAAATTCATATCAGGAAATGAGGCTTCCTTCTTGATGTGTTGGACACATTCTATTATTAGCCTGTGAAGGCAATGTCTGGTTTAGTGACTAGGGTTGTAATAAGGAGAGTTTCTCATTTTTTTCTGGAGTAGTTAAAATTTTGATTAATGTATATTGTCAGTGTTGGTGAATTGTATGTTTGTGTTCTTTTTGGTCCTGGTAATTTAAGAATATGTACTATCTTTGAAGGGAAAAACGTTTTATAACTCTTCCTACATAGAAGAAAAAGGTGATGCCTTTTGATCTTTTGTATGAAAGATGATTCATGACATCCAAATCATTCATTTTACAGTTATTAAAAATGTGTTACTTTACTGGTAAGAAGGATGAAGAAAGCTGTTCACTGCAGCTTTAGTAGCTAAAAACCTAATGATGTACCAGTAAGTTCTTTTTTGGCCTTGACAGGATGGTTTATGTATATGCTTTATAATGATTTAGCATAGTTACTGTACATGTTTCTTTACTCTCTTTTCCATATTTTCTTATTTTGTCTGTTTCATTGATTTCATAGTGATCCATGTTTAGTAACTGGGAATTTTTTATATGTCTGAAACAGGGTTTCTTGCCCACTGTCCGAGGTTAGACAATCTAACAGAGGATAACAGATAACCTCAGTCAATAATAAATTTATTGTGATTACAGGATTTCTGTTAATTTTCAAAATAGGTGACAGTTGTGAACCACAAGGAATTTTCAAGAAATTTCCTCTTTCACGCTTGATGGCAGAAATTAGAATACAATGATAATTATAATTTGTAATCATCAAAGTTATGGAAATTTGAGGTTTATTTTGACAGCCTTATAGCAATTGGTTCCTTTACCTCCCTAGCTCCACTTGCTCTCTGGTAAGGGTAGGATCGTTTCTTAAGGCATACATGTGATAGGGCAGCACTTCTCCAACGTACATAGGAATCTCCCGGGGATCTTGTTGAAATGCCTGCCCTGGTTCAGTATGGCTGGGTAGGGCCTGAGAGTATTAGGGCCCAGAGGATGAATTTCAAGCAAGCTCCCATGTGGTCCTGAGCAGTGGGTGTGGGTAATGGGAGTGGATCAGTGGCCATAACTTCACTTGTCTAATTGCAGCAGCGTCTGCTGGCCTTAACTTTTTTGGATGCTTTTTATCCTTAGGGCTTGATTTCCTAAAATTCAGTTTTGTTTGTTTTTTACTAATTTATTGGAAGCATATTCAAAAGGCTTATTGCCCTGTTTGCCTAGTCAAATAAGGTCTAATGTGAGAAGAGTTGCTCCTCTTTTGTTATTATTTAAATCAGTGGTTCTCAACCTTGGCTGCACATTAGAATCACCTGGGAATCTTTTTAAAATCATGATTTCTGGGTCTCATCCTCCGGAAATTCTGTTTCTTTGTTATGGGGTGGGGCCACAACATTAGTAACAAAGAAACAGAATTTCCGGAGGATGAGACCCAGAAATCATGATTTTAAAAAGATTCCCAGGTGATTCTAATGTGCAGCCAAGGTTGAGAACCACTGATTTAAATGGTTGGGATTAAAATTATTTGGTAATGTTTTTAATACTGTCTTCAACATCCTCCCCCTAAGGAAAACACCAAACCCAATTGCCATTAAACAAGGTAAGTTGCCCTGGCTCGGTGACTCATTTGGTTGGAGTGTCATCTCGGGTACCAAAAGGTTTCGAGTTTGATTCCTGGTCAGGGCACATACCTAGGTTTCTGGTCCCATCCCCAGTCCTGGCACATATGGGAGGCAACTGTTTGTTATTTCTCCCTTCCTCTCTCTGTAAAATCGATAAACATATCCTCAGATGAGGATTAAAAAACAGCAACAAGGTAAGTTAGTTGAACAGGGCAGTAGTTGAAGGGAATAGAAGCTTTCAATAGGTTTTGAATAATGGTATTTCAGGTGCAGGGGTTACTTTTTATTGTTGGTATTAGGTGTCTTTTTAGTTCACCTGGGGTGCACCCTAGCTGTAGGTTTAGTAATAGGTAACCTTGATCCCAGTATAAACCCAGTGCATAAGTTATGGTTTAGAGCACTGGATTCAAATCTCAACTCTGCCATTTGTTTAAGCTGTGTGACTTTGAATGAGTTGCTTATGTTCTCTGTTTCTTAAGCTGAGAGGATCATAGTATCTTCCTGATTGGGTTGCTATGGAGTAATTAAAAGAGGTAATAAATGCCAATTGCTTGTAAGCTTTCCTAGAATAAGCTCAGGACAGATAATCAGCTCCAGTAACCCGGAGGGATCCTCTGGCCTGCATCTCTGCTTTCCTGCTCCCAATTTGAGCTGTCTGGTCCCTTTCTACCCACTTCCTCTTTCCTTTTCCTGGAGTTGGTAGTAGAGAGTGGACGAGGTTTCTGATTCCTCACTATAACTTGTGTCCATTAACCTGCACTTTTTGGTGACCTCCCAGAGAGGTGATATGCAGGAGAATTCCCAGTCTCCTGTCAGTCTTTCCCAGTCCATTCAGTTGCAGACACAGCAAAGAAGCCAGTTGGTGTACAGCCCTCTCTGTAGTGGCCAGACCATTATCAAATGGCCCTTCACAGACTCCCATTTCTAGATGACTGATGCTTTACTTTTGAACTTTGTACCGTGGCCTTTCGCCCTATAACCCTTTAATCATCTTTTAAAAAAATCAATCAACAAATATTTATTGAATGTTTCCTTGTAGGCCCACAGGCTGCTCTGTGATTTCTGTCCTGAGTCCTGCTCTCATCCAGGGAGCTCAAATTAGCCCTGGCCAGTTTATTTGGTGTCTGTTCTTTTAGATTATGGTCAGTAGCTGAGCAGTCTCAGTTTTGTTCTTGGAGTGAGTGTATGTGCGCAGAGCACGAGACGGCAGGGGAGCCGCCCAGTACTAGCTTTGTGGAGCAGCATCTCCATTCTTTTTTTTTTTTTTAAATATATTTTATTGATTTTTTACAGAGAGGAAGGGAGAGAGAGTTAGAAACATCGATGAGAGAGAAACATCGATCAGCTGCCTCCTGCACATCTCCTACTAGGGATGTGCCCGCAACCAAGGTACATGCCCTTGACCGGAATCGAACCTGGGACCTTTCAGTCCGCAGGCTGACGCTATCCACTGAGCCAAACCGGTTTCGGCAGCATCTCCATTCTTGATGTAGTGGAGAGAGTGGCTAAGCAGCATGTCACCAGGTGTTTCTTCCTTTTTTATTAGCTCTATTCTCTCAGCTGAAGGCTTTTTATGACTGGTTGTGCTGGAACATCTGAAATGTGTTTTGGTTGGGGCCACCACAAGTAGTTTCCCCTTGGCATTTGGTGGGTGGGGCACCCACTGGGAGCGAGCACAAGCCTGGGGTTTGGTTGGACAGTGTCTTGCCAGTAATTCCCAGCTGGAAACTGAATCGGTGCTGAGGAGGTTGCAGCAGGCTTTTGTAAGGCCTTCTATCTTGGAATGTTAACCAGTTGACAGCACTTGTGAGGAAGGATTTAAACAATGCCCACTGAAAACTTCTGTTGGCTGGTCTTCTTGAACCCCGTCCCCTTATATATACAAGGTGAGGAAAAGGTAGGCTTACAGTTGTGGGTATGTGAAACACAGAGTTTATTTTTGTATTATTATTTGTTAATTATTGTATTTTCCGTGCAAACAACTGTAAAAGCCCACCCTGTATAATGTAATGTGAGGGGATTTCCTGTTCTGAGAGCAGTTCGCATCTGGGCTCACCATTCAGGCCCAAGTCCCAGGGCCTGAGCTAAAAGGGATGCAGGAGATTGCTGACATCGGCTAATTCTCTCATCACTCCAGTTTGGAGAGGGAGAAGGCCCCACTATTTGCTCCCAAACAGCTGGATGCCTTTGGTTGTTGATTTACAGTTTTCATCACCCTAAATTCCATTCTTTTTCACCATCATCTTTTCCTACAACTTTGTTCAGCTTAGAGTTAAAATTGTTTTTATTCTCTGGTGGTGTTTCTCGTTTCCATCTGCAGATGAGTTGAAGTTCAGGCTTAGAATGGGGTTCTGATGTGTGAGTAAAGCTGCACTGTGGCTTTGTGTTTGGGTAATAGGCAGAAGCAGATGTCCTTGTTGATTGAGAATAAATGGAGTTCAAGGTGCCTTAAGGGTTCTTGCTCTTGTTCTTTTTTTTTTTTTTTTTTTTACCTATCTCTGGTCTCTTTGGAGTACTTCTTCAATACCTAGTATTCTGTAGGTGAGAGGTGTTTACCAGTTCAGATGAAATCTTAGGAATTACACCGACAGAATATGAATGTTTAAAGGGATTTCACCATTATGTTATATACGAATATATACATTACTCCGAACTTTTCAGAGGAAGCATTCACTATTGTGATTTTGACTACAACTTTTAAAATGTAAAGAAAAACTCCGTTTACATTTTCAAAGGCCCATGTGTGGGACCAAATCTGTCCCTTTTTTAAATGTCAGGTTTTTCAGAGCTGGACCAACAGTTCTGGGTTTCTGCTGGAAAGTAACTTCAATTTTCATACTTTGAGATCACAAATGGCAGATATTTTCAGTGTTTTTGTAGTCAGGTGGGACAGTGATGCTGTGTCTCCTAAGTTTCCTCTGGAGTTGAGTGCATCACTGCCCGCAGCAGCAACAAAATCTTGGTCATAATTTCTCACCTACCCACCTACCCTCTGCCTTCTTTCTCATTGATAATGAAGCAGTGGTTGTTAGGTTGGCAATATTTTACCTTAGGGATTGTGTCATTATGCCCAAATTCTGAGGAAATGAAAAGAATACTATCTTCTTTAAACTTATTTTCAGATGTTTTTTTTTGTTTTGTTGTTGTTGTTGTTGTTGTTAATCCTCACCCGAGGATATTTTTCCATTGATTTTTAGGGAGAGTGGAAGAGAGAGGGAAAGACGGAGAGGAACATCAATGTGAGAGAAACACATTGATTGGTTGCCTCCTGCATGCACCCCTCCAGGGCTGGGGCTGGGGATGAACCTGCAACCAAGGTACATGCCCTTAACTGGAATCGAACCCGGGACCCTTTGGTCTGCAGGCTAGGGCTGGAAAAATCTTTAAACTCACTACTGAGGTCACCCGGCTGGCAGGGTTCAGTGGTTGAGCATCGACCTATGAACCAGGAAGTCACGGTTCCATGTCTGGGTTATGGGCTTGATCCCCAGTGTGGGACATTCAGGAGGCAGCCAATCAATGATTCTCTCTCATCATTGATGTTTCTATCTCTCCCTCTCCCTTCCTCTATGAAATCAATAAAAATATTTTTTTTAAAAACCCTCTCTACTGAGGTAACATGTAGGAATGTGTACAAATCATAATGTATAGTTGGCATTTTCACAAACTGAAGACATCTGTTTAGCACCTAGATCCAGAAACTGAATCTTGCCAGCTCCTCTTTAGAAGCTATCTTCACCGCCATACTTTTGTTTTGAATTGTTTCACAAGAGGAGGGCAGAACCAGGTTCAAGGAATGTAGGGATAACTATGTGGGGCAAGTGGAATGGGGAACAAATGGAAGGTGGGGGAAGATTGACAGCTATCTTTTTTCCTGACCTCATCCTTATACCTTGAAGTTCAAATATCTGTTTTCTTTTTTCTGTTTTTAGTAGATTGCAACTTACATTTACATCCAAACTTTAAAATTTCTTAGAGCTCTGCTTGGGGAAGGGATTGTGGTTTCTAAGAAAGACATATCTCACCCAGCAAGAAATTTGAACAGTCCATTTTGGAATTTCATAACATAATTTTCAAGGCTTTGTAAGTTGCTCTGGATATTTTTCCTTTACTGATGAAGCACTTCCATAAAACAAGAACACTTTTGTTTATGGGGGAAATTTTAGTATATTTCTGTACTTCAGCTGGTTTCTCCCTTTAATATTTGATTAGTTTAATTTCAGGCCTATTACTAGTAGCCAGTGAGAAATACATTCATTGCTCAACTTTGCTAGTATAGCAGAGCCTGGTTTCAGTTAATTTGCAGAGTTCATTATAGTGCATAATTCATGGGATCCAAGAAATCCAGACTCCCAGCCACTGTAGCCTAAAACTTAATTATTTTCTCTGGAGCCATTCAAGTGACAGCTAAAACAAGCACTTACTAAACTATAAACCGTGACTCTGGTTTGCTCATTCAAACCTGAGTTTCCATTCTAATGTTCATGCCACAGCATAGTGGTAACAGCGCTTTCTCCTTGAACTTTTCCAGTTTTCTGGACTGGCACAGAGAATTCTGTTTTTCACCCTCCATAGCACATTCTACTAATCTTCCTAAATCTGTTCCCTTAAAAAAAATTATCCTAGTGAGGTGTTTTTTTTTTTTTAACTCATTTGTGTTGTTGGTTTAGGAACTCAATCACCATTTGAAACATTTTTTTCCGATGATGAAAAGCATTCTTAGTTTTAAATGGCTGGTTAATAAATGAACTTTTATTTTATTTATTTATTTATTTATTTATTTATTTTTTTGGTTTTAAAATCCTGACACTCAATTTAAAGATGAATGCCCTCCCCTTCTACAGCATCCTGAGCCAGGGCAGCTTGTGGGTATGATCATTTCTTGGTCCAAAACTGCTTGTACCGCTCCAGGTCAAAGTTGTCAAGGAGCTCTGGCTGCTGCTCCTCCTTCCCTCGGAGCTGGGCCTCCCGTTTGCGGAACCGTGCCCGCCTCTCCTCTGGGGACAGGGCATCCAGGTCCACAGGCATCGCCAGCATTCGTCTGGGCTCCCGGTAGCGGATGTGAATGGTGGAGCCATCCTGCTTGACCAGGAGCATGGGGTAGAGGCGTGCATAGGCCTGTCTGTGCACACGAGTGAGCGAAGCTCTGCTGCTGTCAGCCCAACGCGAAGATATGTGCAGGCAGCGGACCACAGGGGCAGCCCCTATCACCACATGCTGCTGCAACAGGCCAAGCATGCTGCCCACAACTGCCATTCCTCCTGAGGGCCGCCACTGTGGGTGGAGGCCCAAGACCAGTCACTGGCCCAGTGTGTGACCTGCGCCGCTCTCCCAGAGCCCCGAGCCAACCAATAAATGAACTTTTAAAAGCTAGACTATTTGAGGTTGATTCTGCTTGTATTTTTTTTATAGATATATTTTTATTGATTTTAGAGAGGAAGGGAGAGGGATACAGAGATAGAAACATCAATGATGAGAGAGAATCATTGATGGGCTGCCTCCTGCACGCCCCGTACTGGGATCGAGCCTGCAAAGAGCCCCGAGCCAACCAATAAATGAACTTTTAAAAGCTAGACTATTTGAGGTTGATTCTGCTTGTATTTTTTTTATAGATATATTTTTATTGATTTTAGAGAGGAAGGGAGAGGGATACAGAGATAGAAACATCAATGATGAGAGAGAATCATTGATGGGCTGCCTCCTGCACGCCCCGTACTGGGATCGAGCCTGCAACCCAGGCATGTGCCCTTGGCCAGAATCGAACCTGGAACCCTTCAGTCTGCAGGCTGACACTCTATCCATTGAGCCAAACCAGCTAGGGCTGCTTGTATTTTTAAAATAACCTCTTCACCAGCACTTCTTGCTTGCTTATGGTCCTGTATTATGGTTTTTATCCACATTGCTGGTGAAAATAAGAGTCTAGCAGTTATATAGCACTTCCTGTGTGCCAGGCACTAAACATTTTACATATATTAACTCATTTAATCCTTATACCTACCATGGCAGCATGGGTTAACTGTGTGTCAGAGATGTAGAAATAGGGGCCAAACTCACTGGCAGTCCAACTCCGAGCCTCATTTGTGGAGTATTTCCCTCCTTCCTTTACTGTTCTTTAAAAAAAACAAATTATCTTTTAGAAAATGACTTCATTTACATATGAAAAATTTGTAAAAACTGAGGAAGAAATAGTGACAGTTGATCTGTTTAATATCTTCTTTAAAAAACAGGGAGATTAGGCAATTACAAGAAATGTTATCATTAAAGTAATTTATTCTTACTACATATATTACAGTGAAGACCATAAGCTGTGAGATTAAGTCAGACACTTTCCATTTTAAAAAGACATGAGGCGTACACAGTAAAATGTTACTGTGCTTTGGCCAGTGACTGAATGTGCCGTTGGTCCACTGTGACTCTTTGCTTATTGGTGAAATTGGTTCTCATGAGCAGTTTGTGTGCAGTAAGTATGCCATGTGCTTCTATAGTACTTAGGCTAACACAGGAAAGTTTAATCATGGCTTTTTCCAGTTTCATTTAAAGAGTGCAGTGGGGAGCCCTCTGGAAGTTTGAAATAGTGTAGTTGAACACAGTTGACCTTTTTGTTTGACTGACTTACTGACCTTTCTGTGTCTCTGACCCCATACTCCCCCCACCCCTTCCACCCAATCAGGATTCCTGCCTGCCTCAGCCTGAATACGTAAAAATAACTGCAAAGTCCATGTGGATAGCTCTTTGGGAAAATGCCATTCTCTTGAATTTAACAGAGTAGTACCTTTTTCCATCTCTTCCAGCTGATTCCAGTTTTATCCTCAGGAGTAATTAAATATTGTTTCCCATCCAGCAGGTTCATTGTTCATCTTCTCTGGGCTGAACAACACTCTGCTCCCCTTGCCATTTTTTAAATGAAGATTTTAGGTGCCTCATTATTCTGGTTGTGCAGATCCTGCCAGTATCCTTAACAAATGATAACCCATATTTTAAGCTTTCTGTGTATACTATAACTGGTATAATATTTTATATACCATTTGATTCAGCCAGTCTGCTTCTAGGAATTTGTTTAGACTTGGCACAGGGATGTTTATCAAGTGTATTTTCACTGGGTACCACAGTGAAAAATTGTAACCAGTAACGAATTAGTTAAATTAGGGAACATCTGTTTCATGTAGTCATTAAAATGGTACGGTAGCAAGATTATCTAATGATAATGTAGTAAGTGGAAAAAGCAAGTGAGAAAATAGTATGTGCAGTATATACAGGGTCTCCAAAAAAATGTATACACACTTTACCAGCAGATAGGTGTTAAATGAAAATGAAATGTATTTTAATAAACACTGTCTTTATAATTATTCAAAGTGTGTGTACATTTTTTTGGGACACCTTATGTAATCTTTTTGGGATAGGGGATAAAATAATTTAAGTAAGTAGTATATTTGTTCAGGAAAAGTACTATAAAAGGATAGATACCATAATCAACAGTGTTTTATCTCTGAGTGGTCAGAATAAGTTGAGTTTTCTTTTTGTTTATCTGAGAAATATTTGTTGATCTTTTGCCAGATGCCTGGCATGTGCCAAACACCAGACATTCAATCAATGGTGAAAAGTGTCTATTATGTTATAACTAGAGGCCCGATGCACGAAATTTGTGCAAGGGGCTCGGCCCTCGCAGCCCCGGCTGCCCCGGCCCTCGCAGCCCCAGCTTCGTCTGGAAGGTCGTCCGGATGGTCATTCTGCTGTTTGGTCTAATTAGCATATTAGCTCTTTATTAGATAGGATAGAGGGAGGGCCAAGTACTTTGATAGACAAAGTGTCCAGGATCCTGTGGGTGCACTTTGGGACAACTGACGTGTGAGGGCATGAAAGACAACTTTCTGGACTTAATAGTGTAGAGACTTGGAGGGTAGGTGAGGATGGGGAGCAGTGTGTTTCAGAGTCAAATGTAGTCCCCGTTGAGAAATAGCATGCAGAAGTTTGGGAAGAGGGAGGGATGTTCAAGAGATAAGACTTCTTATTTGTATTTTCTTCAAGAAGTAATGTTAATACAATGTAATTTTCAAAAGTGGTATCTAGAGCCCTGGCCAGTGTTGCTCCGTGGTTAGAGCATTGGCCCATGCACTGAAGGGTCACTGATTCGATTCCAGATCAAGGGCATGTACCTGGGTTGCAGATTCGATCCCCAGCAGGAGGCTGTTTCTCTTTCTCTCTCTCTCTATCCCTCCCTCCCTTCTTTCCACTCCTTTTAAAATCAATGGAGAAAATACCCTCCTGTGAGGATTCACAACAATAATGGCCCTAGTTGGTTTGGCTCAGTGGATAGAGTGTCAGCCTGTGGACTGAAGGGTCCTGGGTTCGATTCCAGTCAAGGGCACATGCCCAGGTTGCGGGCTCAATCCCCAGTACAGAGTGTGCAGGGGCAGCCGATCAATGATTCTCTCTTACCATTGATGTTCTCTCTCTATCTTTCCCTCTCCCTTCCTATATGAAATAAAAAAACAAAACAACAACAACAACAAACCAACAGTAATGGTATTTAGAATCTTCCTCTTGGAAAGAAGAGGGAGTGACAGAAACATTGGGAAAACTGTCATGTCTTAAGGAGAAGCAGCTCCCCTAGCTGTGAATGGAGGCAAAGAATGTTTTCCCAGACTGCTGGGCTGGGCGTGTCTGGTGAAATAGATGAACCAGATAGATAATATAATTTCTAGAAGTGCTGCTTAAATGCCTTTGCCCTCCTCCTACTTGTTAGAGTCAAACAAGCATGTGATTTATGTAAAAATACATGAATATTAGTTTTTATCAGAACCCTGCAGAACAGTATAAAAGTGATGATTCCTGCCATAACCACTTTACAGAATAAAATTAAGAAAATCAATATTCTTTACAAATGACTAGTCACAGTGGAAAATACCATCTGTTGAACTACCATGTGCAGATAGCATTAGTAAGTCATCCCCTCCCATGTTACCCCAAGCAAAACGGAGACAGTGATTTACATAGCAAAAAAACAGCTAAGTGGAACAAAGATGGCCCAGAATTATAGTGTAGGGATCTTCAAGATGGTGCAAGCAATGCTATGACTGCCCTCCCAGTGTCTGGCCCCTGTGTTCTCTGCATTTCATGCCAGGTAGTTCTAGAGAGATTGGGGTGCCCTCACTGATGTGCAGAAACTTCTGCAGGTGCTAAAAGGGAAAGGACCTAAGTTCTGACTAATGCTTTCTAGGAGATGGGATTTCAACCTAGAAAATAGCCAGCACCCTTTTGCCTCTGGGGGGTAATATAGACCGAGATGATTGTCTTTAAATATATCTTGGCTGTGCCCCCTACCAGGATAACTTGTACATTGTTTTGTACCAGGAACTGAGCTGACTGGTTTGTGATCTCCCAATTCCGGTTCTGGGAATGTGTTCTGATATACTGTGCCTGCCCACAGTACCCTGTGGGAAACCTTGTGGTGCTCTTGACATTGTAAAGGCAATCACTGGGCCCCTTAGGGATGCTGAGATTTGAGTTCCAGTGCTACACAGTTCTTGGCAACAGCACTTTTTTTTATGCTGCGATGGGATAGTTCCCGTCATATTTCTTTAACAATAAGGTGTTGGGCTCAGAGACTTTTATGTGTGGAGTACAGACTGGGCAGGGGATTCACAACCCTACCCCAAATCTGGTGGTCCCCCCACAGGAGTGCGCATCGTTTGCGTCCTGCCACCTAGTGTGAATCCTGAGTGTGGCCAGCCTCTGTCATACATGGGAATGTAAGTTTTCTGGGTTTGTAAAAGTATGAAAACTAGCGAGCAAGTCTTTTCTCTCCACAGGTTAATGCTGGATTTGCTTTTCTGCACAACAGAGGCAAATTCCTTAACACAAACCACAAATGGTATGCTGATTCAGCTTGTAAAAAAGTGACTTCTTAGTTTTCATCTTTTACTTTTTTTAAAGGTAAAATGTGCTTTGCCTTTAACTGTCCCAAGCCTTGAAAGGGAGTTTGTATTGTACATATGTTTTTAATAAGTCACATTTGGACCAGTTCCCTGAACTGTATCACCCAGAGGTATGGCTTTTGGCATTGACGTGTATTTAATTTGGGTGGCTACTTTCCAGAAAAAAAAAATCACTTTAACCTAATAAGCTGTCACAATTCATTCTACCTTTGCACTCCTACCCCTCTTTAAAAAACAAACAAACAACAATTGTAAGTCCAGATTTTTTAAAAATTCAAATTTATTGAAATAAAAATTACAAATGCAACCATTTCAAGTGTGCAGTTTGATACGTTTTGAGAGTTGCGCATACCTGGGCATTACCATTCTGTTAAGATATGCCCCTTTGCAGTCATTCTCCCACCTCCCCTCCCACAGTCCCGGTCCAAAACTGACCAGCTTTCTAGCACTGTTGTAAGAAATGGAAGCACTTTAGTGTCTAGGTTCCTTCATTATAACGTGTTTTTTTTATTTACTTAAGGTCGTGGTTCCTTACTGTTTGGAGTGTGCTTCTTCAAAAATATCACCCAAGGATATTTTTTCCCATTGATTTTTAGAGAGAGTAGAAGGGAGGGAGGGAGAGAGAGAGAGAAAGGGAAACATCAATCTGACATATCAGTTGGTTGCCTAATAATCTCTGCCAATGTAGTTTTAATTAATGAGAAAGTCTCATTCTGTTGGATCTGTATGGCTGGTTGGTGCACACTGTAACTTCTCATTATTTTCTTGTCTGAAGAAAGTGCTGTGTTGAGAAAGGTGTCTCGTCTGGGGCAGTGGAGGTGGCCTGGGTGTGGAATCACTAGTGTTCCAGCTCCTCCTGTCCTAGAGGCTCTGTACAAACAGTAGGAACTGGGTCACAGTTCCCATAAATGGTGCATTTGTACCTCCTCATTGGTGAGTTCACATTTTGAAGAGAGCCAGTTTTTTTTAAATCTGTCAAAACTGAAATGACACATTTTGCTGGTCAAATCAAAGTGTGCAGGATTTTTGGTGCTAGAGCAGAATGTGTGTGCCAGTGCAGTGTTGGGAACCATGTTCGTTTAAGTTGTGGGGTGGTATATGAACCCTCAAAAAGGGTTGTTTTTTTTTTCTTTCTCTGCAGCACTAGTTCTCTGACTTGCAAATCTGGGGAACAAGAAGTCTGAAACTAGACTTGGTGGACACATTCCCTGGCTGATGTATAGAAATTTGTTGCCTTAACAGCATTTTAAGAATCTGAATATAGAATCTGAATAATTAGAAAGTTAGTTTTTTCCCACTTGGGATTTTATAGACAAAGAAGTACCTCAAATACATTGGTCATCTAAGTTTTTTCTCCTAGCGCCCTGGGCCTTATAGGGTAAGAGTTTGTAATTACTTTAGTTTGACTCTCCCCAAATAGCCTTCACCAGTCTGCTGGTCCCTGGCTGCCTCTGAAGCACTTAGGGAGGCATCCCTTTTTGTTTTTCTCTTTGTTATCTTGTTTGGGGGAGAAAAGATTGCTTTTGGGCCTAAGGTCTAACCAAGACAAGTAATTTTACTTCAGGGTAGCAGTTATTCAGGTGCTACTATTCGCAGGTGAGGATACCCGGAGGCTTCTGGAGGTCAAGGTGTGCTCTTAGGTGTAACTCAGGTAGTGAATGGCTGCACTGAAATTTTCCATTAAAAAAAAAGTATTTTTATTGATTTCAGAGAGGAATGGATCAGCTGCCTCCTGCATGCCTCAAGCTGGGGATGGAGCCCACAACCCAGGCATGTGCCCTTGACTGGAATCGAACCTGGGACCCTTCAGTCCACAGGCCGACGCTCTATCCACTGAGCCAAACAGCTAGGGCTAGAGTTTTCCATCTTGATCCCCACTTACTATGGCTGTGGCTCTCTGCATGGCTCATGTCATGTTGTCCCCATTTCAGTTGCTGCTCCTGCCGGTTATTCTGTCACATTACCCTTTTATTTCCAGCATTCACCACTACATCAAATATCTTATTTGTTAGTAACTTGTTTTTGTTTTTCTCCACTGGAATATAATCTCCATGAAAACAGGATTTTTTTTGTTCTTGTTCACACATTGTCCTCAAGCACCTAAAACAGTGCCTGGCAATTGGTAGTTCATATTTTTTGAAGGGATGAATGAGTAAATAGTATTTGACATTTGCTGTAGTTTAGATTCTGACTTTTGGTGTTAGATTTCTCACAGTCAGGGCTTTAATTTAATACATGATATTGAATGCTAAATAAAAACCACACTTTAGATTTAACTCATAGTTTGCTGCTTGTGTGTTGAGCTGACAGCCCCCTGATGATATATTTGAGGCCTTGCAGTAGCAGGAAAGAGGAGAGTTGAGTTTGCAAACTGGCAAACACATGATGGAATGCAGCTGTTAGAAGTAGATCTTGGAGTAAAATTTGGGGACTGTGAGGTGAATTGACAGTGATAATTTGTGAATTATTATTTATTACTTTTTTCCTTCTTAGTTTCTAGACCTCTTTGGTAAAACAGGAAATGTACCTACCTGACCTGGTTTGTTTGGTCCTGGCTGCACTGTAAAATCCTTTCACAAGAAGCAGAAGAAAGTGTGGCATGTTTGTCAAAAACTTATCAAGTATGCTGATTCTGTCAGAAAGAAGAGTTTAGGTGGATTTTAATTACAAACATCACTTCTTTAAGACACCAGCTAGTGGACAATCTATAGGTTTACAGAAGATCAGAACCAGAGAGTGGGTCCCTTGGAGAGTGGTGTTTGATTGACCCCATTATGGGTGATTTAGCAAAGTTGATGCCTCACTTTCACCCCAGTGATATTAGCTGTCTTATGACAAGGTCATCAGAATGACTGTGTGACTTGTTGCCTGTCTTGAAGAACTCCAGTTTCAAACTTAGCTTTGATCGTTAGTCTGGGAAGCAGTCTAGAGTTAGTGAACCCTGGAGTGAAGAGTGCAGTCTGGTGTTTTGACCTACACCACTCGTGTATTTAGGAGCTGCAGTGAAACTGGAAAACCTTAGTAATTAGGTTGGGATGTGTCCAGATAAGTGAAGTGTCTTTAACTGCTTCAGGTCACTTGTAGGTCCCGTTAATCGTGGTGGCCTGAGTTACTGGAAGAAAAGAGTGCAGTTTGTGCCCAGTTCTTCATGTCTAATTCAGTTTGAGTTTTCAGTCTAATACTGTAACCAGAATTGGGAACATGCTTTAATGAAGCAAGTCCTGTGTTGTGTGCCATCTGGGCCCGGTGTGCTATCAAGATATATTCAGTACCTGCTATTTCTGACTTTTGAAATATGATTTTTTTTAATGTTTCCCAAATCTATGAATCTTGTTTTTGTCTTCAGAACATAAGTCATTTACAGGGGCCCTTCTTCCTTTTGTTTCATTCCACAAATGTTATTTTGTTAGGTCTTTTCTCAACTAACACTGCAAGTACAACTGATACAGCAAGTACAACCAAAGAGGGGGCCTATACATGTTTTCTGTTTATAAATTCTGTTGTTGTACTGCAGAAGTAACAGGACTATTTTATTATAAAGATTGTTTTTCAAATAATTTTTAGGTTTGTTGCTGAGGATGGTTCTTCTGCTTTGCACTCCTTAAAAGTGAAGACATTTGGATTGTTCTTGCCAGTGACAGTAGTGGTATCAGAAAAAAGGAGAGCACCTCTCTTTCCCCTTTTCAAGTAATAGGAGAGAGCTATTAGTGCTAACAGAGAAACACCACGTATTTTAGAGTTTGATGTGTACATGGGCAAGTTGACAGAGAAAGAGGGAGAGAATACTGATGAGAGTGATGGTGTGTGGCGCTTTTCTCTCAGAGGAGCACACAAGTGAATTTGGGGCCATAATAGTGCCATTGCTGCTCCTTGAAATCAGGGAATCGCCTATTTAGAGACTGCAGAAAATGAAGAATTCCTCCCATTTACCCATTTTTCCATCATCACTTTTGGAACATCATTAGTCTCTTTAAAGAGCTCAGCTTCTGTTCCATGAAACCTTTGAAGAGGGATCATTTAGTTAAGGGGATGGCTTAAGCTAGATAGACACTGGGTTTGAATCTCAGCTTTGCCTCCATTGTAATGGACTTGGGCAAGTCCTTTAGCCAGTCTGCTAAACAGCCTATCATTGACTCAGTTTCCTCATTTGTAAAAAGGGGATACTAATATTATTAGTACCTTTGACTTAAGTTTGCTGTGGAGTTTAAATGAATATATGTCAGGTCTAGAAAGAGTTCCTGAATATACGCTTTAAGTATTAGTGGTTGTGATTTTATACTTCCTTTTCCTACCAGTTATTTATAATCAGAAATAGTTCCTTGTTATAATATTTAACTTGATTCTCTCAATTTAGCAATATAATGTTTTAGTCAGAAATAATTTACTCCCACCCTTCTGTGAAACCCCCATGAGAAAGGGGAAGAAACAGCTCTTGGAACCAGATCAGAGACAATGTTAACTTGTCAGTTTTTTTCTCTTCCACTTGAAAATGTAAGTCTCACTTAGGATAATAGTTTGGCTTCTGGGGTGGTTGCGGTTTGGTGTCACTTGTAGTCCTTTAATTGGTAGTGCATGGATTTGCAAGTGAAGATAGACTTTTGTTTGAAATCTGAGATATTCAGCAAACATTGCACTAAGTAATTTCCCCCAAAACCCCCTAGGAAATTTTATCTTTTACTTCAGTGAACCTGGAGTCTTGCCTGTTGAACTTAAAATTTGCACTGCTTATAGGTCAGTAAAGGTGTTTTTCCAAAGGTATCTCCCTACCTGATTGCTTATTGTGTGACCAGTGGGCCAAGAATCATAACCAGAACATGTCCTCTGAGTGTCTGAGTTGTTGGCTTGGAATGCATTTTTAGGGTTTTAGTTTGAATTAGTTTATCTTGTTGAGAGTTTCAAATCTGAGGAAATGTCACGGTTGCCTGGGTGTGTGCTCTAGACAAATACCAACCCCATACCCCCAGCGTGGGTGTACCCTTGGAGGCATTTATTCCTTTAAGGGACCACACAAAGCTGGGGTGTGCAGAGGTGGCTGAGGCCAGTAGGGAGGTGAGGTGTTCCCTGTCGGGTTTGTTTTCAATACCAGTCCTGCTCCCACAAAACGTGTGTATTTAGGCCTCCTTCCTCCTGCCGTGGCTGGGCAGGTGAGGTGAGAATGCACAGGGAGGCAGAGGCAAGTCTTGTTTTCTCTGGCATTGAGATTTGCTGATGTTCTTGGTTGCTGAGCATGCCCCCAGAAGTGAACATGATAGTTGTGAGAATAAGAAGGCTTACACAGACAGATTTTGCTTTGCCTTTGGGTTTGCAACAAAAAAGCTGAAGTGCAGGGTCCTGCGGACAACAAAAGGATATAGCTGGCATTTTGGGTTTAAAAGGTGAATGGAGAAGGCAAGGGGAGAAAGGAACAAGGTAACTGGAGCTGTGCCCTGGCACTGCTGCTCAGGTTGTGGTGTGCTCCCTGCAGTCACGCCTCCCTCTGGAAGAGGCACGTTGATGTCTGCAGGAAAACACACAGGATTTTGTGGTAGGATACCTGGGATGTTTTACATATCCAGCAAGAACTTTAGTGGGTGTCTTGATTTTGGTTGTTTTTGCCACTTGCCTACAAGGAGAGAAGCTTGCTTTGTAGCTCTTTAGCTGCACAGTTGCTGGGAAATAGAGGTGGGGATCTGCATGCTCTTGAAGAGCTTGTTCTGACCTTCATGAGAGGCACCCCCTCCCCCACCCTTCTGCCTCCAAGGCATCTCAGAGCAGTATCATTTGGGGCAGGCCTGATTCACTGGCATGACCATGCCAGGGCTGGCCTGCCTCATTAGAAAATATTTTTTGGAACAGAGACAACAAGGGATGGGAAAGGTAACAAAAACCTCTTCTGATTCCCGGATTGCCCAGGATGTTATAAACAGTAAGTGCTGCCTTTGATCTTGGAGGGTGGTGTGGGGTAGGCCAGAGAGCGAGGGTGGGTGGTTATTGAGAAGAGAGCTGGAGCCAGACAGCCCTAATGGCTTGTCCAAAGACTACTGTGGATCCTGGTGGCAAAAAGCTCTGTACTTGCCACTAATTTCTGTTTTCTTTACTGTGGTTGGCTTTATTGAAAGGGCATAAGGAAGCAGCCTAGACATTCACTTCCAATCGGTTTTCTGAGCTTAAGGGTGGTGGTGCGGGGGGAAGGTCAGGCCTTTGGTGATTTCAGAGAATGATGACTGGCTTTATGGCTTATTCACTTTCTTGGGGG
>NW_005365280.1:113467-162960 GCF_000412655.1 Myotis brandtii
CACACACACACACACACACACACACACACACACACTTTTATAAAAGAGATTCATGAGATGCAAACACAGATGTTTCATTCTGTTTGGAAATCTGGGATGAATGAGGGGCTGCTGCCTTAAACGTAATTTTGAAAGGATGTCTCTGACAGGTACTGTATCACCTGTAACCTTTTCCTCTACATGGTTCTGCATTGGTCATTATGTGTGTGAATGAGATGAACTTACCTGCCTTTGGTTTCGGAACAAAATTGGGAAATGGGATTTGTACTTGAGAGAGTAGCAGGGAAAGTTTAACTTGAGTATGGCCCTTTAACTTTCTATGAGGAAAAACTACATAATCAATGGTGGCAAATTATGTAAATTTGATGCAATAATCAAGCTTCTTCCTCCAGTGCATTATTTACCTTTGATTTCAGAGAAGTTCAGCCCCGTGATTCTTTCCTTATTTGAACTGGAACTAAGCTCTGAGATATTTCAGTCACACCCTAGTCAGGGAGTATATGTATGTAAATATAAGTTGGTACTCTGATTTCAAATAGACACAGACTTGGTTAATTTGAGTTCACCAACTTCTTTCATTGTCACATTTTTCAAAAATTAAAACCTTTCTTGTCACCCCCTTTAGTATGGTTCATTGATAACTTCTGCTTTTGTGTGGATAAGTAGATGGCATCAGATAGCTGGAAGAAACTTGCCTGTGGTGGGGGGTGGGGGTGGGGGGTTTGTGAAGAGAATGGAAAGTACATTGGTGTTTTAATTTTCCTCACAATTCCAGTACTTAATATTGAAGATGCAGGTAAAGTCTTGGTAATGTACTAGTTATCCAAGCTATGTAGACCATGTTTAGTTTCCACCATAACTGATTTAGAAGGAAAATGGAAAGCCTTTAATTTAATTATGCATCTCATGAAAACAGAAAGAAATACTTTACAAACCTCAGTAATATACAGTAGATTCGTATCTGGGGCAGGGGAGGCCTATCATGTAAGTGGGTTGAAGTAGGAGGGGAAATGTCGACTGTTCATTATTTATCAAAAGGCTACATAAATGTGATTTGGAGGTGGTTTTAAACCTACTGTACTTTAAACTCATCTGGTATTCATTACAATGCATTTCCTAAACAAGATGGAACTGTATAGCTAATAATATAACATGTTTCTTCTTCATCTAATCAGGAATCTTTCTTTAGCAGCTAGATTAGATGTTATTCAGAATGGATAATATAAGAAATTTAATTCCTCACTATATTTCGTTTGTGAAGTTAACCATATGGCCTCTCACATATATCTAGCATATGAAAATAAAATCCATAAAGAGCAGTCTATAATATTTTTAGCCAAGGGCACATTAGAATATGATATTCTTTTTTAAAAATCTGCATATGAAATATGACCTGCAGTTTGGAATAACCCTATAGTATTGGTACATTTGCCCATCTTGTTTGCAGAATATTATGAAATTGTAGTATGTTATTGGGGAGGAGGGGCAGTGTATCATAATGAATAACATTTACTCAAGAAATACATTGATTTTACAAGGCAGTGTTTTGGGACTGGTTGCATGTTGTGAGTAGATAAAAAAATGCTAGAAATGTACAAAGTGATTTTGGGAAGGAAATAAACTAGATGTTTTTAAAAGTTTGAGTTTGATTTCTGAATGTTATCAATTATAGATGACCTGGGCCTATGCCAATTTATATTATAGTGAGTTTTAATATCACCAATATAACCAGCCACCTTCTTGTGGGCATAAGAGGCATTGATCATACAATTAATTATTAATAGTGTTATCTACTCTGTTTATTAACTGAGGCTTACTGTGCCCACATGCATGTTGAGAATATTAGCTATAGGGCACATTTTGTTATGTGAAAGTGCACACTTACCTAAGGATTAAGTGTGAGAGCAGTGCAATTCAAATAATGTCTGACCAGGAAATATTTAACAAGTATGAAAATCTTTTTGGTTGGCTTACGAGACATTTTGGTTTTTAGCTCTGTTTTCTGTGTTCAGGTATTTGGTGGCAATGCAACCAAGCTGTCTGTTCAGAACCAAAACTGTGTCAGGGGACTTATGCATTTCATAACTTGTCCACAGAAAACAGCATCTCATTACTATTGTATTTACAGACTAATTGTTGCCCTCTTTGGGGTCAATGACTACAAAGTAACAATAAAAATACTTTCTTTGAAGATATGAGAAGTTAGTCCATAATAGTAAAGCATGAGTTAGAATAGCACTCCAATTTTATAAAAGGAAGGGTTCTTAACTATTAAAATTGGTGTGTACAGGTTGATGGGAAGGTGGGAAATCATAGGTCCTGATTAGTAAAATGAAAATGACGTAAATGTAATTTCAGACTTACCAAGAAGTGTATAGAATAATACAATGACCATTTGTTGGACCTTAGTATTCAAGGGATGATAGAAGAACAAGGAGAAAGTGTGTGGGCACTTGTGATTCTGATCCTATACCAGGTTAAAGAACAGGGTGCTCAGATATAAGAGCTCTCTAGACCAGTGATGGCGAACCTATGACACACGTGTCAGAGGTGACACGCAAACTCATTTTTTTGGTTGATTTTTCTTTGTTAAATGGCATTTAAATATATAAAATAAATATCAAAAATATAAGTCTTTGTTTTACTATGGTTGCAAATATCAAAAAATTTCTATATGTGACATGGCACCAGAGTTAAGTTAGGGTTTTTCAAAATGCTGACACGCCGAGCTCAAAAGGTTCGCCATCACTGCTCTAGGCGAATTCATTACTCTCTAGACTAATTTAATGCTGATTTGCAACAGCCTACAAATATATTTAATTACCCAGTATGTTTTCCTGTGCCGAGGAAGGTCTGGACAGATGCCTAGGTGTGTGATTTTTGAGTAACATTATTCACTTCTTGAATCCTTCTCCTTTCCGCAGAATGGGAGATACTAAACAGTACCTCCCACCTTGTAAGGATTAAGTGAGTTTGAATTGCATGAGAAATGCTTAAAATAGTACCTGACATATCAATGTATTGTAAGTGTTCAACAAATGTTTCTGTGATTTGTTTAAACCCAAATCCTGGGCAGTATTTTCAGTTGGCATCTGCATTAAGCCACTGGCTGAACCAAACTTTCTGTGATTCATCAAAAAAGATAGGGGTGATCCTTTGTATGAGGTATCTGTAACATTGTGGGTAGTGGCAGGGAGAGAGACGGTTAGATGATTTCCTACCAACTTCCAGATTATGTCTTCAATCAAAGCTCCTCCCTGCCCCCCCCCCCCCCGAATTCCAGAATATCAGACATAACCATAATATAAACAGAACAGCATACTGTTTAACCAAAGAGAACAATTTCAAACTGTTCTGAATTATCTGGTTCATTTGAGATTAGACTGTGTGCCATTTGGTCATAGTGGCAGGTTCATTCTAGTAATGCAATTCCCTTCAGTGCTAAGTAAGCAAGCACCAGGTTTGTAGGTTACTTTTCTCCACAGCATAGTGGTTGTAGGTTTTCCAACAGAATCATTCTGGCTTTTTTTCTGTTCTGCTCCTCGGGGGACTGGTGTGGGGGCCTGTGGTAAGGAACCTCTTAGATCTGTGTGGGTGGTGGGCTTTTGTCTGCTAGGCAGTTGGGCATAGCGTGGTTTTCCAAGTGCATTTCTCCTCAGTTGCTTTCTTTATCCACGAAGCATATCTCAATTGTGTGGTAATAGTTATCTCTCATTCTTTGCTTTTCCTTTCTTACCATCAGAGGAATGAGCTGGGGGCTGGGGGGGCGCATAGGGGCGCACATGTAACTGTGTGTGTGACTCACTTTAGCCTAACTTGGGTATGTGCAGCACCAGAGAAATCCTGTCCTCCTGGCCTGACCGAACAGCTTTCATAGATCTATTGTAGACTCTCTCCTATCCCCCAAAATGCAAAACCAGAGGAAAGTTTTCCATCAGACACCCTGACCTCTTCCTTTTGTGTTTCTTTCTTGCCACGATAGTGCCCAAAGTTATTTCAAATGTGCAAGTAGCCACTGGCCTCATGTAAGCACATGAAATGTGCCTGGTCTGAATCTATATTTGTAGAGTCTGAATTATACACTGAATCTCAAGACTTAGTAATATGAAAAACAGCTAAATATGAGTTTTATATTGATTACATGTATATGTATTTTTTTCTTCACCATTTATCTCCCTTTACCCTCTTTTACTCCCCGCCCCCTCTGGTTACATGTTTAGATGATAATATTTTGTATATATTGGAGTTAAATAAAATGTCAAAATTAATCTCACCTGTTTTAATAATTATAATGTGGCTACTTGATTAATTTAAAATTATTGTGTTGCCCATGTTAGATTGCTATAGGACAACACTGGTTTATTGTGAGCAGGGAACTTGGGACACACCTGTGGCATTATGCCCTGAGTAAAGTGGACTTATACTGAGGCATAATTCGCATATGGTAAGTCACCTGTTTTAGGCATTCAGTTCTATTAATGCCTAAAAGTTCAATAAATTCATGTACAGATAGTCCTCAGGTTACGTCAGACTCGATGTACATCGTTTTGTGGTTATGTCGCCATCTCCCATTTATTTATAAAAAAAAAAGTTCCGTCATTTCAATGTATGTACATATGTGCTTTATGTTTTTTATTATTTATTTACCACAAGTAAAGGTCAGGAATTGTTATCTTTCTTTTAAATTTTTTTTTTTTTTTTTTACTGTTTCACTTCATTACTGCTGTGTATGTGCTCCATGTGAGTGATGTAGGTGGGTTCTTATGTCACGCCATAGCAACTGATCTCCGACGTAACCCGAGGACCTACTGTAGTCATGTGACCCTTCACTGTCAAGTTAATCCTCTTTATAACCACTAATTTCTTTTCTAGATTTTCTATGATTTTTCTAGAATGTTTGATGTGGACTCTTACAGTATTTAGTTGTTTGAGTACAGTTTCTTATGTATTTGAGATTCATCCATGTTTGTATTAGGATTTCACTCCTTTTTATTATTGCTGAGTGGTACTCTGTTGTACAGAAGTACCACATTTTGTTTCTGTTCATCATTTCATGGACATTTGCTTATTTCCAGTTTCTGGCAGTTACTAATAAAGCTATCTATAGATTTATGTGAGGTTATGGTATTCGTTGTTAGTATATGTTGTAAGGAAACTAGAGTCCCAGTGCAGGAATTTGTGCATGGGTGGGGTCCGGCCGGCCTGCCCTGATCAAGGTGGGGGGCGGTTAGGGGTGGGGCTGGCCAGGGAGGGGGGCCTCAGGCTGTTGGCGGGCCAGCCCCTCCCACTGGTCGAACTCCCAGTTGAGGGGACAGTTTGCATATTACCCTTTTATTATATAGGATGCCAATCTTTTCCAGGGTGACTGCACTCTTGCATTCCACAAGTAACATGAGGGTTCAGTTTTCTCTTGAGGGTTCATTTGCATTTGGTATTGCCAGCTTTTTATTTTTAGCCATTTTAATAAGTGTGTAGTAAATCTCATTGGTTTTAATTTGTATTCCTCTAGTGACTGATAATGTTGAGCATCTTTTCATGCGTTTATTTGCTCATTTTAAAATTGGGTTGTTTTCTTATTATTGAGGTTCTAAAAAAATACAGTGTAATGTGGATAATGGAGATAATGTGTTTTGCCCATGTATTCTTTATTTTCTGTATTAGTTTGTTTAGGAGTGCTGTAACAAAGTACCACAGACTGATGGCTTAAATAAAATAAATTTATTTTCGCACAGTTCTCACGGCCATAACTCTGAGATCAGACTTGTTTCTCCTGAGGCTGCCTCCTTGCTGTGGTCTCGGTCCCCTCCCTGCACCTGCACATCCTCTTCCCTCTGTTCAGGCCCAGATTCCCTCCTCTTTTAAAGGACACTGGCCGCAGTTGTAGGGTCCACCCTAGTGACTTCATTTTACACTGACCACCTCTTTATTTTATTTTAAAAAATATGTTTTTATTGATGTTTTAGAGCGGAAGGGAGAAGGGATAGAGAGATAGAAACATCGGTGAGAGAGGAAGTCATCGATTGGCTGCCACCTGTGCAGCCTGTGGAGGGAACCCACTGGCGACCTCTGTTTCCCCTGTCGATGCTCCCCCGCCACTGGCCGCCTCGTCTCACATCCTCCCCCCAAGTACTCACATTCCGAGGTGGGGGCGGTGAGAACCATTGGGTTTTGGAGGGGAGTGGTCACGGCGTAGGCTGTACATTTCCTAACATAGAACAGAGCCACTTTCACTTGGAGGAAGCCCATTTTATCGTTATCATGCATCCTTTTTGTGTCCTAAAAAGTCTCTGTATAGTCTAAGATCGCCAGGATTCTCTCCTGTGTTTGCTCCAGGAGCCTAGTAATTTTTTTCCGTCTAGGCAATGATTACTTTTGGAGTTAAAATTTTTGTTTGCTACAAAGTATGGGTGAAGGTGATTTCTTTCTTTTCTTTTTTTTAATGAGTGCCCATTTTATTTTCGATTTTAAACTCTAAAAGTAATCCATGCTCTTTGACAAAGAATTTCAACAGCACAGAAGGGAGTAAAATAAGAAATTCTCCACCTTGTCCAATCTCTATAGAGGAAATCTTTTCAAAGTTTTTCTCTGTTTATGTGTATAATTTCATTTTCTTCCTATTAAAATGAGGACCATGTAACAAATTTGAAACTTGATTTTTCACTTAATTTACAGGTGGTGGCCCCTGGTCTGCTTGGTTACATTCCACAGGCTGTGACAGCAGCACCTGAGGGCCTATTGCAGGCAGCCTCCACACGGCCCGTTGCTCACAGCCATACTGCTGCCTGGTGCTGGCGGAGGGGTGCCCATGTTTTTACTCTCAAAATGGAAAACTTGAAAGTTTGTAAGGACAGGAGCTTGTATATTGTGAGAATAAACAAGTCATCTTTTCTGTCAAAGAACAGTTTAGACAGCTGCCAAGTTGGACTGTGTAACTTGGCAGCCACCATTTTGGCTCATGTGACTTGGCAGCCGCCATGTTGAAATGGTAAAGGCCAACCCCTCTCTTCAAATTAGCCAATCGCGAAAGACTGTGAGCCTGAGCTCCAATCAAGAGTGAGGACAGGCCACGCGCGTCAGGATTAAAAAGCCGAGCGGACAGCCTGCTCAGTGTGCCTGTGCTCCCAGACCGTGTGCGTGCGCACCCTCCTGCAGGAGTAAAGATTTGCCTTGCTGCCTGGCTCCTGGTATGTTTTGTGTTCGACCAGGACCCCTGAATTTGGGGGGCTCGCCTTATTTCTTACACATATCATAGCTATCTCTTGTACCAATGTATAGCTTAACTACAATCTTTTTTCCTATGGTTTCTTTGTAGCCCGCGGTTTGTAGGTATTGCACTTTAAAAAGAAAACAAAAAATTCACTGTTGATTGTCAGGCTCCCCGTTCTGACATTGAACATTCTCACGTATCTCTGTCTCTGTTGAGTAAATAGATTCTTCTTTTGAGGCTAGATGCTTAGAGGAAGTGTTGCAGACTTCACGTACTCCTCTAGGTTTTGGCCCCCGAGATTCTGTCTCGCCCCTCCCTGTACCTGTTTTGTCCCTTGTGAAGTGAAGTTCTTTACTATTTAGTGTCAGCAGGACTACCACCTTCACTTGCTGCTTTTTCACATGCTGTTTTCCTTCCTATCCTCTTTCTTTACAAAGGCTTTTAAAATTTATACCGTGCACCCAAGCACAGTTGTTTCTTACAGCTTTGATTTTTATCTGCACCAAGAAATTTTGAATTGAGGCCAAGTGTTTGCACTCACCCGCACACACATAAATTTGAAACAAATTTCATTAGAGCTTAGCCTTAGTATTAGTACTATCTATGACATACTCTGATCTAATTTTTTTCTATTTCATTTAAAAGAAAAATGCTTGCCAAGAAACCCAGTATACTGATTTCCTGTTAGGAATCAACAATCTAGAAAACAGTGTCTTTTGGATATTCATAGCTTGTCTTGGATTTATGTATGTGAATGTTTAAAGGCACGTATACCAGTCACTATCACACAGAGGTCTTCCCTCATAATTGTGCTATGAGCGGGAGGGTATTTAGGGGGACTCAGTAGTCTTTTCACCAACTCTGGCCTCTTACAAGCCTCACTTCACGTCATAATAAAGGGGACTAGGGAGAGAGGATCCTTGCCAGGCCTGGTGTCAGGGAAATTCTACTTTCCCCACACTTCCCTCCATCTAAGTGGTTTTTAAAGTGTCACCCAGGGATCCTTGGGGTTATCAGGGCCCCTTTCTGGGAGTTGGCAAGGTAAAAAGTACTATCACAGTAGTTTTCCCCTTTCACTCTCATTTGCTCCTCGCATCCAGGCTGCAGTGGGGTTTTCCATGCACAATAGATAGAATTCAGTTATGAGAATCCAGCTGGCTTCTATTAGGCTGGACATTCAAGAAGTTTGCAAAACCGGAAAACATGGATACTTTTTTTCACTACATCTTAAAAAATTATTTTGGAAAATATAGTTTTCATAAAAATGTATCTGTGTTAACACATAATGGTTTTGCTATTTTTTTTACATGAGTTAATATTTTAAAATTCTCAGTTTTAGTTTTTAGTGTTGTGAATATCAACATATCCCATGTAAACCAGCCCTTTTGAGTCCCTAGAATTTAAAAAGATCTTTTTGTTATTGTTAATCCTCGCCCGAAGATATTTTTCCATTGATTTTTAGAGAGAATGGAAGTGAGGGGGAAAGACAGAGAGAGAGAAGAGAAACATCGATGGGAAAGAGACACATAAATTAGTTGTCTCCTGCATGCCCCCCCCCGCCTGCAACCGAGGTATTTGCCCTTGCATGGAATTGAACCCGGGACCCTTCAGTCTGCAGGCATGATGAGCCAAACCGGCTAGGGCCGTGGTTGGCAAACTGCGGCTCGCGAGCCACATGCGGCTCTTTGGCCCCTTGAGTGTGGCTCTTCCACAAAATACCACGTGCAGGCGCGCACGTACAGTGCTATTGAATCTTCGGGGCCCATGCGCAGAAGTCAGTATTTTGTGGAAGAGCCACACTCAAGGGGCCAAAGAGCCGCATGAGACTTGCGAGCCGCAGTTTGCCGACCACTGGGCTAGGGCCAAAAAGATCTTTCGACCAAACAGTTTGAGAATTGCTGCTCTACCTATTTATAGGAAATTGCAAACATGCAGAAGTAGTGAAACTAATGTCACTCACTGCCATACACTAGTCTCCTAGCTTCAACAATATCCAACTCCTGATCATTTCTGTTTCATTCATAGTCTCTCCTTCCATTCCTTGGATTATAGTGAAGGAAATATTGAACATCATGTGTAATGTAATTATGTCATTATTATTATTTTAAAATATATTTTTATTGATTTCAGAGAGGGAGAGAGAGATAGAAACATCAATGATGAGGGAGAGAATCATTGATCGCCTGCCTCCTGCACACCCCACAGTGGGTATCGAGCCCGCAACCTGGGCATGTGCCCTGACTGGGAATTGAACCATGACCTCCTGGCTCATAGGTCGGTGCTCAACCACTGAGCCACACTGTCTGGGCTAGTTATTTATATTATTTAATGTAAGTAATTATACTATTTAATGTAATTATTTTTATAATTTTATTATTAATTTTTAAAAGATGAGGATTCTGTTTAAAGAAAACATAGCCATGATAGCGAAAGCATAAATATTAATTCTGAATATTAATAACTAGTTAGTGTTCAAATTTCCCCTACTATCTGTCTCTCACTTTTTTAAGGGTTCATTTAAAGTAAGGTCCATACTTTGAGATTTCTTGATTAAAAACATGAGTTTATTACTAATCTAACAACCTACTCCCTACCCCCACCCTGCAATTTGAAGTTTGTTTCTCCTGTGGGGCGCATTTTGCGCAGGTGTGTGGGCTGATTTGCAGCAGTATGGAGGCAGAGCTGGAACACTGTTCACAGGGTTTTGCTTTGAAGAGAGAGCATCCTTGTTTTTTCACATCTCATTCTTCCCTTCTGACTAAGCTCCACCCTATTGTGTGTATATTTTCGTTTTTCAGTCCCTCACCTGCACTTTTTCAGGTGTGCAAATCTATGGTATGTATACTGTTCAGTTGATACCTGGAAATTTCTGCAAGATCCTTAATTCCTTGCTTGAGTCTGTGAGTGCCTTCACACATGGGTATACAGGAATTTGAAATCATAATTGCCTCAGAAATGCATATTTAATGAAGCCTGAAGGTGAGTTCTGAGTTGGGATCTTAGGTGGGTGTAAATGGGAGCGAGGCTGAATTCATCTGCTTGTGGGGTGCTTGGGGGCTGGCCTGGGAGTAGAAAAAAGGACCAGGAGCAAGGGACAGGATCAAGGTATAACGAAGCCAATGGGAGGATCTCGTATAAACAAGCCCCGGTAGGATTGTAGAATTTTGGTTCTAGGGCAGGTTTTATAAAAATCAGATAAATGTGATTGGAGAAGAACCGGGCCTAGGCGAGGTCTCTACCCTTTTATTTTTACATTCTTATCTTTCATGATTCAGTGTCATTTCCCTGGTGAAGCTTCCTTTCCCTCCTGCCCCTGTACAATTAGATGTATCCTCTTGTGTTTGTGTCACTCTCCTGTTATCTCATTCCTATTTCTGTCACAAACACATCACATAGATCTTTTTTGTTTTCAGAGGCGTCTTTTCCCTCGGTGCTGCCCTGGTTTCCTTTGATCCATCCTGTTAGCAGATTTCTGGTGAATATTTTCCACAGGCCCAGCAGGGATAGCTGTTCATTGAATGTTGACCTAATGGAAGAATTACCCGGAATGAGAGTTCATGAAGGGAAAAAAGGGAGGGCTTTTTAGCATGTTGTGGGCCCTCAAAGTCCTAACTAACCTTATAAGAACATGCTCTCAGAGCAGCGGTTCTCAACCTGTGGGTCGCAACCTCTGGCGGTCTAACGACCCTTTCACAGGGGTCGCCTAAGACCATCCTGCATATCAGATGTTTACATTACAATTCATAACAGTAGCAACATTACAGTTATGAAGTAGCAACAAAAATAATTTTGTGGTTGGGTCACAACATGAGGAACTGTATTTAAAGGGCCAGAAGGTTGAGAACCACTGCTCTCAGAGGCACCTGTGTGAAATTCAGGTGGCTCACAGAACTTGTACCAGAATCTCCAAACTCTCCAAAAGTCATCAGTGATCATGCCTTAATAACGACTATTTACTGAGCACCTACTATGTACCAGGGACTCTGTGAGATGTGCTTCACATGTATTATTTCAATTCAACTCTGCTTGCAGGTTGCTGATCCTTCCGCTTCACTATCTTTTGTCTGTAAGAACTGGGCAGCTTACTTGAAGAAATGCTGTGAATTGAGTATAATAATACAACATTATTATTTAGCATCATTGGAAGGGTGAAATATTTATACAGGTACAGTGATTAGAAAATAGCTAAAATTTATTAAATGTTACTCCTATTTTACAGAAGAGTGTTTTGAAGCATAAAAATGTTCATCAAAGTTTTCTGATGTAACTAATTAGTCATTGCTGTAAAGCCAAGACTGGAGTCTGTCTTACTCTAAACTTCAGAACACACACACAATCATAATGAGACTATATGTGTCCTGTGACCTCAAAGTAAGAGATTCAAAATGTCAAGAAACCCCTTCCCCCATTTAAGATCCATAGTGACTTTATTTATAACATTGTAGCATGTGTTTTATGGGATGTTGGCTATTGCTGCTGAAAGGTGACTCATCAGGTGTTCAGAGGTTTGAACATGATTGTGGTGATGTGCCGAAATGAACTGCCTTATGATTCTCCCTCTTCACTGCTGGCAGGCCTGCTGTAAATGGGTGTGTGTGCACTTAGGTGTGCATCGGTGGAACATACTGGACAGTCTGATGGCCTCTTTTGCTGTTTCCATCCCCATTTGAGGCTGGCACAGATGAGTCTCCCTTTCATGAACAAGAGCATCCATCTTTAATACGAGGTTAAACCACTTGCACTCTGTCTAGCTGGTGAAGGTCAGACAGCCTTTTGGATTTTGTCTCCCCATTTCGAGATTGAGGTCAGAGTTGTGCAGTGTTTGCAAAGTTACTGGTTTTGTTGTAGGATGTCTTTTTCTTTTGCCCACCCATGAAATACCTTTATCTTTGTTGGGGGAAGAAAGTAAAGAACATGAGTGCTGTGGTAGGTTGCAAATGTTTATTTATTTTTGGGGAAAAAAATCTTTGTAGACTGGTGGTGGAGGTTTGTGTTGTTTGATAGTTCTGGTGATTTGAAAAATTTACCTTGTATAATTGTTTATGTACAGTTTAGTGGTGATAAGTGAAATAGGTGTTTAGCAATATCTTGCCTTCACTTAAGTTTTACTGAGTTTTGGAGTTTTGCTGTAATTAAACTTGGCATTCATTTAAGGAATAAGTTGTGATTTCTTTGGTCATGACCTAGGGAAAATGACATGTGTGTGCTCTGGGAGTAAATTCTGGTGAGAACCTTTTCCCCAAAGGGTTGTCCATCTCCTCTCCCTCCCCCCTTCATTTCACAAGTCAGACAGTAACTTTAAAAGAAACTGTAGGAGCAGTTCCCCAGGTTATTCACAAAATGAGTCTTTGTCTGCTTTTTTATTCACCATCTGGTTAAATTGGAATCGTCCTTGTTTTAATTATTTTCTACTTGTGTGGCCAGGAGGTTATTTGGTCTGGTGAGGTTACCCTATAAGCTCACGCTCTCATTAATACCACTGTGTCCACATCCTGCGCCAGCACCGGAATGGTTAAGTTGATCCACTTGTGTGGCCAGTGCTTGATACAACACAGTGGTCACGAAAAATTACCGGAGGAAATGTGGTGTCAGTGTGTGGGTTTTTCTTCTTCTTTTTTTGTTTTAATCTCCAATAATGATAATTAAGTGCATTTTTTCTTCCAACAGAAATACGATTATAAATGGCTTAGGTTGACAGTCTTAGATCAGAGCATGGTGTCATTAAAGGGACACCATATATTTCAAAAAAATTGGTGAAGTACGAAAGTATTCAGAACACATTTTGAACACTCCACAGCATGAATAATGGCAATTGCACAGTCAGAAACTTGATGAGTTAGTTAAAAGATGTAAGCATTGCAAAGAAGTATTGTTTAATACTAGGAAAGTGGTAATCATCGAGAGATTTCTTAAAATGTTTTAAAAAAAATCCTGACTCAGTTATCTACTCTGCTTGCGAGGACCAAAGTGGGCAGGATTTTTAGAAGGTGACTTTATTTAAGTTCTGTGAAATATTGTCAGGTATTGTAATTAAGTAATTGCTTCTTAAGATAGTCTGATACGTGCTAACATATTCACTTACATATTCATTACAGTAGGTAATGAAACTTAACCTATTCATTGTCAATGTAATGAAACTTCCTATTCATTGTCTTGTGTAATCATTGATAGTTCTGAAATAGTGTCCTCACCACTCCCCATTGAAAAAACAAAACAAATGTGTAGGCTAATACTGGGAAAGGAAAGCAGAAAAAGCTCCCCCCAAAATACTAAAAGCTGTCCATGTGAGCAAGAGTTGACAAACTATCCAAGAGATTTGGGAGCATACCTGCTAAAGGTAATCCATTACAAATGTATGTACTGGCATAGGGGCCAGAATTGGGTCATGACTGAAAAATTTGGAAAGGCTGGTAAAAAGAAGTACTTTTAAATTAAAAACCAGTAGCTCTAAGTAGCTCAGAGTAGAAGGGGATGATTAAGATGAATTAGGAAAAAATGCCTACAAAGAATGATGAGAATATTCATGCGAAAATACTTCCATTGATAATTTATTGGTATTTTATGTGAGGGGTCAAATGGTTATTTGAGAAAAATAAATTTGCAGTTTGCCTCACTAGTTTAATTTTTAAGGTATGTCTGAAGAGTAATTAGAACTCAAAATTGTCACACAGTTTTTTCATTAATGAATTAAAATACATTGTGCAATAGTGTTAACATGAAATACTCAAAGTTTGAACTAAATATTTTCATTGCATTAAACTGGCAGGTTTTTTTAAGCAGCATTGTGCAGAAACAGTTTTATTATGTGGAAGGAGCAAAATTTGAAACCCCTCTTCCAAAATTACCCATAATGTCTCTTTACTTCTAAAGGAATATTTGTTATAGTGACAAAACCCATACTAATCCAGGGATAGGGTCCATGGTGTTTAGAAGGATTTGGCTTGCTGCCTTGGTAGATGCTTGTTAGATAGGTACCATGGGTATCCTTGGCCTTTTGCCAGTTTGAGGCCTTTAACTGGCAGGGCTTGAGGGTTTCACTTGTTTGTTTAGACCCTGTAGAGTTGGGAAATGGAACAATTCTTTGTTTGGATTTGCCCTGAAAAACAAACAAATCTAAATTGGGAAAATAGTTTTCAATACATACATTCTTGTCTTTTCACACACACACACACACACACACACACACACACACACACACACACAACAATACAAAGCTTCTCACTACTTTTTAAAAATAGTAACTTTGTTATGATATAATCCATATACTGTATAACTCACCCTTTTAATAGGTGTTTTTCAGTATATTCACAGTTAATGCAACCATCACGGCTATCTTATTTCAGGACATTTTCATTACCCCTAAAAGGAACCCCATACCCATTAGCAGTCACTCCTCATTCCCTGCCTCCCCCTAAGCCCTGGCAATTGCCAATGTCCTTTCTGTAACTGTGGGATTTACCTGTTACATATAATTGTATTTTTAGGAATACATTTCAGTTGTATTGATTTTATTCACACTGTTTTGCAACCGTTACTACTAGTGATCTTCCTGAATTCATCCTTTCTTATTCCCCATAGTATTCCATTATATGAATGTACCACATTTATTTATTCATGAATTGGGACATTTAGTTGTTTTCATTTATTGGGTAGTGTAAATAATGCTATGAACTTTTGTGTGCAAGATTTGTCTGGATGTAGGTTTTCAATTTTCTTGGGCATATACCTTGGAGTGGAATTAACTTGTTTACCAGAGAAATGGCTATTCAAATCCTTTGTCCATTTTTAGATTGGGTTGTCTTTTTATTGTTGAGTTTCAAGAATTCTTTATATATTCTGGATACATGTCTCTTATGTGATGTATTATTTACAAATAATTCCTTTCCCTGCTGCCAAGGAAATAGGGGTATGCTGGATGCCCTTTTTTTCTCAAATCCATTTGAATGAGTTTTGGTATCAGCAGACAGGATTATGGCTAGTTATCATCCATATTTGTTCAGGAATGGGAAGTGAAAAAGAAAGGAAATAGAGGACTCAGTTATCATGCAGGGAAGTCTGGAGGTGAGAGGAGCAGGCTTTTTTTTCATTTTAATTTTTTTTTTCTGGTTGTTGTTTTTTGAGTCTGTGGTTGTTGGTAGGGGCAAACCCACAAAACACATTCTGTGGTCAAAAGTTTATAAAACGATGTTTCATAGTGTGGAAGTGCATAGCCCCAGAGGAAGGCTTGCTTGATACAAGCAGAGGTGTTCTCAGAGCATGTGTAAGTCTGTACGGATGTGCAAACAGGAATTGATCTGACAGCGTGAAGACACAGCAGCCTTCTCTAATTAAAGCCTCTTGATGACATTAAACTGCGTTGCTTAATTACAATAAATCAACATTAGCAGATCATATCTCTGAAGAGACATTGTCAATGTGCTGCATAACGTAACAAAATTTGACCTTGTAATTGAGGGGGTTCTACGAGGTGATGGCTCTTGTCACTGAGGGTAAAGTAAGCCCCACTTGAGTTACTTTGGAATAACTCAGATCTTAGAGAATACCATCTGATAATTGTCTTTATATGAATACATACTTTCAATGTGAGGATATTTTATAAAAACTGAAGGGAATGGAGTTTTCCACTCATTCCCTGTTTATTTTCTCAGACACTTATTTTCTGGCCTCCTCTTAATTTTCGAACTGGTTTGGGCTTGACAACTAACTTCCCCAGCAGTTTTTGCATATTTTGTTTGGACAAAACGCTTGTTCCTTTGTTTTCCCTTCTATCAGCATTTGGAGCCAGCCCACTGACTACCAGATGGGTTAAGTAGGTATTAGGTATTGTTATCAGTGAGCATCTGGAAGACATTATGTTATGTCCTGTATGTACCTTTTCTAGATTTTCTTCTTCCCTTTTATTGAATTTACTAGAGGCTCGGTGCATGAAAATTCATGCACTGGAGGGGGGGCCCTCAGTCTGGCCTGTCCCCTCTCACAGTCCGGGAGCCCTCAGGAGCGGGAGGTGACCCTTCGATCAGGGGAAGGTGACGCCCCCATCACACCTCTGCTGCTGCCACTACCAGCAGCGCAAGCCTCGACTGGCCCTGATTACTGAGCCTCGGGTGGCCCTGGCGGCTAGGGGGCTGAGGGCAGCCACCATCCGAGGCTTGCCTGCGCCTTGGGCCAGCCCTGGGCGGCTGGGGGGCTGAGGGCGGATCGGCCGCACCGCATGCCTGCTGGGCTGCCCCCCCCCCGGCTGGCCTGAAAGGACTGTGGGACTCAGCCCTGCCATCTTGTGGCTATGGGCACCACCATCTTTGTGATGTGTGATGGTCAATTTGCATATTACCTCTTTATTAGATAGGATTGGGATGACACTGGCTAACAAAATTAGCCAGGTTTCAGGCACACAATTCCATGGCACATCATCTGTACACTGTACTGTGTGTTCACCACCCTAAGTCAAGTTACATTCTTAATACCGTAATATCTGGGATAGAATATAACTGTAGAAGGAGATCTTTTTGAAATTTGACATGTGGTAACAATAAAATATGGACTAATGTGGGACAAGGAAAATTCTAGTTCCTGTTCAAAACTGACTCCAATGTCAATTATAGAACTGGAATATAATAGCATATGACACCACCTATGCTAAAGAATGTTGCTATTACTTTATGTTCATTGGTTTAATTTTCAAAATTAATGATATTAAACCAGTGGGATATATTTAATTTCTTCTTGATGCAGACTCTAACCACTTAGCAGCTCTTAGTCTTCCAAATGGTACTGAAATGTAGGACATCTTAGCTCTGTAGAACTGGAGGGCCCAGGGATTACTTACTCTCTTCACACTCCTCATTTTGTGCATAATAGTGTTAGAGTCATTAAGTGTTACCTTGCTTAGGGCAGAGGTCTGCTTTGAACCCCCGATATGTTGGAGCAGAGCTCTTTCTATTCTGTAGTGCTGCCTATGTATAACACAGCCTTTGACATGTTTGTTCCTACATGTTCTCTCTCCTTTCTTTGCATCTGGGATAGCATTATTTTCTTGCTTTGTTCTCTTCCTGTCTCTAACCATTCTGTAGTTG
Source organism: Myotis brandtii (assembly GCF_000412655.1). Taxonomy (NCBI): domain Eukaryota; kingdom Metazoa; phylum Chordata; class Mammalia; order Chiroptera; family Vespertilionidae; genus Myotis; species Myotis brandtii. The sequence goes on from NW_005365280.1 coordinate 130,748, forward strand.
CAGTTCCTCTTTCTCTGATTGCCCTTTGGGTGTCCCTAGCATTTCTTTACTCGTGGTGTCCACTGTCCTTGCAAGAGTGTGCTGACGAACCACCTGATTCTCTACCCACAGCCTTTCCTCCAAGCCTCAGCCATGCCCACTATTCCTGTTGAACAGCAGTTAGAATAGGCTCTGTATGCCCTCCTCCTCTTCCTTTTGGTAGATGTGGCTGTCCAAAAGCATGACCCCTTTATCAACTTGGAGGACTAGAGACTGTTCTGATCCTGACTGAGACTATGAAAACGAGGTACGAGTCGGGGCAGTGAGTAAATTGTTTCTGGGAGGGAAGGGAAAGTATGTCAAGTATAACTTCTGTAGTTATATGTTTTATGACACTGTTTCTACATTTTCAGTATATTGTTGTTAAAAATAGGAATCCAAGCATTAAACATTTTGGCTTTTCAAATTTTGAAATGAACTTTTGATAAACTCAGAATTGAATAATAGCTAACACTTAGGTAGAGCTGTACTGTAGATTTTAAGCATACATTTAAGACAACATTTGTAAATTCTTACATAAAATGATAGATACTAAGGAAACCATTTTGCCTGGGGAAAGATTGTTGCACTAATTCCCACATGTTGAAAACTGCTCTCTGAAGCTTATTAAAAGCACCCCTCCAGTGTTCTGTTTGAGCATTTGTTCACTAGTAAAATACATGATTATGGTTTTAAAAAATTATATAAAGTAAAATTTTTAGGTGTTTTATGCGGTTTTAACATACTGCTGGGATTATGTATTTTAAAAATAAATATATATTTTTAGTGATTTCAGAGAGGAAGGGAGCAGGAGAGAGAGATGGAATCATCAGTGATGAGGATTATTAATCTCTTGTCTCCTGCATGCCCCCTGCTGGGGATCGGGTACCCCTTGCAAGTCCCCTTCAGGGGATCCACTGCCTCCTGCACACTCCCTACTGGGGATCGAGCCAGCACCCTGGGCAATGTGCCCAGACTGGGAATCAAAATGTGAACCACTGAGCCACACCGGCTGGGCTGGAATTATGTATTATAATTTATGGTAAGGATAGGGAACTAGTGCTGGACTTTCACCAAATTTCTCTTTCCAGACAAAGGTTAACCCATTTTCAGTATTGAGAGTGGTTCAGTAGGTCACATGTAAAAATCACTTAGTTACTCATAATCTACCCCTCTTACATGTATTCCAGATTCTAGGGGTTATCTCTAATAATGTAAGTCTGTGTTCTGAGGCCATAGCTATAACATTGTCAGAGTAAGGAACTCATCTGGTGTGCCTACGAAGTGCCTGGCATGCCATTTCCTTTTTGTGTCTGCCTCCTCCTTTACTTCTTACTTTACAAATGAAGGCACCTGATGCCCAGTGAGGTCACACAGGCTGGTTTCTGAGCCTAATTCTCATTCTGTGACTTGGGTGACATGAATGATATTTTTGACACTTTGCTTTTCATTAGTTGGGCATGTAATTTACCTACTACCTGCAAGTAGTTCTGAGCACTCATTCTGGCACTAGCTTTGATTTCTTGCGTGGATGTGCCAACCCTGTGAAGTCTGCTCCCCATCTTGCTTTCAGTGTTTTTTTTTTAGTGGATGAATATTGGTAGAGCTGTTAAATTGATATGCAGAAAACTTTTGATTCCCCTCAGACTTCCATTCCTATGACTTGGTGATGTTCTGTATATTTCTTACAATTTTAGCTATGATAGATAGAGAAGGGATATTTATGGTGTTAATATCATGATCTTTATTCTAGTCCTTAGTTCTTTCCAGGTCAGAAATGTATCTTGTTTCCTCCTCAGTGGGAACATGTGAGTGTGAATGTACGGTGGTTTTAGATGACATTCCCAGGTCTCAAATGATCTTGTGACCCATGTAATCCTTAAGTCATATGTAGATGTTAACTGAATTTTGCTTCCTAGCTATGTGTTGGAACATGTCTGTCTCTCCATGATAATTTTAGCCCAGTCAGAGTTTTGGCCACCTTGAGGCTTGAAGTACTAATACACTTTTTATAAGCCCAGTGACCTTTATCTCTTTTAAAAAGTGGAAGAAAAGAAACTGCAAAAGGAAGTCTTTTCTCTTATACCCACGCTATTCCTACCTGGGAGATGTTAGAAAAAGTGTTATTTTCACTGTTATGTGAAAGTGATTGTTTTCTTCTGTGCAAGTTTGAGTTGTTTTCCTTGTTGATGGAAACCCTCCTCCTGGCCCATTTCTTCTCTTTTCTTATATGTAGCTCTTAATTTCCACTAGTGATTCTCCCTCCCCACATCTTTCCCATTCATCCACATTTTGAGTGGAAAATTTAAAAATGGTTCTTAGAGTCATGCTTTTTGGAATCAGATGTAAGATCTATAAAGTCTCCCAGAGGCTTTCACTTTCCTAACAACAGATAGGGAAGTGGTCACAGTCTGGAGCAGGTCCCAGCTTCAAATCTTACATTTGCCAGAAATCCTGTCTACGTAGTGGGCCTGGCTCCATAAACAAGGCTTACCACACTTTATTTACTGGACCTTCTGTTTTGTCATCAGAAAAGTTTATTTTTACATATAAATTTTCTTTGGGTCATACTGTATTCTAGGAATTATTGAAGGGATGCCAGTTCATTTTGCCGGTGATTACTGGATTAGTCATTATTCTTTAGTTAATGGAGATGAGAAATAACATTGATGAAAGGCTGGGTTTGGAATAGTGCCCAGGCACTGGCAGAATCACAGTCTCCTTATAGTACCTTCATTGATAGATACTCAATAAGTGTCTCAACAAATGAAATTATGTAATTAAATATTATCAGGCGGATATGCCACTGAGAAAGTTTAAGTTAGGAACTGCAGAAAGAGGAAGAATATAATTTGGTCCAGTTTGAAACCCTATTTTGTGTTTGATTTATTTAAAGTAGCTTTTTATATTACATGTGTGATTTATTTTCATCTTAAAACATTTAGCAGCTCTGGATGCTAATAAAATAGAGTAAAAAATAGCGACATTCGGGGTTACTTGGATGATTATTTTCTTTTTATCAGTTTTTCTTTTATTTTCATCCAGTAGGCTGAAACTTTAAGCAACAAAACAGAAAACAGGCCTCAAAGCATATTGCACATGCTACTTCTCTTCAAGTCTTGCATTAAGATAATTTTGTGCATCTTTCTTTGTAACTGGCTGTATAGTGTTCCATAGTGCAGCTGAATTGAGTCCCTACAACCTCCCTCCCCCAGGCATTGTGCAATGTGATCTCTCCCCCTCAGTCCTAGTTTAAGATTTAAAAAGTGCTGTTATGAATACTTTTTAACTTTGGTTTTGTGATTTCTGGGATTTTTCCACTTACCTTCAAAGGAAGGGGTGATTAAGTTCTCCTCAAATGCAAACAAATCAACCTCATAATTTTGGTGGCATTATTATTGCTAGTGGAATTCAAAGATGGTAAAATTATATCTTATTTAAAAACTCCCCCAAAGCTGGGTTTTGAGGTTACATTAAAGAGTTGGATGTGTGCTGAGAATTTGGTCATCTCTTGGTTAAAATTAGGCTATTGTACATCAAAGAGGCCTGTGCAGAGTATGGTCTCATCAGTATCTTTAGAGGGGGAGGAAGGGCAGCTTGATATCCTGTCACTGCGCCTCAACAGTTAGCAGATGTGCTGTGAGTTAATGTTGCCCTTCAGTTATCTTTGACAGAAGCAGGGTCTGGCTAAGATCAGATTGTTTAAACTAATGCACATTGATCTTAGCTTAGTAATCAGAAGACTGTAAGCTAGCTAGACAAGGAAAAGCTGGTGGTGGATTGTTAGATTAAAAAGCAAAGCAATTAATAATTGGAGAATAGCTTTGGTGTCCTTGACCCATTTTATAACTGTTAGTTCTGATACATGCTGCTTTTAGATTTACCTGGGATGACCTTTTAAATAGCTTCTGAGTGTTAAGCTGCTTCTTGCTGACCTTGCAGAGCGGGGCATCAGAGATAGTACTACACATCCTTTCAGACCTCCAGGGAGGTCACCCAGTCAACGAGCCATTTGGTAGTTTTTACAGCTATATGACACCTCACTGTTTGGCACATGTTCTGGAGCTTCAGTTTAACTTAATGTTTATTTAATGTATACATAGTATGGAATCAAATGCAAAGTTTGCTGAAGTTTTAGGGGAAGTACACAATATTCTTTCACACTTGGGAATAAGTGATGATTTTATAGTTTCCACGGTGGCTGTGAAACTCACTTTCATAGTTGACTATAAAGTAGTGGTCAATCCTAAAGCAGTTTTGGAAAGTAAATGAAAGAGGGAGATGTTCATTGATGCTCTGTTATTTTTATTCAGTGGGTGGTGCTTGAGTATATAATTCTTTCTCTTCCATTCTGTCATTTTCCCTGTAACAAAGATTAAGCACACTTTGGCATATAGAGGTCTCCCTAACTACACTGGGGTTACCAGTGACGGTGGAGCATATGTAGTTCTGTCTGACTTAGCTGTTAGAATGAAAAACAGATGTTTTTTGAGAGAGGATCATAAGAAAGTCTGATGAGCTCCCTGCTGTTTTCTTAAACAGCTTTATTTATAATAGAAGTTATATATCATACAATCCGCCTATTTAAAGTGCACAATTCAAAGATTTTTAGTAAGTTCTTAAAGTTGTGCAATCATTACCATAATCTAATTCCAGGACATTCTCAGCCCTCAGTCTCTCTGATTTTAGAACTAAGTTATCTATGTCTATTTCTTTTATGAATATAGGTTATTCAGTGTTGATTGGAGTATTATAGTGGGTTCTAGCCTACCTATTGCATAGCTTTTTATGTTACTTTATATATCCTCTGCAGAAAAATTTTAATCCCACATTGCCTGCCTTGTCCTGTTATGTTTCCTCTAACAGTCAATTCTTCTTAATTAGCTATACTTGTTTTAATTCCCTAACTATTGTAATGCTCTGGACATCTATATACACATAATTTTATTGATAACTTAAACTGTAAAAATGCTACCACTAGCAATACATTTTTAAAGAATTGGATTAATTGCTGTTTTGGATTATCATCTTCCATCTTTAGCATGGATAGTTGAGGATTATATTTTTGCCAAAGCCTAATTTAATTAGAAAAGTGAATTTGCTGTTGTTGCAAAAATTATAAAATGGCCATCAAATGTGATTTCTCTCTGCATAACCACGCTTGATATTTGGGTTTTTTGGTGTTGCTGTTTCCCAGGTTCAGGGATGATAATGGCTGTTCTTACAGCTTTCTTGCTACACTTGTCTTAAGTTTTTAGAGTAAGTTCTTGTCTTTCTCAGCTTTAGAATAGAGACACACTGCTTATCATATACTAGAGGCCCGGCACACGAAATTCGTGCGTGGGTATGGTCCCTAGGGCTGGCCTGCGATCAGGGCCATCTTCCCCGGCTGCCTGCAGCTGGCCCTGCCCTCCACTGCCACCCATTCTCATTCTCCATCGGTGACTGGTGCCTGATGGCCGGGGGAAGGGACTGAGAGATCAGTTGTTCCCACTGCTCGCTGGCCCCGTCCCTGCCTCAGGTTTGCGCTCTGTGTGAGGGGCTAGGCTACCAGAGGGGTGGGGGCCTTGGCCTAGCACTCTCCACGTTCCCTGCCATCCACCCCCAGTTCCCCTTTTGCCATCGGGCGATTGGATTCTGCCAGTCGGGGAAAGGGACTGAGAGGTGGTCAGTGCGCCTCATTGTGACTGGTCCAGCAGTCATTCCACTGTTAGGGTCAATTTGCATATTACCCTTTTATTATATAGGATGTGTTTAGACAGGTTTCTTTCAAAAGCCTATTAAAGAAGGACTAGAGTAGATTCAGGAATGCAGTATGGTCTCATATTCTTTTTTTCTTAAATTTATATTTTATTGATTTTTTACAGAGAGGAAGGGAGAGGGATAGAGAGTTAGAAACATTGATGAGAGAGAAACATTGACCAGCTGCCTCTTACACACTCCCTACTGGGGATGTGCCCACAACCAAGGTACATGCCCTTAACCAGAGTCGACCCTGGGACCTTTCAGTCTGCAGGCTGACGCTCTATCCACTGAGCCAAACCGGTTAGGGCTGGTCTCATATTCTTAACCAGGGATGTGTATCTGAATCCCCATGTAACTAAAAAAATTCACCACTGTGAGCTCTACCCCTGGCTACTCTAGTTTGGAATAACTGGAGTGGAGCCCTGCTATCATGCTTGGAGCTTTACCCCATTTTGAGAATTGGTAAATATGTGTGTCTTGGGACTGAAAGTTGGACCAATTTATCTTTGTTTAGTCATTGTATTTTTGTCACTTTTGATACAAATTAGACAGCTTATAAGAAAGTAGTTCAAGACATTGGGGTAAGGGGGGGATATGATTCAACTGAAATTAAATTTATAATTACATATAGCTGGCATTTTATTAATACTGGTGTTTGGGGAATGAAATAAGACCAACTGTGCATTTTATAAATTTTATAGCTTTTATGAATTTACTCTATTAAAATATAAATTTTGACTTTATTCCCTTTAGATAGAAATTTCCTGAAGAAGATTTTCATTTTCTTATGTTTTCTTCGAGTGGCATGGGTAATAGAGCCCTCAGGTTATGTGCTGTTTGGATCTCATTGAGCCTTGTGGGTAGAGTAGGGGGCTGAGCTGCAGCTCACTTTGGTAGGGAGCGGCCTGGGGTTGAACCTTTCTTCTGCCATTTACTGTGCAGTCTGGGTCAGGTCAGCCTTTCTTTCATGGGTTGTTCTGAGAATTAGTTGTGAGTGATGATACATGTAAAATATATTCAATAAATGCTTTATTGTTTTTGTTGTTATTCAGTTGTTTGTATTTGAAATGATAAATTTTTTTATTAAGTGAATTTCCTGTCTGGTAACACTAGATTCTGTTTTGTCAGATATAGTCTAGAAGCTTTGAAGAAGTTTAGATTATTTCCATCCTGTTAAGTGTGCACTGAAGCATCTATTTGGTGAATGTTACTTTGGTGCTTTAAAGAAGTTTAAATGTGCTTTCCCAAAGAACCTGGCTTACATTAATGTATTCATTTATTCACTGGGAGAGTAATTCACTTCTTATTACACAGTAGCTTATAGCATGTGTTAGAAACTCCTGTTGTTAACACTAATGGCAGTCAACATTTAGCTTTTTCTTCACTGTCTGCTGTCTTGTGGTTTCCACCATTTATTCTTAATTGTCATGTATCGTGGAAGTAAGTAAATCCATGAGTCTCCTCCTCTTACTATAAATGTTTGCACCTCTTTTAAGTTTTCTTGGCCTCCTCAGATTCTGGATTCAATTAACATGCTGATGGTTCTTTGGTTTGTAGGGCAGATTAGTCAGGTTTGTGTGTTTTTTTTTCCTTCCTTCCTTCCTTCCTTCCTGCATTTGGGTGATGCACCTGTGTACATAACTCAAGAAAAAGAATTTCCCTTCCCTTTCTCTAGGAGAGAGGAGAGTGGAGCCATCATTTACAGAAACCTTTCTGGCTACCTCCAAAAGCATTGCTTGATTTCATTTGTCTTGAGTATGCCCCAGTGGATGTAAGCATTGGGACGTTTATAATTTCAAGTAGATTTTGAATATAGTGGTCAAAGTTATGTACTTGAGCTATCTTGTATCTGGAAAAAGTCAGGTAGAGTGATTTCCAAAAGCAGTATTTGAGTCTTCTAACCTGATATATTAGGTGACTAAGTAATCTGAGTACATAAGAACACATTATTTATTTAAACATTCAATAATAACTATATTTAAGGATTTGGGGTTGAGAATTTGGCTATCAATTATGAGGAGATGAGGGAGAGAAGAGCCTAGAGGAAATAGGCTATCCTAAGTTATTTTAGTGTAGAAAGCGTATTTTAGTGTACAATGCAAGATTTAATGAAAATGTGTTTGGGGGCGTGGAGAGAAAGGGAGAAGAGCATGCATGCTGGCTCATAAGAGAAAATGGTTATTTTATTTTAAGGAAGTGGTACTTTTCTAAGTTTTAACCCTTTAATCCTTCAGAATCCATTTTGCCTGCCCTGATTACTCCTTTGGCAGGTGAACATTTGTGAGATATGTTTCCGTTCCCGTTATATGTGTTTTAGATTCCTGGGTGTAACGGGTAATGTTTTATTTTTGAGGATGTGAATGAAAATGAGACAAAAAGTAAGACATTCTTTACCAGTTAGACTAATGACTTGTTAAAACATGTAATTCCGTTGGGCTTTAAAATTTTACCCTTTGTTTATGTTGGTGGTGGTAGCTTGAAATCCATGTTACAGGACAAGGATGCTGTTTTCTCTCTGAACATTCATTGTGCCAGCTTATTCGGGAGGAGGGGATAGTCAGCATTTTCTAAAAAGTTCAAACTTTTTATAAGCTCACAGGAATAGTTTAAAGTTTTAATTTGATTTAATATTTTGTTCCAGATGCTAAGTGGATTTTCTTTTTCTTTTTAGTTATACTTGAAAGGGCAGGGAGAATTGCTTTGCTTTCTTCTTAAGTATAAAAATGTCAAACTCGAAGTTATCCTTTATTCTTCATTGAAACCATTAAGGATAAAAAGCCCACAATCAAGGCTTTGCAGACGGGACCAGTGTGCAGCTAGATGAGAAGCAGCTGTACCAGGAGGCGCAGGGTGGGAAGAGCTCACCAGAACACGCTTTGCTGCTGAGGTTTAACGTTTACTATTTACTGCCTCCTTGGGTGGTGGTTGGGGGCAGTTAAACCAATTAATTGGATAGAAAATTATTAAATGTATCAATGGGAGAGGCAGGGCATAGTATACCATCTGAGGCATACAGGGTGGGAGTTGAAGTTTAAGACTCCTTAATTAAGGCCATGAAAAGAACTCCAGGAACACAGTTGAAAAGGTTTTTTTCAACTTAATAATGTGTGCATTAGGGATGGAAACATTTTCAGTGAGATTCCTTAGACTACATTATAATGTGAATTCCCCTTTGACCTTGCAACTTATGCTGCTCTGCTTATCAGTTTTCTTTCTTTTTACATTTTATTTATTTATTTTTTAAAGTTAGATTCTAACCAGGTGGTCACAGCTAATGTGGTAGATTAGTCTAGTTAGTTCTGAAGGATCTAAATTGGTATTTTGGCTTTTATTCTGTAATCCAAGATGGTGGCTTCCTTTTGGTGATGGAAGATACTGAACAAAAATGTAAAAATGTTCCATCTGAGAATAGAATTTTGTGGGCTGGTAAATTTTTAGTGTCTTCATCTACTGCCACAACCACATTATGTGCCCTAATTAGGCGTGTGTGAGTGAAGTGGGCCCAACTGGGTTATGCAAAGAGAATGAGTGGAGAGAAGTTTTCAGTCAGAACTATTTTCCAGGTTGGAAAATTCCCATTTCTATTTCCAGGGTTGTGCAGTCTGGAGGTGGAGTACAAATTAAAGAGCACTGTTTTAGAAGTGGGATTGGGTCTTAGTCTTGGCAGCTTGATAATTGCAGTTTTGGCTCACCAGACATGAGGAGCTCCTGAGGGAACACTGGAGAAAAAAGGAAGGCCTACCATAAAGGGAAGTTAAGCTAGAGAGGAGACAGGAAGGCCCGCAGCTCCCCTCTCCAGGCTGCAGTTTTGTTTATGTCAGTGGGAGTGAGGGAAAGCTGAAGATCTGGTGGCTCAAACCCAACAATTCTTCTGGCCTTCATCTTAATGCATGCATCATCTTTTCTTTAGGAATTTTAGCTAATTCCTGCCAATTGTGTTCGGGAGTCATGACAAACACTATTTAAAATAAGTATGTGTACGATGGCGGAAGTTTTTCCTCACAACCTGATTCCTGACCTTTTGTCACATGTCAAATCTGGTCATTGTTAGTTTGTTTTGTACCATCCATTAGATCAGTGGTTCTCAACCTGTGGGTCATGACCCCTTTGGGGGTTGAACGACCCTTTCACAGGGGTCGCCTAAGACCATCGGAAAACACATATATAATTACATATTGTTTTTGTGATTAAACACTGCTTTAATTATGTTCAATTTATAACAATGAAAATACATCCTGCATATCAGATATTTACATTACGATTCATAACAGTGGCAACATTACAGTTATGAAGTAGCAACGAAAATAACTTTATGGTTGGGGGTCACCACAACATGAGGAACTGTATTAAAGGGTCGCGGCATTAGGAAGGTTGAGAACCACTGCATTAGATGATGACAGTTGCAGAACTTTTTTTTTTAGGGGTGGTAACAGGGCCCACTGTATCTGAGAGCTAAATATTAAGTAAGTCTGCTGGATTATTTGTTCAAGTCTGTAGATACACACACCTGTTCTAGCTCAGGGCTAGAATTTGGGGAGATGGAGCAGAGGCACATATCCATAAAATCCCAGAATGGACTGGGAGGCCATTATCTGAAGTGACCATGTTATGTTTTGCTGTATCGATGATGAAGGCAGGCCTCATGTTTCTGGTGTAGCTCACTCAGTTTCTCTATATTTCTGTCTGGACAACTTTAATTAAAACATGTAAGTGACTACCTGGCAGGTATTCCTTAATTAATAACATGGAGACTGTATAACTAGTGGCAGAACTTTAGTGTTACTAACTCGTGGTACTCAGTGGATTTTATGTTTTACTATGTAAAATGCTTAAAATAAGAAATAATCAGGTGACATTATGTCATATTTTCCATAGTTTGGAAATGGTCATGGTTGTTCATATTGCCATTCTTCCACTAAGTTACAGGCATTGTTAAGCCTTCATATATTGACATTAACTCCTGTTTAAACAAGATTTAAAAAAACAACTTCATTTCAGTGCCATATCATATTTCGAATTGAACCAAAGGCACAGAAATGAAGCAGTATTCTGTATATTTAATATTAGTGAAACAAATATTTCTTGTAGCTAGAGTTTCATGTTTTCACTACTAAGTGTTTTATGGGACCTATGAAAAGAAAGATGGTCCCCATATTGATAAAGTTACGTGAGGTCTTTTAGGATTGCCTATTGCTGGGCACCTTGAAGGCCGATAAACTGGACTAAAGCAAATTGCTGGTATCTTGCAGTGCAATTAAGGGATTATGTTCTAGTTAATTGACAGTAGTGTTTTCAGTCTTAGAGGTATGTAATGTAATGGTGAATCTCATACTTGTTGTCAGCACCATTACTTGAAGGTACGTTTTTTGTGAAGGAAGAGGGTGTTGCTAAACATTAATGTTTATGAGTATTTGCTGGACTCCTTAGTGAGGAGAAACTCATCTCAGGAAACTTTGCATCCACTGGGGAACCAATTATTGATTACAGTCCTTGAGTAAGTATATTGTTCTAATAGGTGAACAACATACACATACTCTTAACAGTTTGGGAAAACTTTTCTGAGGTGAAGAGAGACATTTTCAGTCAATATTTGAATGGCGAATATGATTAATTAAGGGAAAAGCTGGTAGAGTTTGGGCAAAACTCCAGTTTTGTGTCCATGGGTAGCTACCAGGTGTGGATTGTTCTGTTAACTAGTCAGGGGAAACCTTTCTTTTTAGCATGGGGCAGTGTAGTATGTCTTGGAAAGATTGCAGTAATGAAGCAGGAGGTCTGCATCTCATCCCTGTTCTTCTCGCTAGAGTCCCAAACAAATCTTTTGACCATTATTTAGGCTTTCCTAGGTCTCAGTGTCCTCATATGTAAATTTTGGTTCAAGTGTGTAGTGTTCTGGCAGCAGAAGGAGGTGCTTTTGTGTCAAGCAAGCCGGTACAACTGTAGCCTCGGAGAAGCAGCTATTTTCTGGGGGCCAAACCTATTCACCATTACTTGTATATTTGCTGGGGGTTTTTTTTTGTTTTGTTTTGTTTTTGTTTTGAAGTGACCACTGTATGGGTTAAAGTTGGAAGTTATTCTAGGCTTCTAAAAGTTGCTCTGTGGTCCCTCTATGCACACACTTTTGTGCAGTGTTATAAATGGGATGTTTTGGCATCAGTAGATACTAGTACTTCATTTGGCAGGGAGAGAGACAGCCTGAGTCACTTTCCCTGGTGACTCTTCCAGGCTTTCACCAATCCTCACTTCCCTCTGCTGCTTAAATCCCAGGAGATTCTCTCTACAAACTAGCTTGGGCTTGGCCAGAGAGTTGGTAAAAAGGAGCCGATACTTCTGTAATACCCTTTTTTAAAAGGAAAATTACCGAGCTGAATCTGAGGCCATGAGGTTTTTTAAGTCCATGTTGGTTTTCCTTCAAAAAATTAAAAAAAAAAAAGTTTTACTAATTTCTCTCAGAGGTAGCAGAGGAGCTCAGCTCTGCCTACCTACTAGCTCCTCATGGGACAGGAGAGGCGGCATCCTCCTTCCCATAAACCTTTGTCTTCACTGCCAACTTACCTTCCCAGCTCCCCTCCTCCCTGAATTACTATTTGTTTCTTAGACTCAAATTTATTTATTGACATGTAATTCTTTATAACAGAAAAAATTAAAGGCTGCTGTAAATCTTGAGTAATCATGCTCTGCTGAGATTCCTGTGAGGCTGTATATTTAAACAAGTACAGGTCTCTTGTCTCTGAGGCTTTTCCTTATAACACATGCACTGCCATTGTTGGTGACTTCAGATGCAGATTCCTAAAGAAGCAGCCCGGAGGAGGCACACACCTGGCTCTGTGCATATTCAGTGAATGGTGTGGGAGGAAACTCAGGCACCTTCGGATTTCTTTCCCTCCCCGTCTTTAGATCTCTCCTTTCAACCTGCTGTAAACATGAAGTTGTCTGAATACCTATTAAGTAGTTTACTTGGCAAACCTTAATGTAGGAAACAGACAATGGATGGCATGCTTCCAGCTGGCACAGCAGTTGAAAGGTAGCATGTAACTCTTAACTTTTCCCCTTTCAGACATAATTATAAGTCAGAATTCATTGTAAATACTCATTGAATGTGCAAAGTAGAGTTAAGTTTTACAGATTAATGTAGTGTAGCTCAGCAGAGGTCATTGCAAAAGCCAACTTTATTGAGATATCAATGCTTCCTTTTTATTGCCAAACAGTTCCATTTATGGATATGTCACATTCATCCTTTGATGTGACAGTTAGGCCATCATGAATAATGCTGCCGTGAACATTGGTGTACAAGTTTTTAGGTGAACTTGTTTTCACTTGTCCTGGATATATAGCTAGGTGTGGACTTGCTGGTCACATGGTAACTTTGTTGAACCTGTTGAGGAATATAGCTAGACTGTATTTTATTTTTATTATTTAAAAATATTTTTATTGATTTCAGAGGGAAAGGGAGAGGGAGAGAGGGAGAGAAACATCAATGATGAGAGAAAATCATTGATTGGCTGCCTCCTGCATGCCCCACTGGGGATCAAGCCTGAAACCAGGGCATGTGCCCCGAGCCATGCTGGCTGGGCACCACATTGCATGAGGGAATCCAATCTTTCCACATTCCTGTCAACATTTATTGTCTGTCTTTCTGATTATAGTCACCCTAGCAGTTATGAAGTAGCATTCCATTTGATAATGATTTCTATTTCCCTAATGACTAATGCCATCAAGCATATTTTCATCTGTTTATTATTTATCTGTATATTTTAAAGCAGAAATCTTAATATTAATTTATGTCATACTATCTGTTATCTCTGAGCAAGTTTCAACACTTTTAATAAAATAATTTAAGGAAGGTTTGTATCTCTCTTATTTAAATTTCTAATTTAGTGCTCCTTTAAAAAGAGTAGTTAGAATACTGAAAAAAATTCTTTTTGTTTAGAAAAAGATAAAGATCATTATCCAGGAAAGACTGTTTTTGAATAACAAAATAAAAAAATATAAAATTCTAGCAATCCATAGTAGACTTAGAAGGGAAGAACCTCTCACATCAAATGATCCAGTTCCCAATGTGCATTTCATGTTTTTCCTCTTTATTGAGAAGTTAGAATAATAGTAAAATTAAAATCCTTTAGCCATTTTACCATTTCCCTACTCCATGATTTCAGTACAGAAAAAACATCTTTTCAATCAAAATACTCAATTACTTTTCTGTTTCTAGGGTAACATAATAAGCTTTGAGAGATGGTAGTTTTGCCTCAGCCTTCCACCCACGCTTGTTGACCTACTCAGGTGTTCCTACTTAATTAGTGGGAAACTCAGGGAACTGATTGTATGTACACACTATGAGAAAAACAAATGGGGAAAAATTCTGTCACTCATTTTTCTTTAACATCCATATATATAGCTTAAGGTGGCATTTCCCTCTTAAGTCCCAGCAAATTAATCCCAATATGCATTACAGTGGTCAGCAATGAAATATTTCAACTGCAGCATTTGCTCTCTTAATCAAAGGTGTAGAACAGGGGTCCTCAAACTTTTTAAACAGGGGGCCAGTTCACTGTCCCTCAGACCGTTGGAGTGCCGGACTATAGTTTAAAAAAAATTATGAACAAATTCCTATGCACACTGCACATATTTTATTTTGAAGTAAAAAAACAAAACGGGAACAAATACAATATTTGTATTTGCATGTGGCCCGCGGGCCGTAGTTTGAGGACCCCTGGTGTAGAAGATAGCAACATGCACTTTCTGGTGGATGGTATAATGACCCCTGAATATATTCAAGTCCGAATCCCTGGAACCTGTTGTTTCATATAGTAAAAAGGACTTTGTTGTTAAGATAAAGCTAAGGATCTTCTGATGGGGAGATGATCCTGGGTTATCCAGGTAGATCCAATATAATGATAGAGTCCTTATCAAACAGAGGTAAGCTGATCAGAGGGAGAGAAAAAGATGTGAAAACAGAATGGAGAGGTTGGAATGATTCTTTGAAGATAGAGGAAGGGGCCACAAGCCACAAAATACAGGCATACCTCAGAAATATTGCAGGTTTGGTTCCAGGCCACTGCATTAAAGTGAGCATCACAATAAAGTGAGTCATAGTCTTTTTGCTGATGGAGGGCTTTGCCTTCAATTTGCAGCACCTGTGAAGCAATAAAATGAAGTATACCTGTATAGGCAGCCACTAGAAGCTGAAAAAGGCAAGGAATTGGATTCTCCCTCAGAGTTTCCAGAAGAAGCCGGCCCTGCCAGTACCTCCACTTTAGCCCAGCAAAACTGATTTTGCATTTCTAACCTCCAGAACTTTAAGAGAATAAAGTGTTTTAAGGCACTAGTTTGTGGTTATTGTTAACAGCCTCAATAGGAAAATAGGCTAAATGTTTTCTTTGTTCCTTTGTCCCTCATTAACAGAGAGGGGGTAGACATGATGTTGCTGTTGCTGTTGCCACTCATTAAAACCTTATGTGCCAGACAGTGTTATATATGCCATGGGCATTCATTTTACAGTTAAGGAAACAGGCATGTACAGGTGAAGTAAATTCCTTAAGATCACACAGGTAGTAAGTAGCGCCAGACTCCCATGATTTTAGTCAATTGGTTTTTATATGGGGATTAGGGAAGGGTTCAGCTTGAATTTGTTAGCTATAGGAGTTAACTTATTTCTCTATCACCCTAGAAAACCAAATTGAATATACTGAATGTTACATATACAGTTGTTATAACATTACTTGTAGAATTCAGCCAGTAATTTAGTAAGGAAATCATATGATACATAACCCCAAAAAATGAGAATTTTATGGGTGATAAATGCTGTGAAGAAAGTTAACACATTTAATTATTTATACTATAAACTATTCAATTAGTTTAAACTGAAAACACAAAAAAAACCCAGATTACCCATTTCTCCCCCCTTATAAGGTTTTTTTTTTTTTTAAAGATTCTGCTTGAGAGATCATATATTTGTCTTTCTTTCCCTGTCTTAATATAATGTATTTGTCTTTCTCTGTCTTAACATAATGTCTTTGAGATCCATCCATGTTGTTGCAAATACAAGATTTCATTCTTTTTTATGGACTAGGGGCCCAGAGCAGGAATTCATTGGTGCACCTTGAAAGGAACTGTGTGGGCTGCAGTGGGCACAGGGGTGGGTCTCGGCCCATCCTCTGCATCCCCGCCCGGCCCATCCCACTATGGCCCCCGGTCCCCTGTCTGCCGGCAGCCCCACTCCCGCTGCTGTCGCTCCCACTAATGGCACCAGCCCCTCTCATATCCGCTGGCAGCGTGGAGTGATTGAGGCCGGTACCATCAGTGGGTGCGAGCGGCAGCTGCTGCCCCAATCACCCATCATGAGCAGGGGGAGGTGGAGCAGCCCTGAGGGGGGATTGGGGCTGGCAGCCGCTGCTCACACCCGCTGATGGCGCCGAGCTATTGGAGCTGGTGCCGCGCACTGGCAGCAAGTGCAAGTGCCGAGTGGGACCGCGGCGTGTGGGAGCAAAGAATTTTCAGTAACCACCAGAGGCTTGCCCTGTTGACAGCAACCAGTGCCCTGCCTTGGTCTGGTGCCACCGCTCACCTACTCCACCATTTCACCACGGCTGACACCTGCCATGTTCCACGCTCTGCTGCCTGCTGCTGACACCCACCATGTTCTGTGTGCACCCCCTGGTGGTCAGCACACGTCATAACGACTGGTTGTTCAGTTATTTGGTTCCGCCTTTTCGGTCTATTTGCATATTAGAGTTTTATATATATACTAGAGGCCCAGTGTACAAAATTCGTGCGGGGGGGGGGGTCCTCTCACCCCAGCCTGCACCCTGTCCAATTGGGGATTCCTTGGGGGATGTCCGACTGCCGGTTTAGGCCTGATCCCTAAACTGGCAGTCGGACATCCCTCTTGCAATCTGGGACTGCTGGCTCCTAACTGCTCACCTGCCTGCCTGCCTGATTGCCCCTAACTGCCTCTGCCTGCAAGCCTGATCACTCCTAACTTCCCTCCCCTGCTGGCCTGGTTGCCCCTAACTGTATCTACCTGCCTGCCTGATCGCCCCCAACTGCCCTCCCCTGTTGACCTGATCTCTCCCCCAATGGCCTTTCCCTGCCAGCCTGATCTCACCCCCAACTGCCCTCCCCTGCTGGCCTGATCTTGCCCCCAACTGCCCTCCCCTGCAGGCCTGATCTCGCCCCCAACTGCCCTCCTCTGCTGGCCAATTTGGTTCTGATTGGTTGGTTTCTATGCCAGTCAGCGTCAAAAGCTCCGCCTCCTAGGCAGCCATTGGCTCCCCACAGCACCGAGATTTGGTTCTGATTGGTTGGTTCCTATGCCAGTCAGTGTCAAAAGCTCTACCTCCTAGACAGCCATTGGTTCTTCACAGCACCCACATTTGGGTCTGATTGGTCGGTTTCTAAGCCAGTCAGCATCTCCAGGCCTATCTCTGGGACTGATCAGAGAGGCGGGGCTGAACAGCAGCCTCCGCGGAGGCTGGGAGAGAATGAAAGGCCCGGCTGCCGGCAAAGCCGGGAAAGAAAGAGGGAGAGAAAGAGAGAGGCAAGTACTGATCAACGGCTGCCACTGAGGCTGCGGATCAGACCCTGCCTCTCTCTCTGGGTCTCAGCCCCCTGGGCAGTCAGTGCTGGGTCACCAGGCTGCAGTGGGGCAGTCAGTGCTGGACTCCTGGGTTGGTCAGCCTTTGGTCGTGATAGGTTGTTACAACCCTGGGCTTTTATATATTAGGATGTGTGTGTGTGTGTGTGTGTGTGTGAGAGAGAGAGAGAGAGAGAGAGAGAGAGAGATGGGGATTTAAGTATCTTGCTGGGGTAGATGGCATTTTTTTTAATGTTTGAGGAACCTTCATATTCTTGTCAACACTTGTTATTTCTGGTTTTTATGTTAGTAACCATTCTAATAGTTATTAAGTGATACTTCATTGTGGTTTTGATTTGCATGTCCCTGATGATTAATGATGTTGAGCATCTTTTCATGTCTTCCTCGTCAAATATATAATTTGCAAATATGCTCTCCCAGTTAGTAGGTTGTCTTTTCATTTTGTTGATGTTTTCCTGAAGCATTTTAGTTTGATGTGTATTTTTTACTTTTATATTTTGCTTTTGGTGTCAGATTCAAATAATTGTCACCAAGACCTATGTCAGGGAGCTTACCAGTAGCCTTTGTTTTTGATAACCCATTTTGTGTAAGGTGTAAAATGGTGCTCCAGTTTCATTCTTTTGTATGTGGCTGTTCAGTTTTTCTCAAAATCATTTATTGGAGCACTGTTCTTTCCTCATTGTATGTTCTTGGCTTCTTTGTTGTAATTAATTGATCATCTATATATGGGCTTATTTCTTGGCTCTCTTGTTCCTTTGATGTCTATGCTTGTTTTTATGCCAGTAGCATACTGTTTTTATTACTATGGCTTTGTAATATGTTTTGAAATCAAAGAGTGTGAAGTCTTCCGCTTCGTTCTTTCTCCAGGTTGCTATGGCTATTCAAGGTCTTTCATGGTTGCATACAAATTTCAGGATTGTTATGTTTTTGTGAAAAATGTCATTGAAATTTTGATAGGGATTGCATTGAATTTGTAGATTGTTCTGGATAGTATAGGCCAGTGGTTGGCAAACTGTAGCTCGCGAGCCATATGCGGCTCTTTGGCCCCTTGAGTGTGGCTCTTCCACAAAATACCACGTGCGTGCGTGCATGTACAGTGTGATAGAAACTTCGTGGCCCATGCGCAGAAGTCAGTACTTTGTGGAAGAGCCACACTCAAGGGGCCAAAGAGCTGCATGTGGCTTGCGAGCTGCAGTTTCCCGAGCTGCAGTTTGCCGACCACTGGTATAGGCATTTAAACAATATTACTTTTTCCAATTCATGAGCATGGAATATCTTTCTGTTTATTTGAATCTTCTTCAATTTCTTTAATATCTTTTTCTTTTCAACATATAGGTCTTTCACTTTTGTTGTTAAATTTTTTTCTAGATATTTTATTTTTTATGCAATTGTAAATGATATTTTTTTCCCTTTTAGATAATTCATTAGAAATGTATAGAAATGTAATAGATTTTTTGTGTATTGCTTTTGTATCTTGCAACTTTACTGAATTTATTAGTCCTAATAGTTTTTTCATAGAGTCTTTAAGGTTTTTTTATGCAAACTATTGTGTCAGCATGTAGTCACAGTTTTACTTGTTCCTTTCCAATTTGGATGCCCAATCACTCTGGCTAATACTTCCAATACTATCCTATATAATAAAAGGGTAATATGCAAATTGACCAAAAGGCAGAATGACCGGTCTCTATGACACACACTGACCACCAGGGGCAGATGCTCAACCCAGGAGCTGCCCCCAGCCGGTAGGCCCCAATCATGGCCAACCTCTCAGTCCTTTCCCCTGGCTGGCAGGCTCCAATTTCCTGGTGGGGAATGGGGAACTGGGGATGGGTGGTGGCGGACGTGGGTGGCTCCAGGCCAAGGCCCCCACCCTGCTGGTCACCCCACACACAGAGGGCAACCGGCGGTGGTGTGGGTGGGGGGGGGCTGGTGAGTGGGCGGGAATGGCCGACCTCTTGGTCCCTCCCCCAGCCAGCAGGCTCTGATTGCCTAATGGTGATCAGGGAACCAGGGGTGGGTCGTGGCAGGGGTGGGGCTGGCTGCCGGTAGCCGGGGAAGATGGCCCTGATCGCAGGCCAGGGCTAGGGACCATACCCGTGCATGAATTTTGTGCGTCGGTCCTTTAGTGTTGAATAAAAGTGATGAGAGTGGGTAGGTACCCTTGATCTTGATCTTAGACTCTAAGAGGAAAAGCTTTCAGGTTTTCACCATTGAGTATGGTGTTAGCTGTGGGTTTGTCATATATGGTCTTTATTATGTTGAGGTACATTTCTTCTATACCTCTTTTGTTGAGAGTTTATATTATAAATGTAAGTTGAATATTGTCAAATGCCTCTTCTGCCTCTTTTGAGATTATCATATGGTTTTTAGCTTTTATTTTGTTAATGTGGTTTGTATCACATTGGCTGATTGTGGATGTTGAACCATCCTTTCATCCTTGGAATAAAGGGCATTTGATTATGGTGTATGATCCTTTAAACCTGTTGTTGAATTTGGTTTGAGCATTTATGTTCATCATGGGTGTTGACCTGTAATTTTCTTGTGGCATCCTTGTCTGGTTTTGATATTAGGGTACTGTCCGCCTTGTAAAGTGAGATTGAAGACTTCCCTCCTCTTTTATGTTTTGTTACGCTTTGAGTATTTGGTAGAATTCACCAGCGAAGCTGGTTGTACTAGACTTTTGTTTATTGGGAGGTTTTTGATTACTGATTGAATCTCCTTACACGTAATTGGTTGGTTTAAATATTCTATTACATCATGATTCGGTCTGAGTAGCTTGTATGTTTCTAGGAATTTATCCATTTTAGATTGTCTAATTTGATGGATAATTGCTCATAGTAGTCTATGACTTTATATTTCTGTGGTGTCAATTGTAACATCTTTTTCATTTCTGATTATATTTATTTGAGTCCTCTTTTTCTTGGTTTGTCAAGCTAAAGGTTCGTCCATTTTGTTTCTCTTTTTCAAAGCACCACTTCTTAATTTTACCTCTTTAGTTTCATTTCTTTTTATTCTCTATTTCACTTATTTCTTCTCTAATCTTTATTTCTTTCCTTCTATTGACTTAGGGCTTTTTTAGGTCTAATTTAGTATGGAAACCATATAATCTAACAAATATGAATTTTATGGGTGATAAATGCTGTGAATAAAGTTAAAGCAGGCATAGCCATCTTCGACTTAACTTTATAGTACGCATCAGCAGAAACAGCATTCTTTTTTTCTGGGTATTTTCTATCAGAGGTTGGTTGAATCTGAGGATGTGGAACTCACAGACATGGAGGGCCGACTGTATAAATACTAGATTTTGCAGTAATGACTATCTTAAAATTTTTTTTAAAAAAATTGATTTTAGAGAGGGAGAGAGAGACAGAAACATCTGTGATGAGAGAGAATCATTGATCTGCTGCCTCCTGCATGACCCACACTGGGTAATCGGGCCTGCAACTCGGGCATGTGCCCTGACCAGGAATTGAAGCATGACCTCCTGGTTCATAGGTCGACGCTCAACCACTTAGCCACACTGGCCAGGCTCTATTGTTTTTTATAAAAGAACAATTCTTGGTCAGATGAGTATAGTTTACATACTAGTGAGGATTATAAGGCAAATGTGTAGATTTATTTTTATGCTGTTTATTTGTTATTTAATGTTTACTATGCTTCCTGTCTTTAATAACATATTGATTATGGCTGTGATTTAAACAGTGCATGTCAATGAACTTGAATCATAATCTGAAATTGATAACATCATAATCACAATGGGGCAATGTGGTCAAAGTTGATGGACAAGTGCTTATGTGTTTGAGAGGTATTTGGAAGCTCTTATGTGGTTTTTAAGGGAGAATCTCTCTAAGTAATTATATTTATTGATTTAAAAAATTCCAAGAAATTGGAATTGATAAATTTTGGGCCAAATTTAGGTGAAATAATCAATGTCCAAAATAATTCTGTCTCAAATATTAAGCTATAGTTTGTTCGTTGGATTTTTCAGGAACTTTTCTATTTGTGCTACAGACACTGTATTGTCATCAGGTTCTATTTTTGTATTTAAGGAATTTAATGGCACACTATATCCTCTCAGGCTCATGGGTGTCCCCTTCTCTTATTTAAGCATCTTCCAGTTGTGTTTTCTTGCATCTCAGTGAGAAGCAATTCCACTCTCCTCCCAGTTTATTGTTGGCCATGTAATTTTGTTTATGATGTTTTTGTTGCTGGTGGTTTTTCTCTTACTCTGTACTCTGAATCAGGAAGTCCATCTCCTTTTCTATTTATGGTAATTACTAGAGAGCATTTTATTTTGGCTCTTGGGGAGTGCCTGCTGTGTGTTTCTTTGTGTGGGCATGTATGTTAAAATTGGAAAGAGTTTTCTTTGAGGTCAGGGCTTTTGTAAACTGCTCTGAAAAGTTTGTCACACCCCAATTGGCTATTAAATTTTTTTTGTTTTGTATAGAATCCCTTCCCCTTCCCTGCCCCCTCCATCCTGTTTTCCCCTTTAAGCATTTCTCCATCGATTTTAAGGATGAAATCCATTTGTTGCATCTATTTTCTCTGGTGTGTGGAGTGGAGGTCTTTTTGAGCTGCTACCTTTACAACCCGGGAATGTTGGGAATAAAAAGGGAGCAAGCAGGCAAACCCAGTCTCGAAGTATTCTAGAAGTTCACTTATCTGGGAACAAAAATGGATTTATATGTTAAAGTGGGTGGGAGATGGAGATTTCACATTGTAGAGCCTGAGAGCCCCTGCTCTGATGGCACAAGAAGAGGAAGGAAAACTTTGGCTGTGTTAATTCTGTAGGAACTTGAGTTTTGGGTAAATGAGAAGAACTCAAAGAACCTATAAAGCAGCGGTTATTAACCTGTGGGTCGCGACCCCTTTGGGGGTTGAACGACCCTTTCACAGGGGTCGCCTAAGACCATCGGAAAACACATATATAATTACATATTGTTTTTGTGATTAATCACTATGCTTTAATTATGTTCAATTTGTAACAATGAAATGGGGGGTCACCACAACATGAGGAACTGTATTAAAGGGTCGTGGCATTAGGAAGGTTGAGAACCACTGCAAAGTGTTAGGGTCACCAAAGGAGGAACGCACAAGGCCAAAAAGGGTGAAGAATTATGAATTTACTAGATGCACGAAATTTGTGCAAGGGCCTTGCCCCTGGCCCCTGCCCGCTGCTACCATGGCTGGGGACCTCTGCTGCCACCCTCTTTGTCCGGAAGGAAGGACGCCTGGTCTGATTAGCATATTACACTTTTATTATTATAGATTACATCATCTGGGTACCAGATGGGCTGAGCC
Source organism: Myotis brandtii (assembly GCF_000412655.1). Lineage (NCBI taxonomy): Eukaryota > Metazoa > Chordata > Mammalia > Chiroptera > Vespertilionidae > Myotis > Myotis brandtii. The sequence goes on from NW_005365280.1 coordinate 153,402, forward strand.
CCCAAATGGCACCAGCCCCCAAAGAGGGGGAGTCAGAGGGTTTTAAAGGACTCTAGGAGGGCTTTTTCTGGGCAGAGAATTCTCTGTGCAGGTCTGGATTCTGGGAAACTCCAGAGGGGAGAGATAATGGTCTTAGCAAGTGGAATGTGTTCTAAGCAAGTGGAATGTCCATTGTGAGGTAGCCTAAAGGTGAGTTCCCAGGGGAGGGGTATCAATTCAATTATTTGATCAGACCCAACATAAAGGGTTTTTTCCCCCTCTTAGTTCTCAATAATGGGACATTGGGTCAAACATGGCCTGCCTTTCCCTCCTGGTATAATTAATCCAGTGAGCAATCATATCCTATTTTCCCATACATGTACCGAGACATTATTCTACTTATTTATTATTGGCAAATATGAACTTCTCTCTGACTCATAGATATGAGGGTTTTCCTCATTCAGCTTGAGGTACAGAAGCTTTGAGTAGTTTATAGCAGTTGGATTCAATTCCTTGAAGCGAGTAAGTGCTTGTTTTATGTTTCAGGGAAAGAAAGCTTTGGTACCAGCTAAAACTCTTTGTTTTTCTCGATATTAGAGAATTAATGTCAAGAAAATAAAAAGTGTAGTAAGACAATCTGTGTGCTCTATTGAAATACCTGTTTTCCTTAGTTATATGGATTTCCTTCTTCTTCTTCTTTTTTTTTTTTAAGATTCATTCCCTCAACAGTTACTTACTAAGCTCCTGATGTGTACCAGACTTGATGTTAGGGAGTTTTCTGGATTTAATTGTGATGCAGTCAGACTGGTTCTCTCAAGGGTGGGAGAATCACTAGGTGGAGGTCAGGACTCAGTTCTGGAGCCATGATTCTAAGTTTATCAAAATCTTGGGGCACAGGCCACACCCATGACCAGTTCAGTCAGGTGGTTGTGAGGGCTGCATTTGATAAAGCTTCCCAGGGGATTTCCAGGGCAGCCACACTTGACAACTTTAGAGTAGTGTTTCTAGTGCTGCTCAAACTTGAATTCGAATCCCCAGCAATGGATATGAGAAGTACTTGTTATGCAGATAGGAATACGGGTGTCTGGTTATATTAGTGAAGAATATTGTAAGGAGAGAGAATCTTTACTTCAGGAGGTCAGGGTTTGCTAAAGGAGAAATTCGAGGAGAAAGCACAACATAGGTATGGCAGAGGAGTGTCACTCCTACCTCGGTGGGGAAAGTGAAAATGTTGATTACTTGGTGGGAATGCTTTTCTGTGTTCTTTCTCCAAGTCTTAGAGTTTACTTCTTTGGGCTTTGTATTGCTCTGCCCTTTTTGGTCCTGCCAGTAGCAGGCAACCAGAAGTAGCTGCTCTAGATCCTTTATGGAGGGATTGGAGAGAAAACAGGTTGTAGTTTGTCTCACCTCCACACAAATCTTTGAGATTTGTGACCACTCGAAAACTTGTTTGCATAGCCACAGTGTTGCCCACAGGGTATCTTGTGAACATATTTTGACTACCTGTGAGAGTGGGTTTAAGGCCAGTGTGTTCTCAGTCATCCCCCTCTGTCATTTTTCTTACTTACACGTGAAGCCTACATATAAGAAGGGGTGTCTGTGTTTAGTGTGTGTGTGTGTGTGTGTGACAGACAGAAATTGAGTTGATTTATGACTTCACTTGGTCAAATAGAACTTCTTACCAGCAGCAACTGATGGGCAGCATCGCCTATGTTGAGCAGTGGGTTGGATTTCTGCAGCCTCCATTGCCACATCTTTGACACTCCATCACTTGTCAGTTTGGTCTGCAGTGTCAAATGTAGATTTTTATAGACTGACTTGTGAGTAAGTGACACATTCCTTTTATTCCTTCCAAATTCAGCCTTCTCCCTTCATTCATTCTTTATTTTTAAGCATCATTTTTCCTAAGACTCAATCTTAGCCATAATCTTACTTTTTGAGGTCAGCTAGCCCTTCCCTGACTTCAGGCCTACCTTGTAAATAAATAGGAAAACTTTTTTTTTCCCCTTCAATAAATTAGGGTACATAGAGTTTGATTCTAGGTTTGATTTTTAAACTACTGGTTATATTCACATCTCTAGCTCTGACACATGGCCTGAACTCTGACATCTCCTGTAGGGTCTGTGTAGGTAGCTCAAACTCAGCACATCCATAAACTAAACAATTGGTTCCCCCTTTCTTCTCTCTGCTCCAAAGTGCTCTTTTCAGAAGCACCCTCCTTTTTCCCAGAGGCGGCTCCATTTAGTGAGATGAAATTTTTTGGAGTTATCTGACTCTTCTTCATACCTTCCACTTCAGCAATCAGTTGGCTCAGCCTTCTTAAAGTTTCTAGAATGTAACCAGTTGTCATACCTTCTTGTTACCAACCTTGTCCTCACCTCTGGTGTAGGCACTTGCCACAAGGTTCTCTGCTTCTCTTCCCTCCTCCCCCCAAAAGATTTCATCCTCCACATAGCCCGTGGGAGCTTTAAAATGTAAATTAAATTCTGTTACTTCTTTGCTCGGGACTCTCCAGTGGTTCCCCAGTTAGAGTAAAATTGTCATCTCCCCACTTCTGCTTTGTTCTTTCACACACACTGCCTGAAGTGTGAATGGTGAACTTCTGCTTACATCCACTGTGTTCATAACATACATTTTGTTTCTGTGCCATTGTGAAATGTCAACATAGGAAGAATCATAACTTTGCTTTTAGATAGCCCTATTTGCTTCCCCTAACAGCTTTGTTTTAAGATGGGATATACATATTCCACTACACTTTTTCAGGGTGGGGTGTCAGTCTTCATGACTTTGGTGGGAGCTTTGTCAGTCCATAGGCAAACACCAGTCTTTTCATTGAACCCACACACTGGTACATCAGGCTTTACAGAGCTAACTGACTGCAGGAAATGTCACCCTGCATGAAAGAAGAACTATTAGAACTGGCTTGGATGCAGGAACCAGTGAAGATTTTCAGTTTTGTTCAGGTAGCGGTTTGTGATCTCTGCAAACTATTGTGAAACAGTGATATAGATAAATCTTGCCTTTGGACTATGAATAGATTAACTTGTAGGAAATATCAGTTTGAATACAATTGGTATCTTGTACTAACAGTCCTGGTCACAGAGTCATGCTTTCTGTGCAATATAAAACCAAGAGCTGTGAGTAAACACTGAAACTGGTAAATTGAGCACAATTGACTGTTTATGTATTTCTTGGTACCAAAGTATTGATAAGAAAAAGAGAATTGAGAAATGGACTTGATGCATGTCTATTGAGGAACTCTGTCCTTTATTTACTTTTGGATTACTTTTGAAGTCATGATCAATATTTAGTTAATAAACACCAGTAGTCCTGTTTCCTTGTATTTGTTTTGAGATGGGGATACAAAGATGAGAGCTGTTGTCTCTACTTGAGATGCTCACGCCTTGTCAGTTAGGGTTGTTGGTCAATGCAGGGGAAATTAAGTGCCTTAATTACAAGAGTTTTTGTAGGTCCTATAGTAGCCATAGGGAACCACGGAAGGCTTAATGAGTAGGGGAAGGAGTGACATGGAATGATGGTTTTAGGAAGTAATTCTGTTGCAGTGTGGTTGTGTTTTTAGAATTTAGAGAAACAATGTGAGAAGGATGTTTGGAATAGGAATTGGTTGGTGGCAGTCATTTTGGAAGTTTCTTCTGTAAGATAGGAGATGAGAGCCTGTTCTATTTCTTTCTCCAAGGACTAGAGAGACAGGCAACATTACCTAATTTAGAGAGTGAATGTGAACAGTGAGAAAGGAGGTGCCAGTCTTATTCAGGATTCCAAACCATTGGTGCCAGGAGGGTGCAGTAGGGTAAATTGAGATAGAGTCACACAAGGAGGTGGGGGAGAGGAAGGAAGAGATTGTCAAGAAAATGACAATTGGTATTTTGATCATAATTAGAGATAGGGAAGGGAAGAAAGTGGCGGGGTAGAGGGAACAGGAAAACCAGGGAAGAGTCAGGCTGCCAATAAAAAGCTCACATTCCACTTGGTGATTATGTTTTTCATGGCAGTGAAAATGGTTTTCATGGAAAGGAGATGGAAGTCACTTCCCTTGCAAGGCTGGTGTACACTTGTGGTTCTCAAGGTGTGGTCTCAGGAACCGTATCACCTGGGAGAAACTCAATTCACGGTTTATCCTGTAGGTGTTTCTCAGGAGTGGATAAATTGTCAACCACTCCCTGAGATTGTTTTGCACTTGAAGAAACAATTCTAGAACTAGATCTTGAAGCCACTGTTCTCTTTACACTTTCCACCTGCTTATAAGTGTTCACTCGTAGGAAATGTTTTTGAATGCCTACTGTGTGCTGTATGTATTAGAGGAAAAAAAGGTGAATAAGTCAGATGGCAGGTACTCTAGAGCAGGGGTGGGGAATGGTTTTTCAGCCGAGGACCATTTGGGTATTTATAACATCATTCATGGGTCATACAAAATTATCAACCTAAAAATTAGCCTGCTATACTTGGTCAAACATTTAATTAACTCACCGCTAGTGCCTTGGCTGGGCCAGAGCAAATGATTTCGCATGCCTCATATGGCCTGCTGGGTGGACATTCCCCCACACCTTTTTTAGAGCCACACACTAGTCAGGATGCTAGGCAGTTCTGCGCCAGCATCTCAGGTTCATCACTTAGACATGTTTGTGTGATCATTCTTCATAGTTCCAAAATGTAGAGACTTTGTACAGGAAACAAGTAGCATGTGGCCTGCTACACAATGATCTACATTTGTCATAAGTGGAAAGTGCTGTTTGGAGGGGGAAAAGGCATTAAAATTGTTCTGGAGACCCACGCCTGTAATGACAGGGTGCAAACCAATCCCAGGGTGGTCCTTAATTCTGGGGAGGGCTGGAGGATATGAGAAAATTGAGTAAGGGGTATCAGAACAAAGTGGCATGATGTCAGTTTGTGTTAAGTCCAAGGACAAGGTTTATTTGTATACTTTAACTTGAAAATTGTCATTAAATGGCCAAAAATAAAACTAATGGTTTATAATGTAGCATGACCATATAGCTAGTCCCTTGGGAATGTATACACACTTATGTCCTGGTTGGGGGTTAGTGCTGAACCACAAAAGCGAGTAAGACAGTTAGCTCTTAATTGAGCTCATAAATTGACCCCAGCAGTGTCCTGGGGTCTGGGGAAAGAAACAGAAGTGCAAAAATCGCCCAAATCCTTTGCCATGGCTAACAGGCCCATGACCTTGAGTGGCCCGGCAGGAGGTGGGGCAGGAATCAATCTCAGTGGTTTGGGTCACCCTGCTAGTAGGGCTGGCTTTTGTCTGGTTGTAATCCTGGAGGATTTATTTTGTAGGGGATTCCTTAGAAAATAATTTGAAGGCATACTAAAACAGTGTATGTCTTAGGGGCTTACTTGTAGAGTGAAGAATCTTATGCTGCATTCTCAGAATTTCATATTGCCTGCAAAATTGAGAGGTCAGGTGTAGCAGAGGACTGGAGTCACTTTCCTGAGCGTGGTATGGTTGAATATATGTTTTCAAATAGTTTTTTTTTTTATTACCTGCTTTAGACTCTGATTTTATTGTCTAAGGTTTTCAGTTATTCCAGAATTTTCCTGCTAACCTGAGTGGGGCATACTGCTTTAGACTCTGATTTTCTTGTCTAAGGTTTTCAGCTATTCCAGAATTTTCCTGCTAACCTGAGTGGGGCATAAAGGTAGTCCAAATTTTGAAGAATCTCAGGCACATAATTAAATGCATTGGCAAGTAACACATAGTCAATTGAAACTATCCAAACTAAATACAAATATATGCTCTAGGACATATTTGTCCAATAGAGTTTTATGGGATGGTGGAAACATTCTGGGAGACATGGGCTATTGAGCACTTGAAATGTGTCCAGTACAAGGTAAGGAACTTAATTTTTAAGTTAATTGTAAATAGCCACATGTGGCTAGTGGCTACTCTGTTGTTTAGTGCATCTCAGAATATACTTTTTGGGGGTATTCTGATGAACATAAAAAAGGATTCAAAGGTCCAAATTACTTAGAATTCCTTTAAGAACCTACTTGTTAATAATTTATTCCCAAATGAAGTTGTAGGGTGGTCACATGTTGGAATTGCTGATACTGAATCGTCCCTTATTAAGATTTTCTCCCCCCTATTCCCTCCACTGATAGTAGATTGTCAATCCAGATTTCTGCTGGAATCTTGGAGATAATCCTGAGGTAGATCTTGGGTCTTTTTTGAGACAACACACTGTCAGACGAAGAGCTGCAGGAGGGCTGAACGCTGTGTTGCGTGGCCCTCACTGCTGTTCCCTGACTGCACCATTTAACCGGGAAGTGGGAATGTTGCAGCCCATGCTGCTGCTGCCTTGACAACAGCAATGTCTGACATGCTCAGACGCAAAAGAGCTGACTTGGCAGCTGCCCAGCAGATTTTTATAAAGGCTCAGTTGGTGGCCGGAGATTCAGGCTGTCAGAGTTGTGTTATGCAATAAATCGTTTTCAGCAGAAGTTCTTAATCCAATTTCAACTGTAGCCTATTTTTTTTTAAATAGGCGGTAATCAAAGATAAGTACACATTATTTAGTGGGAGTTTGGAAGAAGTAAAACTCTCCTTGCGTAAGCATTTTCAGACCGTTTATTTTATCCTGGGAAGCATGTCTGTCTGAGGAAATTTGCTGCTTGAAGTGCTTTTAATTTAGAATGTATCATTCACAAGTTCATAGGTTAGTGGTTTCCTGGCCACTTATCTTATTTCTAGGTGTGCGTATTCCCCCGATTTTTCTATGATGTTTGAGTATTGACAGTTGAACCATTTTATGGAAGTTAGAAAAATGGGTTATCATTGAGTCGACTGGAGAGATTTCCAGTGGAGAAAATACTATGTTGTTAAAAGGGAAGAAACAACAGTTTTAGCCTAAGTCTAAGGTGAACTGCCCACATTTTTCTCTAATATTCTCCCTCTCTTCTCCTTATTTATTTGGCTCTGTAAATCCTTGTTCATATTGAATCCATGCCATGAATCAACTCTACATCCTTTTTTTGGATGCTTTCATTTTTCTCTCCTCAAACTGTTGATGGAAGTGATCTGCATTTCAGACAGCAACAAATTGTATTATACAGGATGATTTAACAATAGGCTCATGCGAACATGTTTTGAAAGTAAAAGACACTCATGCAGAGGTTTACAGTACTTTTCCCTGAAGGAAGTCAGTTTTTTCTCTCCATCTTTCTCATGGACCCAGTCTTTCAAATTTTGTTTTCTTATCAATCAGCTCTGTGCAGCTGTCAGTCATACCCATGGCCCTCCTCCCCAAGATGTGGCATTCCATGTTAATCCATATTAGGGTAGGGGGATGCTCATTGGAATTGGGCATTGCACTTCGTTTTCTTTTTAAAAGGGGTGGAAAGTCACAGATCTCTCCGCTCTCAGAGTCGTGGCAAGGTGGGTAGAAATAGGACATATGCACGTGGGGTTTTGGTAACTCATTCAGTGGCTCCTATAACTCACTGTTACTTGTCGTGGCACTTGTATGAATGTTAATAAAGAGGTTGCATGTTAAGGAGAAAGTCTTCCTACTGTGAACCCAAACATCCTCTTCCTTCCAACCGCCATACCCCAGCCACTCCCCCATTTACTTGTTTTTATAAGAGGCAATGGCGAACATTTGATGCTGTGGCTGCTGCTTCTACGTAGAAGCAGCAGCATTTTCTGTGGAACGTACTGCCGTCTGTGACTGTGCCTGCCCCTGTGCTCCTCTGCGAACATTTGATGCTGTGGCTCCTCCGTAGAAGCAGCAGCATTTTCTGTGGAACATACTGCCGTCTGTGACTGTGCCTGCCCCTGTGCTCCTCCATCCCTCTCTATAATAAGCAGGTTGACATTTAAAACATTGGTATGAGGTTCAGGATTTCAATTTAAAACACAGGTGTGTATCACACTTCAATCCTGGTACATATGTTTTGGATTTTGCCTTTATTTTTATTTGGTGATTTGATTAAAAATTATTTCTGGCCCTGGCCATTGTGGCTCAGGTTGGATGTTGTCCTGTGCACCAAAAGATTGCTGGTTCCATTCCCAGTCGGTCAGAGCATGTGCCCCGGTTGTGGGCTCCATCCCCAGTAGGAGTGTGCAGGAGGCAGCCAATCAGTGTTTCGTGGTCACATAGATGTTTCCCTCCCGTCCTCTCCCTTCCCCCCCTCTCTAAAAATAAATACAACATCTTTTTTAAAAAGTGATCTATATGGTTTTGTAGACATTTCTTTAATGGATTCAGATCTGCTGGAAAGGACCTAGTACCACTGGTTGACCTGAGTCCCAGTTTCCACCAATTGTCCTACATCATTATTAACAGTGCTCTCAGTTGGGATGATAAATTACTTGGTCACTCTAACTGTGATGGATGAGCCTCTATGCAGTTTACTCACAAGTGATTGGAAATTAACTATCTTCCATTGGGCTCCATTTAATTTAAAAATAGTTGTAATTGTTGGAAAGCTAAAAATAATTGATCAGAAATGTGCTTCTCTCTAACCCATGCCTTTTAATCATTGTTTTCCCTTTCCTAAATCAAGATGTCCTGAATTTGAAACCGTAATAAAAACTCACACATGGACAAAATTGCATAAGGATTCTTTGAATGATGTCCTTAGAATTGATATTCTATGACACAAGATTGTTGGACAGGCCAGTGAGATAAGATCCCTCCCCTTTCTTTTCCCTCCCCTCTTTATTTGCTAGTCTGTAGCTAGAGCTGTTGCTCTTGAGTTGTTCTGTTTTTCATATAACATTTTCATTCACCTCTTGAAATTAGCAATAATTTTGCTTTCATTTAGGAGTCAATGTGAGTTACACATTTGACGTTTCCTCTTTAATAACAAATTTCTGAGTTTTAAAATTTGCTTCCTGATCTGGCACCTGCTGAACCGTCCGACTACCTGATAGCTAGCACCAGCTCCTGTTTATATACCCAGCTGTGGGACTTTTGGGCAAGACAATGAAACTCACCTCTAAAAAATAACTAAGGGCTTCATGATTACTTCCTTTCCCACCACTTTGAACTAAAGGGGAGGAAGCAGTGGTGTGGACCTTGCACTCAGGTCTGAGCAGAGTGTTCCATCCTTGTTAGTGCTGATCCCACTGCCTAGCATGTAGTGAGCTTCCAGCAGAGGTATGCTATGATTAGCATCATTATCACTTTTTATATGCTTCCCTTAGGTCTCTAAGGGCATCGTCCTCTGCCCTGTGCCTGTTTGGCAAGTTTGATTGACCTGGTGTCCCTGTTTTTTATTGTATTTGAGTCCTCTGAAGATATTTTATTTAATTTATTTTTTTTAAAAATTGTTTTATTGCTTAAAGTATTACAAAGAGTATTACATATATCTCCTTTTTCCCCCCCGCCCTTGACAATCCCCTGGCCTCCCCTACCTCCCAGTGTCTTATGTCCATTGGTTATGCTTATATGCATGCATACAGTCCTTCGGTTGATCTCTTACCCTCCCCCCCTAACCTTCCCCAGCTTTCCTGCTGTAGTTTGACATCTACCCTCTGTTTCTTTATGTGTATACTAGAGGCCCGGTGCATGAAAATGCGTGCACTTGCTGGGGGGGGGGG
>NW_005365280.1:163013-211099 GCF_000412655.1 Myotis brandtii
ATTCCTTCTTTTTTACAGCAGCATAGTATTTCATCGTGTAGATGTACCACTGTTTTCTAATCCATTCATCTGCTGATGGGCACTTAGGCTGTTTCCAAATCTTTGCTATGGTAAAGTGTGCTGCTATAAACATAGGGATGCACTATCCTTTCTGATTGGTGTTTCTGGTTTCTTGGGATATATTCCTAGAAGTGGGATTACTCTGTCAAATGGGAGTTCCATTTTAACTTTTTGAGGAAACTCCATATTGTTTTTCACAGTGGCTGCACCAGTCTGCATTCCCACCAGCAGTGCAGGATTGTTCCTTTTTCTCCACATCCTCGCCAGTACTTGTGTGTTGATTTGTTGATGATAGCCATTCTGACAGGTGTGAGATGGTAGCTCATTGTTGTTTTGATTTGCATCTCTTGGATGATTAGTGACTTTGAGCATGTTTTCATATGTCTCTTGGCTTTCCTTATGTCCTCTTTCGAAAAATGTCTATTTAGGTCCTTTGCCCATTTTTTGATTGGGTTGTTTATCTTCCTTTTGTTAAGCTGTATGGAGATTAAACCCTTATCTGAAATAGCATTGGCAAATATGTTATCCCATGGAGTTGGCTTTCTTGTTGTTTTGTTGGTTTCTTTTGCTGTGCAGAAGCTTTTTATTTTGATGTAGTCCCATTTGTTTATTTTCTCCTTAGTCTCCGTTGCCCTAGGACAGTGATGGCAAACCTTTCGAGCTCGGCGTGTCAGCATTTTGAAAAACCCTAACTTAACTCTGGGGCCGTGTCACATATAGAAATTTTTTGATATTTGCAACCATAGTAAAACAAAGACTTATATTTTTGATATTTATTTTATATATTTAAATGCCACTTAACAAAGAAAAATCAACCAAAAAAATGAGTTCACGTGTCACCTCTGACACGCGTGTCATAGGTTCGCCATCACTGCCCTAGGAGCTGTGCCTGTAAAGATTTTGCTACGACATATGTCTAATATTTTGCTGCCTATGGAGTCTTGTAGGATTTTTATGCTTTCCCGTCTTACATTCAAGTCCTTTAGCCATTTTGAGTTTGTTTTTGTGTATGGTGTAAGTGGTGATCTAGTTTCATTTTTTTGCATGATCTGACCAAATTTCCCAGCACCATTTATTAAAGAGACTGTCTTGACTCCATTGTATGCTCTTGCCTCCTTTGTCAACTATTAATTGAGCATAATGGCTTGGGTCAATTTCTGGGTTCTCTGTTCTGTTTCATTGGTCTATATGTCTGTTCTTGTGCCAGTACCAGGCAGTTTGGAGAACAGTGGTTTGGTAATATAGCTTGATATCTGGTATTGTGATCCCATCTACTTTGTTTTTTCTCAGGATTGCTGTGGCTATTCGGGGTCTTTTTTTTTTTTTATTCCAGATGAATTTTTGGAGAGTTTGTTCTAGATTTTTGAAATATGCCATTGGTATTTTAATGGGATTCCATTGAATTTATAGATTGCTTTGGGTAGTATGGATATTTTTATGATGTTGATTCTACCAATCTATGAACATGGTATGTTTTTCCATTTGTTTATGTCTTCTTCTATGTCTTTTTTCAATGTCCTGTAGTTGTCTGAGTACAGGTCTTTTACCGCCTTAGTTTAGTTTATTCCTAGGCATCTTATTTTTTTGGTGCAATGGTAAATGGGATTGTTTTTTAGTTTCTCTTTCTGTGAGTTCATTATTAGAGTATAAAAAGGCCATAGATTTCTGGGTGTTAATTTTGTATCCGGCTACATTGCCGAATTCATTTATTAGGTCTAGTAGTTTTTTGATGGAATCTTTGGGGTTTTCTATGTACAGTATCATGTCATCTGCGAATAAGGACAGTTTTACTTCTTTTCCAATGTGGATGCCTTTTATTTCTTCTTGTCTGATCGCTATAGCTAGCACTTCAAGTACTCTATTGAACAGGAGTGGTGAAAGTGGGCATCCCCGTCTTGTTCATGTTCTTTGGGGCTGGTTTAAGACCCCTCTCTACTGTTCTGCCTGGCATGTCTGTTTCCTGTCAGTCAGTCAGCACAATGTTGATGTTCCCAGTGATCCACCGCTCCTCTGTGTCATAGGCCACAACTTTGGTTTCAAGCAGGCAGGATCACTCTGCTCACTTTGTTTCTCTGCCTGCCTTCAGTTGTATTTACACAAGCCTGTATTTCTGACACAGCCCCTGGGCGGTGGTGTTTCTGTATTAGTTTCCAGGACCAAATGGCCCCTCAATCCAGTCCCCCAGGACTCTCTGGGGGTGTTTAGACTCTTCTTTCCCCTGCCGCACTCAAGACTGTATTGGAGGGATGGACTGTCCCAGACCCAGTTTCCTGCTCATGTCTCCCTATTCTGCTCCCCAGTTGCCACAAAACCCACCTTCCCCGGCAGTCTTGGTGAGTTTTTTTAATTGAAAGATCCTAAGCACTGGGTTTAGCAAGTAAAAGCAAGGAAGTCATAAAGACAAAGCAACCGCCGCTGCCTCGCGTCTTTCTCCCCCCGGCATTTCGCGGCCAGTATAGAACTTCAGGCTGCCTTGGCTGCCTTTATGGGCACGGTTTCCCACGGCTGTGGGCTTAGCTCTAGAGTCCCCCACTGACAGCAGCCCTGTGGACCCCCTTCCACATTCAAGGGCTACACTGACCCTAAGGGCCGAGGATTTGGTGCAGTGCAATCTCCCTCTGAGATTCTAGTCCCGACTGTGCGCATTTCTCTTTCCAGCCTCTATCCCAGATCCCAGCTCTCTCCAGGCGATCTCTGACCTTTCCATTCACGGATTGCCTCACCAGCTGTGTTTAATTCGTCAGTTCCAGGTGGATGTTATTTGATTCAGCTGTTTCTTCTATCTGCTCTGTGAGAAGGCGCAGGACCCGTTTGCCTATTCGGCTGCCACCTTGTCTCCCCCTGGACAAACTTTAGGTGCCCGCGGCCGGGTAGGCTGGAGTCTTGGTGTTCGTGGGTTCACAGCTGAGGCAGCTGGTCCCTGGGTGCCTTGGTTGTAGGGTCCCGGGAGGTATCCGAGGTTTCCCCGGGGAAGGTAAGGCTGGGCTTCTGATCTCACCCCCTCTCCCCTTCAAGGTGGTGTGGTCTCTGCGGCAGAGCTGGCTGCTCCGGGAGAGATCTCAGCAGTAGTAGAGGGTGCCTGGCCAGGGGAGCCTGGTCCGCCAGTCCCAGACAGTCCTGTGGAATATAACTGTCCCTCACTCACAAATACACACACACTCCCTGCATGTCCACACACTCTCCCTTTGGTCTCTCACTCACGTACGGTATATTGTTGATTGTCGTCCTGTTGTCCGCCATCTTGGATCTCTGATTTTTTTTTTCCTTTATTTTTCCCTCCCTCCTGTCAACAGAGCCAAATATTTTTATTTATGTCAGTGTTTGTAAAGCATTTGCTTTAGGCCATGGCTGGGTCATCCACTGGGTAAAAATAGGTGGGCACAGTAGTTCAGTATGTTGTCCTGATATCCTAAGGTTTCAGATTCGATCCCCAGTCCGGGTACATACAAGAATCATAAATGAATGCATGAATAAGTAGAACAGCAAATCAATGTTTCTCTCCCCATCTCTCTCCCTCTCCCTTTCTCTCCCTGTCTCTAATATATTAAACAACAACAACGACAATGCAAAAAACATTTGCTTTGTTGTTGGGGAAATATAAGTAAGAAATTGTGGGGTGAGAGTAAGGAAAGGGGGTACATTTTCTGGGAGCTTGATTTGTGCATCCTCAATTTATGATGGTCTGGTAGAATAGAGCATTGGTTGCCAACCTTTCGGACCTCACGGACGACGGACCACTCGTTGGCGACCGCTGCTCCAAAGGTTTCCTTAAAACCAATGGTCGCCAACCTTTCGGACCTCACTGAACACCAGTGGTCCTGGACTGCTGGTTGATGACCGCTGGCCTAGAGGTCTTATTGAAACCCCAAATGGCAATAGCTGTTTTTAAGTCTTTAATGAAATTCATGAGAACTGGCACTCTCTGGGCAGAGTGAATTAAAGCTGCTGGATTCTGATATCAATGGCTACATGTCCTCCTATATGTTCCTTTATTAAGCTGACCAGTAAACTAGAATGGACAGGGTGCTTGGTTTGTGGGAACATTCTGGAGGTGGCCAAAAAAGGATCTCTCTCTGTTTCTTTAGTGCTGCACTGTCAAATCCTGATGATTCCACCTGAGGAAAGGGAAGGCCAGTTTCTGGAACATCAAACAGGATAATTAGGATTTTTGAATACTGAGGCATGAATTGATTTGAAAATAGTGATTTGGGAATGAATGATTGAACATAAGAGAGTGGGGAGGGTATAGTGAGAGAATGCTGAGAGATACAGAGGAAAAGGAGACTGGACAGATATGTGGTGAGGGAGGTAGGGAGAGGAGGAGAAACACTTAGTTACCACTTAGGCTATCGCAAGCATGTCAAACACGGGCCAAAGAAACAAGGTTTAAGTTTATGTGAGCCTCAAAAAAGCAAAAGCTTCAATTTTCATAGAAATGTAGGTGTATTTTGATAAAGACACACTGAATACAAAGGGCTGAAATAAATGAGTAATCGTTAACATAAAATAATAGGACATTTTAATAAAAATATTTTTCCTGAACATTAACTTACCAGACATTGAATAACTGCACAAATTAATAAGCGTAACGCAAATAAACCTATTTTTCTTGTTCTCTGAAAGCGAAATATTTCCTGTTGTGCACACCAAACAAGTCAGTCCAAGTCTAATGACTTGGCAATCAGCTGCTAAAATATTCACTGCTAGTATTAGTAGAGAGGAGAAATGGTTCTGCATGTAAGGCGTGTAAGGGAAATGAATGCAACACAATTGTAGTAATCAGTCATTAGCGAATGTTGTAGTTCGTTATTATTAACTAGAGGCCTGGTGCATGAAAATCATACACTCGGGGGGTCCCTCAGCCTGGTCTGCACCCTCTCGCAGTCTGGGAGCCCTTGGGGGATGTCAGACTGATGGCTTAGGCCGAGGAGCGGGCCTAAGCCAGCAGTCAGGCATCCTTAGTGCTGCCTCAGAGGCGGGAGAGGCTCCCGCCACCGTCACTGCACTCGCCAGCCATGAGCCCGGCTTCTGGCTGAGCGGAGCTCTACCTGTGGGAGCCCACTAACCACCAGGGGGCAGCTCCTGCATTGAGTGTCTGCCCCCTGGTGGTCAGTGCACGTCATAACGACCTGTCGTTCAGCCGTTCGGTCAATTTGCATATTAGCCTTTTATTATATAGGATTATGTGTAATAGGATATTATAAAAATTTAGTTACGAAAATTTTTTATTAAAATGTTTCTCACATACCCGTTAATTGGCTGGGCCACAAAAATATCCGTTGTGGGCTGCATGCAGCCTGTGGGCTGCGAGTTTGACATGCTTGTTTTAGGGGCTGGGATAACAGTGGTGAACAGCAAAAACAATTTCCTGACCCCATGCAGACATTGTTTAAATGACTGATTAAATAAGACAACTATTGAAAAAGGGAAAATAAAAAGGAAGCCCTTTAGTTAGAGGTCATATAAACTCGTAGAGAGGTGTTTGTAATTCGTGTTGCCTGATCTTTAATGATAGTTATGATGTTGGGGCTGTTTTTTTAGAGTACTCAGTGGTTGGCTGTTCTGAATAGCAGAGTGAGTATTAGACTCTTTCTGGCCTTCCATGACACCCAACTTGGAGAGTGCTATGCTGCCTCATGGTTGGGCACACACCTTTGATTTCCACATCTCCATTCCACTAGGTAGGGGATCCACCACCGTGGTCTGCAAGCTGAGTGTAGGGTGATTCATCATGACTCTGCAGCTGTGAAAGGCAGTTTAATTTCTGAGTTATTGCCTACCTATTGAACTTTTGGAAGCAGAACAGAGTCACCCATTAGGTTTGTGTCTTGCATTAGTATTGAGGATGGTGACAAGTCTTGACCAGCACCCCAGGTTATAAAAGAACACATGTGCTTTAAAAGTAAGTTTGATTTTAATGTTTAGAATTTAAAAACCCATAATCTGTGTCATGGATGTGCCTCTTTTGTATTTAAAGTACTTTAAAGGTGTAATGAAACTGCTCTTGTACCAGTAAGTGAACCCTAAATGTGTCTTCCTTGCAGGAGTTTTCATCTCACATGGTTTATGTTTTAATTAGACATTAGTTGTAGAGGTGTAATTCTCTATTATGGAGGCCTGAAGTCAGAATGGAGGTATCAGCCTGAATAGGATGCAGAAAATTGTCACTGGAATTTTACATTGAAAGCTATTTTGGGGCTTTAAAATGTATACACGGTGTAGATGTAGGAAATAATAGTTTATAATCACATCACTTGTGGAGATGCAAAAGATGAGAATAGGAACTTGGTTACAATGAGAAGATTTTTGCTGCACAGCCTTTATTGCATAGACTGACTGTGGAAGCTGAAAAAGTGCATTTCAATCTAATAAGCATTAACTCCTGCCACATTTAAGACTGTCATTCAGTTGCAAAGAATATGCTAGGAGAGCTTTCATAGAAATTCAAGGGAGTAGGGAGTTGCTATAAGAGCAAATTCAACTAGGATGTGCTTTGTATGTGTTGTGTAGCTAAAGCATCTGCCTTTTACTCAGCTTAGTTATTTGGGCTCCCCAGATAGGTCTGGTTAGAGTTCTTAATTTTTCTGTTTTTTAACCAGGTGATTGGAAGGTCTGCAGTGACTTGTACCAAGTAGCAGTTAAGAAATTGTGTGTGTTCCTCTTATTGGGTTGAGGCAAGATTTGCTGCTTCTTTAAACCTTCATGTTTGAATCTCGACCACCATCCTGGTTAGTAGATGCCTTGGCTCTCAGGAGAGCAACCAGGAAGACAGGATGTGCCTTCTTCCTCTAGCGATATCGGAAATCACAGCTTGGCATGTCTACAGGAGGGAAGAGTGTGCAGGGGAAAGTGGAAATCCTAGCTCCCTTCTTCCCAGGGCTCCTCTATTATAGAAGATGGAGAGTCACTCTGATTCTAGGAAATCCCTGAAGCTTAATAAGAGTGCAGCTTAACTTATTTAGGGCTTCGAGTTCCTATGTGGTTGTATTTCTAAGGTGTAGTTTGTATTTATGCGGAGTTTAGGAATTTAAGAGCTGGAAAAGACCTCAGCTATCCCAGATCCCTTATTGAGTCCCATGGAGGTTTTATGTCACCTGTTAGTGGCAGGGAGTAAAAACCAATTTGTTGGACATCCAGTACACCAGCACCAGTCTGACTCTGAAGTGTTCGGGCTCCTGTTTGACCAGAGGGAACATGAATATCCAAAGCCCTGTTTTTACCCACGGTATTAATGTTTCCCTTATTCTCTTGATGCCCAGAATATCTGAGAAGCTCAAATACTTGTATGTCTAAATAGAACTGTGTGATAAAATGCTTAAGTCTTGCCCTGTTTGGTTTGGCTCAGTGGATAGAGCGTTGGCCTGTGGGCTGAAGGGTCCCAGGTTCGATTCTGGCCAAGGGCACATGCCTGGGTTGCAGGCTCGATCCCCAGTAGGGGGCGTGCAGGAGGCAGTTGATCAGTGATTCTCATCATTGATGTTTCTCTCTCTCTCTCTCTCTCTCTCTCTCTCTCTCCCTCTCTAAAATCAATAAAAATATATTTTAAAAAAATGCTTAAGTCTTGAAGCAGGTGTGTGAATATGAGGGCTTCTTAGATAAGCAAATTGTGCATAGATATCCACAGAACCTAAGAATGTCCTTAGCCATATGAGTCTACCCCTTAAGCCTTAAACACCTTGTTCTTGGTTTCCTACAACAGTTGTCTCAATTTAGTTACGGTGTCAGCCATCTCCATCCTCCAGTCTTGCTCATGTTCTGTCTTGGTTTCCTGCCGTTGTGTCCCTCCCTGCTCCCTCCTCCCTTACTGCCTCTTCAATTCTAATCGTTCTTTTTTAAATATATTTTATTGATTTTTCACAGAGAGGAAGAGAGAGGGATAGAGAGTTAGAAACATCGATGAGAGAGAAACATCGATCAGCTGCCTCTTGCACACCTCCTACTGGGGATGTGCCCGCAACCAAGGTACATGCCCTTGGCCGGAATCGAACCTGGGACCTTTCAGTTCGCAGGCCGACGCTCTATCCACTGAGCCAAACCGGTCAGGGCTCTAATCGTTCTTTATATCTTTACTACTAGAATGGTCTATAGGCTGGCTGCTAGTTCTTTGATTCCTCCGCCCCCACCTTCTTCCAACCTGGCCTTTATTTTGTTCATTCCTCTGTCAAGAACTTGCATTGGATCTGATACAGCAGACATAGGGAGCCACACTTTTAAATTAGACCAAGGGTCCTCAAACTATGGCCTGCGGGCCACATGCAAATACAAATATTGTATTTGTTCCTGTTTTGTTTTTTTACTTCAAAATAAGATATGTGCAGTGTGCATAGGAATTTGTTCATAGTTTTTTTTTAAACTATAGTCCGGCCCTCCAATGGTCTAAGGGACAGTGAACTGGCCCCCCGTTTAAAAAGTTTGAGGACCCCTGAATTAGACCTTCAAGACCTGTTATTAACCTGTGTGTATTTTTATCTCTCAAGTTCCCTCTTTTCCCCCATTCCATTGCCCTTTTCCACACTGGTGTCTCCCCTCCACCCCTCGCCCCGCCCTCCTGGTGACTTATTTTCTTAAGAGCCTATTGCTGATCCAGTTTCTGACTGAATTGTAAATTTCCTTGAAGGTAGCACCAACACCCCAATGACAACAAAAGTGGAGCACATACAGGGTATCCCCAAAAATGCATACACACTTTGAATAATTATTAATTCCAATGGGTTAAACCTGAATAGAAAAAAAAAACAATTGAGCTATCAAAAAATATATGTTATACTTTTTTGGGGGGGATACCCTATATTTGTAAGGTAGTATACATTTTGGCATTGCTTGCTTTTTAAAACTCCAGCACAATGGTTCATTATTACACACCCGGTTGTGAGTGTAATAACAACTATTTATGAACTTTGTTAGGAATAGAAAACTTCCGTATTCCCCATTAATGAAGGTCTTTGGATATGGATAGCTAAGGGGAGTGAGGTGTTTGTTTTTTTTTAAATATATATTTTATTGATTTTTTACAGAGAGGAAGGGAGAGGGATAGAGAGTTAGAAACATCAATGAGAGAGAAACATCGATCAGCTGCCTCCTGCACACCCCCCACTGGGGATGTGCCCACAACCAAGGTACATGCCCTTGACCGGAATCGAACCTGGGACCTTTCAGTCCATAGGCTGACGCTCTATCCACTGAGCCAAACCTGCTACGGCGAGTGAGGTGGTTTTATCTTTCTTTCAGTCCCTTGTACAGCCTGTGGGTTCGCTTTTTGCTTGAGGTCTCTCCAGATGTCTGAAGGGCCAGTGCTATCTCTTAACCATATGCTGTAATATTGATCTCTAGAACCATGTCTTGATCACACAATACTTGTTTGAAATTAAAAAAAAAAAAAAGGTTTATTTTGACTTAGTATTTACCTGCTTTCTTTCAAGTAACTCTCCTTTTTTTCATCTCTTGGTTTCTCCAGGATGACAGTGATGGGATTCCATGGTCAGAAGAAAGGGTGGTACGTAAAGTCCTTTACTTGTCTCTGAAGGAGTTCAAGAATGCTCAGAAGAGACAGCATGGTGAAGGCATTGCTGGGAGCCTGAAAACAGTAAATGGTGAGTTGAATATTTGTTGAATCTCTGGGCACATCCTTGTTTCTGAATTGGATGTGTTTTGCAACTTGTGCTTTTTAAGCTAAGTCTTTTACCTGCAGTTATTCTGGACAATTTTTTTGGGTTTATAGATTCATTTTCATGTTCCTTTATGTGCTGCACCACTGTCAAGTAATTAGTCTATTCTCTATACACAGGACCGGGGCTGCAAATCTGATTTCTTTCTGGGTTGAATGTGGAGCCTGTATTATAGGTATTCCTGTGGATATCTGCTTCATACCCAAGTATGACAGCAGAAGTCTTTGATGATCTTACTGTGGAGTGATGTCTTTGATTCTTATCCCCTGTTTGTAAAGGGAAGTAGCCTAAATCCATGGTGTGCCTACTGCCTTTCCTGCTCTCAGGCTCAGCAGCCTCCTAAGCACCTGCTTCTTTGTATGTTGATCAGGTCGGGCAGGTTGCTACCCAGCAGCAAGTATACAGTGGCATAGAATTTCTGTGTATCTGGAATTTTACCTCTTTCTGTATGGTTATCAGTAGGATCCTTGAAGCCTACAAGGAGACTTGCTGCTATCTGCCTTTATTCTTATCTCTCTTTTTAATGAGATTTAGTATGATTCAGATGAAGTCATCTAACAAAAACCATTTCAGAACTAACATTTGGTTTTTCAGGGGATGTGGCTGTGGTGGCATTCCAAAGTTTCTCTTGTATTTTCTAGTTTCTTAGAATTATGGATAGTGTGAGTCCATGTTCTGGTTTGTACTTGCATGGAGATGAAGAAAAAGAGATACTGTTTTTTCTTAGAATCTTTGCTCTGGTCTTGGGGTAACAGTTATCCCATGTGGGTTCTCAGCAGCTTTCCAGGATGCAGAGTGACGGGTTCACTTAGGGCTTCCACTTTCTTTCCAGCCTGCTTAGTGGAAAGGTGAGTTGTCTGGAAGCCTCTTGTTGGAATTGGTGCTTGCAGATGGGACCTGTTGCTGCTCTGTTTCCACAGGGCTGTGGCGGGATTTAGTGAGATGACCTCCTGCCATCCACCCAAGTTCTTTCTTTTCTAGTATTGTGTGGTTTGAAACAAGAACCCTTAAATTCTGAGCCATATGTAATGGGAAAGGCCTCTTTTTAAAAAAAACAACACATTTTATTGATTTTTTACAGAGAGGAAGGGAAAGGGATAGAGAGTTAGAAACATTAATGAGAGAGAAACATTAATCAGCTGTCTCCTGCACACTCCCTACTGGGTATGTGCCCTCAGCCAAGGTACATGCCCTTGACTGGAATTGAACCTGGGACCCTTGAGTCTGCAGGCCAACGCCGTTTCCACTGAGCCAAACTGGTTAGGGCCGGGAAAGGCCCTTTTACAATTTCTTTCGCATTTGCAGAAGTAAAATAAGTAGTGGAATTTGTTGCCACAGTACACTGTTTGGACCCCCATGGATCTCCAACAGACAGAGACCCCATCTATTCCTTGGCTGCCTATAATATAGTAAACTATATTCCCTTGTCTATTTGGAGAACATTTGATGTGATAGTTCTTGTCATTGCTTCACACTGAATACCAATGGTTCCCCAACTTACGATGGTTCGAGTTGATGATTTTTCAACTTAATGATGGTGTGACAGTGATACACATAATACATCACATGAGATAGTCAACACGTTATTTTAAAATGGACTTTGTTAGAACATTTTGCCAAACTTTAAGTGTTCTGAGCACATTTAAGGTAGGCTGGGCTAATCTATGCTAGCTTAGGTCTATTAAATGCATTGTAAACTGAAAATATCTTATTTGGATGTAACCCCAAATGAAAATAAGTTGAGGAACAGGGTTTTGCTTGATTAAGATTTTTAGAATGGTAGTGGGAGGAATTTAATTATGGGTGTAGATCTTAGGGTTGTGATAAGAATGCTTAATTCTGCTGTTCATGAGTGGTAATGCTTTATTGCCCTGGGAATCTCTTAATTTTTTTACACACCAGCCTAGTTGGGGAAAATCAGCTTTTAGGACAAGAAGTTAGCTAGGTGTCCAGGATTGAATGAAAGTGGAATTTGGGTAAAAGAACAAAAACTGAAGTAAGTTATCCGAGAAGCAAAGAGCACTACCAGCTAGTTGGCTATAAATGTGGCTCTCATGTTTTTTGGGCATAGTTGAGGTATTGACAATGCAAAGGAAAGAATTCTAAGAAAAGTTATCAAAGGTATCTCTATCGGGATCATTGAAGGCTTTAAATAATTCTTGTACCAGCTTTATAAAGATAAGGTAGTTTTTGTCGTGTTAGTTTGCCTTTCACCCTAATAAAGACTGACGTGTCTTTTTTTTTTTTTTTTTTTATTAACACTCTCAGTTTGGTTGTGAAATTGCTGTGAATATGCCTTTTTCTAGTTCCTGTTGGTGTTTGTGCAGGTAACATTCCAAGGCCACCTTTTTGTTATTTTGTATATTGCATTTCAATAGCAGTTCTAAGTAAACACATCTATCTCCTTGTTTCAGAACTTAAGTGTGTTTTAAGAAGAATTTTCTTAAATGAAGCTAACATGTTAAAGTGTGCTTTCCTGTTTGGGGGTTACTGGAAAGCACAGGGAAACAGAATTGTTACCATGGGAATAACTCTTATAGATCCCAGAATCTCAGGAGTGCTCTCTAGGAGGGTGTGATCAGAGAAAGCTGAAATAGCAGGGAACATTCATTTTTTGGCTGAATGGGGTTGGGAGTAAGGATGATTGCAAGCAGTGTTCTCTTTGAATGTGTGTACATGTGCATCACTTGAGTTTGAATGGATGCTTCATAATAGATTATAATTCATATACTGTACAATAGAGTGACTCTGTCTTAAGCTGTACATCACAGAATACAATCTCTGGATTCTTCATTGTGGACAAGTGAAGGCAAGGTAGTAGAGGGAGAGTGGAGAGTGGTTTTAACAGTCATACAAGGTACTTGTTTTTACCTTTATTTTTAAAAGTTGAAATAATTCCATTGGTCCTATTTTAATTGTGACAGAAATTTGTCTGGTGGTAAATTTTGGAAACTGTCCAGTACCGAGCCCTTACTGGGAGGTGGGGTCTGAAACTAGATGGCATACGGGCTAGAGCATGTACCTGTTCCCCAGATGGGGAGGGCTTGTGCCCCTGTCCCCCCCTTTGTCACTTGGGGACCTTGGGTAGTGACATACCTCTGAGTTTGTTCACCTTGGTGTTTTTCACCTGCAGGCTGAATAAACATCCCTGTTGTGTGCGGTAGTGGCTTTCCTGACTCTGTTATTTATTATACAGTAGCAGCATTGGAATTGCAGTTCAAAGTTGTGTAACTTTGCATCCAGTACTTATTTTAGAACACATACCAGATAAAAATTACACCATATCTTTGCAAGAGTAGTTTTGAAAACAAGGTGTTTTATTTTTTTCTTTCCTCCTACTAAATTTTAAACAAAGATATTTCTGGGTGATTGATCCAAACAGAGTTTCCTGGGAAAATACAATTTAAAATAATATTTTGCATTAACAATAGAATGGGCCTAGCATAATTTTGTATCTTATTTGAATTGACATCACTTCTGCTAAGTCATTGCTATGCTAGGATGCTGAACAAGCAGCCCCTTGCACTGCTTCCCTCTTGGGTGAGGCTGGCTGGGGGTCTGGTATCTGTTGACAGTGTTCAAACAGTGGCAGCTTGGATCTGAGCGGCTGAGCTCAGCTGCCCCATTTCTGCAGGTCTAGTGTAGTAGTAATAACACAAGCAGACAAAAGATAGTAAAATCCATGTTTGCCATCAATCTTGCTTTTGTGGTTTTAAAGTGACAGGGAATGACATTTTTTGTCCTTTTAGAGGTAGTGAATGTGAGTCTTGAACGTGGATTGTCTGTGTCGGAACTGAACCATCATTACAGCTTGTTGGTTACAGCCAGGCTTAGAAGGCAGTGCTTAGATTTCTGCTGATTGTGAGCCTTCTGTTTACTTCTGCTGTAGATAATGCTACTTTTTCTGGCTGTAATAATTTGACAAAATCTTAGGAAAGGGCTGGCAAAGGCTGAGGCCACTCTTTGAGGACTCTTAGCCCACTGGGACTGAAATTAGGGACATTTAACTAACATGCTGTACAAATAATGAGTACATATAATTACACAGTAAGAGAGGGGAGCTATCAGCTGTATTTGAATTTTTGAATTTCATAATGCAGCAAGCCCTCTGTCCAGCTAAAGAGTCTTGACTGGATGTAAGGGACACTGGACCCTTTTCTTAGAGTCGTCCTGTGGGCACTGGTTGTGATAACTAACCTCTGTTGAGTGCTTACTATTTGGCGGTTACTGTTCTAGCTGTTTATCCATATTTAATTACTTAATCTTCACAACAAACCATTTTGTAGATGAGAAAACGATACACCAGAGTGATTAGCAAGTTGCCTACACAACTAAGGTGGGACAGAGCCAGGATTTAAACCCCAACTTTTTGTACTAGAGCTCTCCTGCTTTCAGCCACCGCCTAAACAACTTTGGAACCCTCCATAAAGATAGGGAGGGTCCCAAAAAATAAATATTTGTAGGAGGATATATTTTTAATAGCAGCTTCTTTTGAAGCAGAGAAGTGAAATCTGTGATTGGGAGCATGTTTCTGGGCTTTATTAGACCTTGTACTTTAATAGAGGGAATAAAAATTTGTATTTCTTCTTCTGATTACCCTTCTTAGTTCAGTCATAGGCACACACATGCATTCATTTCTTTCTATTTCTTTACCTAGAGGCAGAGAGTTTTACTTTTGTCGAGCCTTTCCAGCACCAATTGCCAAATTGTAGCCAAGGACCAAAGTTGGACGTGTAGATATAGGGCAGCGGTCTCAACCTGTGGGTCGCGACCCCTTTGGCGGTCGAACGACCCTTTCACAGGGGTCGCCTAAGACCATCCTGCATATCAGATATTTACATTACGATTCATAACAGTAGCAACATTACAGTTATGAAGTAGCAATGAAAATAATTTTATGGTTGGGTCACAACATGAGAAACTGTATTTAAAGGGCCAGAAGGTTGAGAACCACTGATATAGGGAGACAATTCCCCCCCATCCCCCCCGACACACACACACACGCACACACACACACACACACACACACACACCTCTTTTTAGGGAATAGAGTTTTGGATTTCCGTACTACAAAATCTTTCTTGAAGATATCTGATGTTTATGGATCGAAACATGGGCCCAAGACATGCTTTCTTGAAGTAGTCAGTTTATGGCCTAAGTAGTGCAGGTGGGGCATTTCTTGGTGGAGCTTCCATTTGGTCAGTGTCTGAGACAGTTTTTGGATGTAGGAGGTATTCCCAATTGCTTATTTTGGAGGAATCGGATTGCCTTATTCATCCCATCTAAAATGTCATCGAGTGATACACCATGATTTTATGTTTCAGTAAGAAAGGAAAATGATGATTCCAATTGTAACTATAAGCCATCATACTTTATAAGATGCTTTCTAATTTTAGATATGCAGGTTTCAAGATGAGAAGAATATGTGTGTCCTGGAATCAAAACAAAATACAATAAGAGAAATGCTTTAAAAATAAGAAGTGAGTGACTGTGTTTGGTCTAGTGCAGGGGTGGGCAAACTTTTTGACTCGAGGGCCACAATGGGTTCTTAAACTGGACCGGAGGGCCGGAACAAAAGCATGGATGGTGTGTTTGTGTGAACTAATATAAATTCAAAGTAAACATCGTTACATAAAAGGGTACGGTCTTTTTTTTTTTAGTTTTATTCATTTCAAACGGGCCGCATCCGGCCCGGGGGCCATAGTTTGCCCACGGCTGGTCTAGTGTGAGGAAGCTGATGATGTAAATAGCCCACCATGGCACTTCCTTTTGTAAAAGAAGCCTTGAAAGCTGTGGGATCTTGTGCAAGGGCAGGAGATTGGGATGGGGTGGTGTTGGGGGCAGAGGTGGGGACCTGCAAATAGATATTGGACAGGTTTCTCTGGCTGGTCTACTTGCACTGCTCTGGCACCTAGGGAGGGGCAAGCCTAACTGCAGCCCTTTTAGCCAAAGAATTATGGATTGCTAGAGCAGGAAGGGACTTTTTGAGGTATATAGGTCAGACTCCTCATTTTTCAGAAGCGGAATTTTGAGCCTG
Source organism: Myotis brandtii (assembly GCF_000412655.1). NCBI lineage: Eukaryota > Metazoa > Chordata > Mammalia > Chiroptera > Vespertilionidae > Myotis > Myotis brandtii. The sequence continues at coordinate 178,776 of NW_005365280.1, forward strand.
GATGATGAGCTTAACTGGAAGGAATGGATCATGCTGAGGACTGATTGGAACCAGAAACCCCATTTAAATGAAGGGGAGGCACCAGGCTTCCCAGTAGGCATGGCTGCTTGCAAAGATTTCATGGAGAATTAAGTATGGAGGTGCCTGTGGAGGTTAATGTGTTTTTATGCTCCTCTTTCCCACCACTTTGTGTTTGAGACCTACTGCATCCTCAGTTCTTTCAGCCTGCCTTTGTTGAGTCTGTAAGCTCTGTGCTGTTTCCCCGATTACATAATTAGCCTCATCAAATTGCGGACTCCTTTAGTAGGAGGGGCGTACAACACAGAAGGTGTCACCTAGGAGAGTGGGTGGACAGGGCAGATGTGGGGTGTGTGAGATATCTAAACTTGAGATCATCCTGCACAGTGTCCTTGTTTGTCACAAAGAAACACAGTTTTGAGGGTTGTGGCAACAAGAGGATAGAAACCCACTGTAGTGTGGAATGTTTCTTAGAGCTGTTCCACCAATGAGGGTCTTTCTGTCTCTAGTCACATTCTTCCTTTGTGCACCAAGTCTCTTTCTCTCGGTTCTATAAGAACATCACTCTGGCAATTATTCCTTTCCTTTCCTTTTTCCTTTTTCCTTTTTCCTTTTTCCTTTTTCCTTTTTCCTTTTTCCTTTTTCCTTTTTCCTTTTTCCTTTTTCCTTTTTCCTTTTTCCTTTTTCCTTTCCTTCCTTCCTTCCTTCCTTCCTTCCTTCCTTCCTTCCTTCCTTCCTTCCTTCCTATTTACTTCTTTACAAGATCATGCCCATCAGTAAACAAAACATTTTGTAATTTCTTACATAATAAAATAAACCCTCCATTAATCTCGTGTCTCCCTCCTATTAATTCCTCTCGATAGCAGAATTTTGAAAGACAATGTCTAAACAGTCTGTCTCTCCTATTTATATTCATGTAAATACCATCTCCACTCATTCTCTTTGAACCCCAAGAGTCAGGCCAATTACCAAGGTTAATAATGACCTTGGTTGCCAAATCCAGTTTTCAGTCAGTGTGGCTTAAGTTGTCCATTTGGCAGCAATGGACATGTTTGAACCTCTTTTGAACTTCACCTGCCTTCTGCACTTTGATTTCTTGATAGGCCTCATGAAAACTTGAGATGTGCCAAAGTTAACTATATCCACTCTCTTTCATCTGCATCTGCCCTGCCCAGCTTCCCATTCTTAGTAAGTGCCAGTTTCATTCTTCTAGTTGCTTTGGCCCAAACCTTGGAGTTACCTGTTACCACTATTTCTTCCAAGGTTTATCTTCTGTCCCTTAGCAAAACCTGTTTATTCTAAACTCACAATGTCTTTTGTATCTGCAAATGCCCCACTGCCACTAGTCCACAATCTCTAGTTTTGGCTGGGACTCCTAATGCTCTCTTACCTTCTGCCTTTTTACCCCCTCCAGGCAGTAGCCAGCACAGTTCTTTATAAGTGCAGGGTTTCCCCATCACTCAGCATGAAGGATGGCCACTTGCTGTGTGCCCCAGTATCTCTCTGGTCTTATCTACCTCCCTCTCCCTTTGACTCTGTCTCACCTAATCTGATCTTCCTGCTGTTCCAAACACACTGAGCATGCTCTTGCCCCAGAATTTTTATGCTCTCTGATCTTCTATCTAGAGCTCTCTCTCTTTAGTTACCTATGTGACTTGACCACCTCTCTGTGTTCAGGTTCCTCATCAAATGTGCCCTTACCAAGAGTCTTTCCTTGAGCATCTTATTAAAAATTGTGCCTTTGTCTGTTAGTTACCCTTTAGCTCCTTAACATGTAATATTTTTCTGCATAGAATTTCTCACTGCCTAACACTGTCATTGTTGTTTGTTTATTATAAGCTCTCTTTCCACAGTCTACTGTTGGTTCCATTAGAGAGAAGCTTCATCCTTGTGGACTGCTGCTGAATACACAACTCCTGGGTCTCTGTGGAGTGTGTGCTGTGTAAATAGTGTGGTCTTTTCTCTCTGTTCAGGGTAGGGGTGTTCCACCTCTAACTCCAAATTTCATGTGGGAAATGCATACACCTAGAACTCTAGGCCCCCAGATCACAGCCCTTGCTATTTATCTGTCACCAAAGTACATATTCATTCATAATTGTGATATGTCTCATCATAGAGGTTCTTAGACTTGGATCACCCTGTATCCTTTCTGAACCACATTTGTTGGAAGCCTATTTAGGAATAAGACACATTACTTGGTATTTTAGGTTAAAATTTTGCTTTTAAGAAAAAATAAGTTACCACTTTTAATTTTCACAGCATTATGATAATTATACTATTGCTATCATGATTTTGTGGATTCAGCGGGTCGCAGATGTTAAGCAACTCGTACAAGGCTACAGAGCTAAGAAGTAGTCAAATCAGGATTTGAACCCAGGACTCCTGACTCCAGATCTTGCTTTTTTTTAAAATTGAAGAAAACTTTATAACTGTAAGTGTACAGTTCAGTGAGTTTACAAATGCACATATGCCCTTCTGACCAAAGCTCCAGCATAGTTGGAAGACTTTTCCATCATCCCAGAAAGATTCCCTCCAGTGCCTTCCAGTTCATTTGACTTTTTTAAAGTCTGTGTTCATTTTGGGATGTGTTAACATGACTATCAGTTTTTAGAAGCTATGGCTATACATGGGCTTACGGTGTTTTCCAGGAATGTTCCAGATGAATGAGAGTGTCCCTGAAACTTGAAAGTACCTCAAAGCCCTGGGCTCCTGTGTGTCCAGTAAGCAGCTCTTGGAGGCCCTAGCTTAGGAAGACATCAGCCAGTGCTTGAATAAGAACCTCCCAGTTGGATATCCTTATGAATGGCATTGCTTATCTCATGGTAATATCTGCGGAGAAAGATGATGTCTTAAATTGGCATCATGGTTTTGGTTCTGAGCTGTCAGGCAAGTCCAGACCACAGATGGGCTTTTGAACAGTTGTAGTTCGCATCCTCTTCAGTTTCACCTTTCTCTTGTGGCATTTTTTTTTTCCTCCTACAGCACTGTACTTAGTCTGTGAGTGTTAAGAAATCGCAGCCTTGCCTGGTATTTGTGGCTCAGTGGTTGAGTGTTGACCCATGAACCAGGAGGTCACGGTTTGATTCCTGGTTAGGGCACATGCCCGGGTTGTGGCCTTGATCCCCAGTAGGAGGAGTGCAGGAGAAAGCCAATCAGTGATTTAAAAAAAAAAAATCATCACAGCCTTGAATTCTCACCCTGGCAGGTTTGCTCAGTTGGTTAGAGCATTAACCTGATACGCCAAGGTTGCAGATTTGGTTCCTGGACAGGGCACATACAAGAAACAACCAGTCCTATATAATAAAAGGCCAGTGATGTAACGGCATAACGACCGGAACGACCAGTCGCTATCAGGTGCATTGACCACCTCTCGGTCCCTCCCCCCAGCCCGCAGGCTCTGATCACTGGATGGCCAATGAGGAATCACGGGGAACCGGGGTGGGTGGTGGGGTGGCGCGACTGGGGACTGGCAAGTGGGCGTAAGGCAGACCTCTTAGTCCCTCCCCCCGGCCCGCAGGCTCTGATCACTGGATGGCCAACAGGGAATCACAGGGAACCAGGGTGGGTGGAGGCGGCAGGGCGGGACTGGGGACTGGTGAGCAGGTGGAAGATGGCCCTGATTCTAGGCTAGGCCTAGGAACCCTACCCATGCACAATTTCGTGCGCTGGGCCTCTAGTAAATACATAAATATGTAGAACAATAAATCAATGGTTCTCCCCACCTAAAAAAAAACACACAAAGAAAACAATCAATAAAAATTAAAATAAAAAAGAAAATATGGAACTGCGGTGTCAGGCGTAGCTTTCTCCCAAAGGCAAAGCTGAAGAAGCATGAAAAGCCATGTCTCTTTTTTGCTAACAGTGTGTTTTCAGTTAGATTGATTCTTGTGAGGAGCCCATGTGCTGTCTGATGGCCTTGGTGCAGAAATATGTAGCAGCAGCATGGTCAGATCACTAATTTCTGTTTTCTTTTTTTTAATTTTTATTTTCTTAAATCTTTATTGTTGAAAGTATTACATAGGTCCTCCTTTTCCCCCGTTAACCTCTAACCCCAACTTCGTCCTCCCTCCCCCAGGCCCTCACCACCCCATTGTTCGTTTCCATGGGTTATGCATTTACGCTTACTAGTTCATTGGTTGATCTCTTCCATTCTGTTCATTTTCTTGCGGCTCTGGTGAAAGTCAGTATATTAGTCAGCTTGTATTGTCATAAGAAAATAATATTGACGGGCAGCTTAAACAACAGAAATTTATTTCTAATCGTTCTGGAGGCTGGAAGTCCAAGGTCCATGGTGCCAGCCAATTCAGTTTGTAGTGAGGAATTGCTTCCTGGCTGTCCTCACATGGCTGAGCGAGGGCTTGCAGTGGTGTCTCTTTTTATGAGGATACCAGCCCTAGTGGGTTAAGGTCCTGCCCATATGACCTCATTTAACCTTTGTCACCTCCTCAAAGTTCTTCAGACATAGTCACACTGGGTGTTAGGGCTTCAATTAGGGATTTGAGTGTAGGGCTTTGAGTGTAGAGGTGGTGATGATTTAATTTTAGATTAAGTTAATTTCCATGTTAATCTACAACGTGGTTCCTTTTGTGCTTAAGTGACATTAGAACAATTTACTGGTACATCAGGAATCTTAAGAGCTGTTTGACCTAAGAGAACTTATTGTTCCTCCCAATTGGATGGATTAACTTGGACTTATTTATTGAGTGCCTGTTTTTGTGAGACTACTTGGGTTAACCTCAATACTCTACGTCAGTGGGAGTTGAAACATGATTCATGTGCAAAGGTTGCTGCTACAGAAGGCCAAGAACCCTGAGAAAAGGGCAAACAGGGTGAATCAAAGGCCCTAAGGATTTGGGAGGGGAGAGGCAAACATCTCTGGAAGGATTTGTCTGTTGTCGATTTCCCAAATCATGTGATGTTATGAGGTTAAGGGAATCCTATTTATTATACTAATTCATCTTATTTGTCTGAATATTATTCATCTTATTTGTCTGAATATTATGCTGTAAATATAATTTAGAGCAGTGCCTCCCAACCATTTTCACTTCACAACGTGTATGGAAAGGGAAGACCCTGTGAGGTAATCAGACAGTTTTCAGTCAGCCAGGGACGACTTGCATGACTTGCCCATGCACGGAATTTGTTTGTCTGTGTTCACTTTTGTAAATGGTAATGTCACCTACCTCCTTCTACTGGGAGAAGAGTCTCGTGTTTCCTCAGTCTCACCCATTTCATGATTTGAATTCTGTGGTGTGTGAATGTATGGAGTTTTAATTGCTATCAGATTTGCCACCATGGATTAGTGCAGTTTTGCTTTGCTTGTGAATTTCTTCAAATTCACTTGTGAATTGCCCCAAATTTAGAGGGCATTTTAGTTAGCTGTTGGAAATAACCTGTTAGGACTCGAGCCACATGAAATATTTAGAGACCTGTATGGCATATCTTTAAAGCCAGAAGAGTGATAACTAGAGATGTTTTGGGGAAATTACCCATCCAGTCCATAAATCCCTTAATTTACAGTTTGTTACTCTGCAGCCAAATCTCATATAGCCTTCTATTTTAGTTTTCTCTGTAGTCTTTAGGATGCTTCTGCAGAGCCCAAATTTAAATTCAGCTTCCTCATAAGTTCTTTATTATCACAAAACAGTACACGTCTCTCAGTAGAAGAGGTTTGGGGACAATGAGGGAGAAATAGGAGCTGTTTTATAACCTTAGACCTGCCAATCAAGGAGAGTAGTGTCAGCCCAGCTTGTCAGCCAGGCTGTCCCTGTGTTGTGCCAAGGGCCCTCTCATTCCTGCAGCTTTAGGGCTCCTCATGCCTGATGTCTCGAGACCCTGGTCCTCCTCTCTCTGCACCATTCCCTGACCTTTCATTAGTGTTCTTGGCTCATTCATACTTTGGATTTAATGATTCAGCTCTTTCTGCACACTGGGCCACTTCCTGTGTGACCTGCCCCATTGCTGTCTTCTGGGTTATTCCTTAACCAGGTGTACGTTTCCCCTGGCAGGCTTGTGGGCACCCTCAATATTCGTGGCACCTGGTCTTGATGACAGGCAGAGACAACTCAGCCTGAGACCCTCACACCAGCTTCTGGTGCTGTCTGAAATGGCAGTTTCCTTCCAATTTTCCATGGCTCTTAATGGGCTATGTTGCCTTCTCATGCAGGAAGGCAGTTGCAGGTCTCTACTTTGGAAACATTTAACTCTTTTATTTCTGAGACTCTCCTTCCTTTGGATATGATGGGGGTATTTATGAAGGACCCAGAGTTTGTAATCCTTGTTTTTGGAAATTACATTTCACCTTCTAGAGCTATTTCTAGAAGGACTACAACCCCTCTTCAGACACGATCATGCCCGTGGAAGTATTCCATATTTACCGCTTTGGTATGCAAGAGGCCTGGTACTTTTCGAGAGGATTCTACATTGCAAATGCTGAGCCTGTACCCTAGTGGCTTTACCCTGTCCTCACCCAGCAGTTTACCCAACTTCCGACTACTAGTGTTGTTTAAAAAGGGCCTTTCCAGTTTACTCAGTTGGAAAGTGTTAAAGGGTGAGCTGGAAGGCTCTCAGCTGGCACTTTCTGACTCCCTCAGAGGAAAATATTGGCAAACTCTCCACTCTGCCTGAAACTCTTCTTATAAATTGAGAAGCCAAGAGTTATGAAGCCCTTGCACAGGGCCAGACTGAACTGTGTGGGAGAACACGTAATGACTCAGGCTAAGATAACTGACCGTTTCTGATAATAAGACTGTTTGCTTCTCCCACTCCAGTCCCCTCCACATTTCGATGTTAATCTTCCTGCCACCAAAAGTAGAAGTGTGTCATGAGTACAGTTTACAGTGTATTCTTGTTCCTGGAGAGTCTTTACTCCAGAAGGTGCATGAAGCTTTTTTTTTTAAATGTCCTCTTTTACATAAGAAGGAAAGCATTGGGCAGCGTTATTCAACAGGTGTTGCACCTTCTACTAAGGAAAGTTGTCTTCTCTCATTTTTGGCTCTTTTTCTGTGGTTTCAGGGGTCAAGAAGCAGGAGCTTGCCATTGATTTATTATCCTCTTTGCTTCCATCTGTCTGCCTTACACTTCAATTTGTTGGTGGAAAGCTGGATGTGAATGTGCCATGGGGCCTGAGACAATTCCATCTTCCTGAGTTGTCTGACTGCAGAGCCTGTATAATCCCTTCTACCTAGTCCCCCAGTGAGGTCTGCGGACATAGAGTGTAACCCGAGGGAGAACATTGGCATCGTTTTTCTTTCTTTATCCATCTTTTTACACCCCTGCCTCCGCACACACAGGTCAAGCAAAGATGCCTCTTCCAGCACTGTGCACATTGTGCAGCCCACTCTTGGTGTTCCTGTCCTCCTGGGGTCTCTTGATGGAAGAATTCCAAGTTAATAGGTTAAGATTGCCATCAAGTGGCTGCTCTTGGTAGTGGATGGTAGGATACTGGCCACCATGGCTGCCCTCCTCCATGCACATTCTCTCCTCCAGTTACTTAGCCCCTCTGGGAAAAATGATCAAGCTCAAGTGCTTTCTCTCTGTGGAATTGGCTGTTTTTGTGTGTGTGTTTTTTGTGTGTGTGTGTGTGTGTTTTGCAGGGGGGGGGGGGCGCAGAGAAAGTTCAGAATATCCCCGCATTGTAAATCCTCAAGGCATCTATGTGAACCCTGACTGCACCTTCCAGGGTGGACTGGAGCTAAAGGCAGGTTTAGTGCAGTGGTCAGAGCTCAGGGCCCTGGAGCTGTGAATGCAGGTGATCCAGAGGCTTACTGGAGAGAACTGCTGGGAATTCTCTCCTGCCAGGTCTGGGCCAGCAGGCCAGAGCCCTCCACCCTGCTCGTGGAAATTGGCAGGGAGGAATATGTGTCACTCTGAAGGGATGGCCCCACCTTCCCACTGAGGGTGAAAAGAATACCAAACCCAATTCAGCCATTCTGTTTGGCTTCTGTTCATTGTTTCCCAGCTCTGACAAAGGAGTGATAATTTCTTTCTCAGAGGTGATATTTAGGTGATATTTAGATTATTTAAAGTCCTTACTACCTGGCAGAAAATAAGATTGCAAGAGTAATTGTTATTTGAGGTTGTAAATATACATTGCTTAACTGCTTCCCATAAAAGCTGTAGCTGTGTCATAAAACAACACACTCCCAGGACTGGTTTCCCCTGTTCCCTGGGTCTGGACGCCTGCATCCTGTAATTAGACCTCACCCTGGGCCTTGGGGAGCAGAAGCTCCAACTGAGCTTGAAGGAAGTGATTCCTATTTAGTTTTCCCTGGCAGGTCAGCCCTTAATGGATTTGGGAAAACCTGCCCTGTGGTAAGAGTAGGAGTGAGGTTTGTGTAGGTGGGGCACCCATACCAGTGTGCAGAACACTTGATTCTATAGTCTCTGAGGAGCCTGGGAGAAGGCTTTCTGAGCTGGCACATAGAAAGAAGACGGATTTGTGCCAACAGGGTCGGAGGGGGAGGCCTGAGGACAAAGTGACTATGGAGTATATCAGAATACTGGTTAAACTTTGGGTTCAGGTCAAGGAAAGAAAATTCTTAGGGCTTATATATTTTTAGCAGCTTTAGAAGTGATAGAGGTTATGTTATGTAACCATTCACATGGATAACTGTTCAATGATTAAACCAAAATTCCTGGATTCCAGCCATTTAAAGCAAAATCGGATGCATAAAAAAAACCACCCATGTATGTTGTAAAGAGCACTAACATCCTATATAATAAAACCCTAATATGCAAATCGACCAAACGTTGGAAAGACCTGTGGAACAACTGGTCTCTATGATACGCACTGACCACCAGGGGGAAGACACTCAATGCAGGAGCCACCCCTGATTGGCAGCAGCTTCTGCGTTGAGCATCTGTCCCCCGAGAGGGAGGCGACTGGTGGTGGTGATCGGAGGGTAGGGCCGGCCAGTGGGAGGTGCCAGGCCACCAGCCAAGGTGGGTGTTAGTAGGGGCACCCCCATCACCTCTCCTCCTAGTCACCCCACAGATGGCCCTGATCACCGGCCAGGCCTAAGGACCCTACCCTATATATTGGGAACAGTCTCTGGCAAGGCTTCTGTAACACTGGAAAAACAAGATGATGTAGCGATGACATGCATAGATTCTGGCTTGCACATTTTGTGGTCAGCACTGATTCTGACACTTACAACTGTGTGACAAAGCCAATTATTTAACTTCTCTCTGCTTCAGTTTTTCCACCCATAAGATGGGGAAAATGGTACTACTGCCTCAGAAGGATCATGTTATGTACTACTTTTTATAATCAGGGCAAAAAAATATAGCTGCCCATAAAACAGCAAGATGCCTTTCACCTGTATGAAAAGTATGGTCACTGGTGCATGCAGCATCCCGGATTGCGAGAGGGATGTCCGACTGCCAGTTTAGGCCCAACATCCCCCAAGGGGTCCCGGATTGTGAGAGGACGCAGGGCAGGCTGAGGGGACACCCTCCCCCCTTGTGCACGAATTTTGTGCACCAGGCATCTAGTTGGATTATAATTCTAGGTGCACCAGTAGCTGGGCATCATGGTGAGCAATTATCTCTTCATAGGTTTCTTCCTTATGTAAAAGAAAGCACATAAATTGTCTTGTTCGGCTTTCTTTTAGTGATGATGATATACTGATGTTGATGGCACGTCAAGTTCTTCTTCCGACTTTCTAGGTCCCCAGTGCTGTTGGGTCAGACATTTGGATGCTTTTGTAGAATTTGGGAGAAATGGCTAGGAGGTAATCGAGAGGAAAAGTGTCTTCCTTGGCCACTGTGCCTCTTCTATGGTGTGTGTATTCTTCTCTACCCCCAGCCTCACCTGCACCTAGGACTAGACGTTTCCTGTGTGTGTAGGAACTAGACAGTGAGCCAAGTGTCACCTGTGTGTGGGGTTTACTCCTCTTTGTGCCTCTAACCTTGAGGGTAGCAAAATGTGAGTGTAAGTCAGAATAATTTCATGTGTCACTTGATTTGTTCATGAGTCTTGGTTAGTGATTGCTAACCTTCCACCCAAAGCTATGTCAGGATCACCTAAAACCACTTATGTTATAAATCACCCCTTAGGGTAATTGCTTTGCAAACAAAGAGGAAGTTTTTCTATAGTGTTTTGTGAATAAGCTCTTGGCTTTTTAATGTTCCAACCTCTAGTTTCCCTTCATTCTTCTAAAAACTAGACTGATTACACCTGCAGCCATGTGCTGCTGAATTGATGGGGATTTGTCAGCTTCTGCTCCGTTTGCCACTCCTCTCCTTTTTACCACGCCTCCTGAAACAGAAATCATGCCTGTCTGACTTGCCCTGTTGGCTCTAAGCTCCTCGCAGAGGACAGGAGAGAGTTGAGAGACTGCTACTGTCTACAGATTTGACGGCAGGTCTAGAGATTAAATGTGAAAAAATGTATGAGTTAGCGCTATCCAGTGGACCTATCTACAGTGATGGAGATGTTCTATATCTGCGTTGTCTTTTATGGATGCCACTGGCTACTAGCCTTGATGTCCAGCTGGTCCAATTACTTTTAGTTAATTAAAAAAGCCACATGTGACCACTGGCTACTGAATTTTTGTGCAGTTCTTGAGTCAGGATGAGCATAGTGGTGAAATTCTCTCTTTTATACCTTTTGTTGTTGTTGTTTTTGGCAGGTCTTTCTAGATAGCCAGTGTACTTAAGTTTAGAAACATTCTCTTTCAACTACCCTCATGGTAGGTTATGTAGGCAGTGCTAACAAAGTGAAACAAATATTAATCTGTTATTCAAATGCCTTTCATTTGTTTGGGACAATTTCAGGATACTTTTCCCCATGGTATTAATGCCATGATAGTCATATTATTCTTGAATTCAATATAGCAATGTATTGCCCTAGCCGGTTTGGCTCCGTGGATAGAGCGATGGCCTGCGGACCAAAGGGTCCCGGATTCTATTCTGGTCCAGGGCACATACTGCGGTTGCAGGCTCCTCCCTGGCCTTGACCCTGGTGCTGGCCCCAGCCCAGGTTGCAACTCGTGCAGGAGGCGGTAACCAATCGATGTGTTTCTCTCACATCTATGTTTCTCTCTGTCTTTTCCTCTCTCTTCTACTCTCCCTAAAAATGAATGGAAAAATATCCTCAGTTGAGGGTTAACAACAACAACAAAAACAAAATGTATTGCTGGCTTCAAAATTACCTTTATGTGCTCTTCTCACTTATATCCATGTATTTTTGTTAGCAAGGTGTTTTTTTTTTTTTTTAAACTATTGAAAACACTTTATTTAGTAGTGAATAATTTTGGGATTTTAGAAAATTATGAAGACTGCCACTGCAGAGAATATAGTTGTTTTTTTAAAAATTATTATTACTAGTCTGTTTTATTTCCTCTGGTCTGCTTCCTGCACTCATATTTTTTTAAATACCCAATGTAATTATTTTATGCAGTGAAATTTCTGCCATTTAAAACATTGAGTTTTTTGCCAGGCTGGCGTGGCTTAGTGGTTGAGCATTGACCTATGAACCAGGAGGTCATGGTTCGATTCCCAGTTAGGGCACATGCCTGGTTTTTGGGTTCAATCCCCAGTGTGGGGCGTGCTGGAGGCAGCTGGTCAATGAGTCTCTCTCATAATTGATGTTTCTATCACTCTCTCCCTTTCCCTTCCTCTCTAAAATCAATAAAAAATATATTAAAAAAATAAAACATCGAGCTTTTCCTCATGTTAATAAGTTTTGAAAAATGTGATTTAAAAAACATTGTGTGTAATAATTTTAATGAGTTATGTTTCATATTTAGCATTAGTCTCTGTATGGTAAATGAGACTTTTAAGAAAAAGACCATGAAGAATGCACACAAAATTAAGTGACTGATGTAACTTTACTTTATAAAAAGGTAGGATTATAGATATTTTGGCTTTCACTTAAACATGTTACTAACAAAATATGTTTATCTAAGTAGGCTATAAAAGGTTAAATATTTTGAGGAAGTTACAGAACAGCTTTACAGATAAAGAAATCATTGGCTCCAAAAAAAGAAAACTTTAAAATTGAAGGGGTTAAATGTCTAGAAATGTGAAGGTTATTGTTAGGTTTATGAACATTCTAATTTTATTTCACTTGAAAATTTGAAGTCTGTTTCCCAGGAATTTTTCATTTTGATCAGTGTATTCCAAGAAATAGGTTTATTATAAATTACAGAGGTTGTTCTTAGCAAAATACTTTTAAACACAGAGATAATTCTTTGAAATATTTTTCTCCTCAAGAAGAGATGGGGGGGGGGTACCTTTGAATGCTTGGCAAGTTATATAGAATGGGGCCTTCGAGGTAGGACACTTCAGGCTTAAGAAAGTCTGAAATGGCCTTTAAGCAGCAACTTACTCTTTCGACAGCCTTTATTAGGCCTCAGCCATTTTCTTTAGGTATGGACTAGGATTTGATGGGCAAGATTAAATCCTCTTGGTTATGGAACATGATATCTCTCTCTCTCTCTCTCTCTCTCTCTCTAAATAAATAAATAAATAAATAAATAAATAAATATGCATCAGCAGTGGCATACCATAACAGGTTGACCGGATAGGAGGTTGTGTGTGCAGCGTCGGGGGCGGGGCGACAGGGGCCTCCGTGCACCTGCACTGGGGGAGGGCCTGATCAGCAGTGGCCGCAGAGGGAGGCAAGGCTGGAACGGAGGGTGGATGGCGCCGCGCAATTTCGAATCGTGCTCTGGGCTCCTAGTATATCAATATTTGCTTGTCACTGTGGGTATTGCATTAAAGTAGCACCTGCAGAGTGGTTGGTGAATGTCACTGAAGGCTGACAGAATGAGGAGCAGGAGCTTTCTAGGCAGATGGAGAGGAGAGAATATTCTAAAAGAGGGAATAGCATGTGCAAAGGCACTGAGGTTTGAGAGTTCAAGTAATGAAGAGAATGTGTCATTTGCCATACATGCAGAACCCAAGCCAGCTGTCTTATGGAATGTTTATCATGGGGTGTCATCAGGGTTGAAAACAAAAGCACTGCTAGTCAGTTTGTTGCATGGCTCAGGAAGCTAATGCAGAATAACTTTATTTTAAAAAATAGACACAGAAAAGATTTAAACCAGTTAAAGAAGCAACAAAATAATTAAACTGGTTTGAAACCCTTGCTCATAAACCTGTGATTTTCTGATTAATTTCTTAGTATTACTTTTTAGAAGTGAAATGCTGAATTCCAAACTTTAAAAAATTGTTGGCACACATTACCAAGTGTGGCTTTCTAGAAATAGTTTATCAATTTATTCCCATGCTACCAGTTCATGGGAGTGTAGGTATTGTCAAAATCACAGGTTTGAAAAGGTGCTCAGCCACTCTGCAACAGTGACCTGAGTCAGCGCTCCATTTCAGTCCTTTGCAAACATAGTTTTCCATTATTTATTCTTCTTAAGTAGGTAAAATGACCATCTTTAGATTCTAGTTGAATTTTACTTTATGCTATTTTAGCTTATGTTTTCAGAATAATCTCAATGTTGATAATCTTTTAACTTGGCATCATCTGTTTATCTTTTAAAATTTATTACCTGAATCATTTTAAAATATATTAACAGCTAAAATATATTTTATCTTGTTTGATTTTATAACAAAATAATTAACAGTATTTATTGAACAAAAATTCTGATTAATTAACACCAAAGTTTATTATGACACACTATATAGGTAGCACTTGGTATGTACCATGACTCCTTTTACATATATAATTGGCCTTAATTAAACCAACCATGGTTGTCCTTATATATTCATTTTGACAGATGAGGAAACTGAAGCACAGAGTACTTTTGGTGATTCTCTTTAAAGTTTATACAGTTGATGAGTAAAACTAGGATTAGAACCAGGCCACCTTGTCTGTACTGTGCTGTGTGTGCTGTGAACCCCCTAGGTTCTTAGTGCTAGATGTTTACCAATAAACCAGCTTTTTTTCTAATTAAAGAAGTCTGATTGCCAAAACCGGTTTGGCTCAGTGGATAGAGCGTCGGCCTGCGGACTGAAAGGTCCCGGGTTCGATTCCGGTCAAGGGCATGTAACTGGGTTGCGGGCGTATCCCCAGTAGGGGATGTGCAGGAGGCAGCTGATCGATGTTTCTCTCTCATCGATGTTTCTAACTCTCTATCTCTCTCCCTTCCCCTCTGTAAAAATCAATAAAATATTTAAAAAAAAAAGAAGTCTGATGGAACATTGTCTTTTCTGATAGCCTTTTGAGTTTCCTGATTTAGGTGTAGCACCATTTCATTGATATTAGTGATTAAACCAAGTTTGTTTCACCAGTTAATATATCGTTACCCAGTCTAGATCTCCGTACTCTGTTCTTATAATTATTGGTATTATTTTATAATTGTACAGTGTGGCCTTGAAGTCAAGTTGGCTACAGAGTCAGCCACATGAATTATACAGTTAGTTGAGCGCTGTTGGTGCTTCAGGAATTAACCAAACCTTTTTGGAAAGAGTCCAAGTCAGACTCCATGTGCACCTAATTCTGCTTGGTATATTGCCAGTGTATTAACTCTCATTTAAATATTCTAACAAGTAATGTTTGTTTATATTATGGCAGCGGCTGTAAAGTACCCACACTTCATTAATATTTTTGAAAGTCAAATATTAGCAGGCCTAGGTCATATGATCAATACTATGTAATTCAGCTCAACTAACAAATATCTTTGTGAAAACATGACTAATGCAGTGTGATAATTAAAATGCTCTTATTTCCCATAAGAAATTCTCAGACTCCAAAACCTTATGCACTTCTCTCACACAGGGCAATCCACTGGACCCCCACCCCTCCTTTATGCTAAGCATTTTTGGGGGAAATTATTGTAAGTTGCAGAGAACTCAAATGTTAAGGTGCTACCTTCGTAAGCAGTACCTTGTATAGGTAGCAGGAAATTGGAACTTTTGGAGGGAGATCATGAATGATAAGGAATGTTCTGTGCCTTGTTCCAGCTCTGTAAGGCCTGTCTCTCCTTTATGTGATGGGCCCTAGCTTTCAATGTGCACTGGCTTCTTTGATTTGATACACGAATTAAACAAGGTCTTAATGCTTCTGAAGCAGTAGGTTCTTTAATTAATCAACACAGAGTACTATTAGATAGCCAAATTTGATTAAGGCATGCAAATAAATTGCTCTCTCATTTTATTTTAAGTCCTAGATTGGGGTTTGCTCCAGTCATATATTTTTAAAACATAAAGTGCATTCAGTGGGCTGCTGGAGGTGGCCTGGCTCAGAGGTAATGAAATGGCTATGCACATAGGTAGGTCCTTGATTCTGAAGCTATTACCAGCAAAATATGTCCTTAGATGTCCTGGTGTTTAGTGATAATTAGGTGGGATGGCTGCCATGTACCTGGCTGGCATCACTGCATTTCTTAGGATAAGGAGATCCTTTCTAAAATTCTGTTCTCTTCTGAAGTAACAATTGTAGTGCCTTGTTCTCTGGAATATTGAGTAATAGGAGGTCTTTATAGTTAAACATTTAGCTATTACAGTGATACATTGCTGGTGCACAAGCAAAAAGTGACACCTGCTTTGGAAATTGATTTGACCTTAACTTGTAAATTTGAGTATTTGCATATTTAAGAATTTTCAATAATTCCACTCCTAGGTATGTATCCCAGAGAAAGACTAGTACCTGCTTTCCAGGGGATAAGCAGAAGAAAGTTTGCAACATGGTTCGTGATAGCAACAGACTGGCAATACTTTAGAACAAGAGAATCAAAATAAATTGTGGAATATTCATTCAATGGAGTATGAGAAATAATAGTGAAAATGGATAGGTAAAGTGTAACAAAATCATGGATGGATCTTAGTAACCTAATGTTGAGCTGGGGAAAAAACAAGTTTCCTGGGACTAAACATAGTGTGATACTCTTTTTGTGATGTTCATTCATAATCAAGCATAATGAAATAAAATACTATTTAGGCCTACATATTTGTGCTGTACCTTAAAAAATAATTAAATGGGAAGGGGGAAGCACAAAGCTAATGTTTTAGTAATTGGGTTAGACCAGGGGTGGGCAAACTTTTTGACTCGAGGGCCACAATGGGTTCTTAAACTGGACCGGAGGGCCGGAACAAAAGCATGGATGGAGTGTTTGTGTGAACTAATATAAATTCAAAGTAAACATCATTACATAAAAGGGTACGGTCTTTTTTTTTTTTTTTAGTTTTATTCATTTCAAACGGGCCGGATCTGGCCCGCGGGCCGTAGTTTGCCCATGGCTGGTAGACTGTGGACTGGCAGATATTCTTTTTTTTTATTAAAAAGTAAAACGGGGAAGACTGAAGTTGAAAATATTGGAGAAGTCTTCATCTAAGAATTGGGACTTGTTCTGATCTTTGACCATTGAAGCTTAGCTACTGGTATTGTCAATCATATTAACTTGGAATAAAGAGAGAGTGCTTGCTAGTCTCACCCTTTATATCCTCTCCTCTTTTCAGGATTTAAATAGTGAGGGTTGTGTTGCTATTCTTAAACTGAACATAGCTCTCAGTTTTATTGTGTATCTCCTCTTGGATGTTGTTAGTCTTTGAGGGTTGTTAGTCTGTCTGGAACTGTTGATATGTTCCTCTTTGGTAAACCAGTATTTTATCTAAACAGTCCAAAACCTACAAACCTTCATTGGCAAGAGCTTTCCAACTCTCCTTCCTGACCCAGCCACAGATCACAGGCCAGAGTTGGACACACTGAGCCACCTAACCATCTATTTTAGGAAATACTGAGAGCAATCAGATGCTAATAATAGTTTTGGGAGTAAAAACAGCCTGGGGCCAACATCCTGTTAGGTCTTGCCTTTTTCATTTTAAATACCTTGTTACCATTTTAGTTAATGGGAAGAGGAAGCAGCGGTAAAGTCGTGGAGAGTACTGCTGATGGTCTGTGCACGCTCCTGTCAGATGATTGGGGATAAGGACCCATACATCACCCTCAGGCTTCATTTCTGGCCAGTTGTTTATGTCTTGTGGTTTCTACTTTCTTACTAATATTTCCCCAGAATTATCATACATTCAAATATCTGTCTCATATCTCCCTTCCAGTTCTCTCATTTGGGTGCTTTTGATTAGTGAAGGTGCAGAAAGAAGAGGAAAAAAGCCAAATAGTCATCCCTTAAATGTCCTTTAATTAACTGTGTATGACTTATACTGCAGTGGGACACATGCCAAGCAGTTGTTCAACATGATAGGAATATACTGCTCTGGAGAGAAGTCAATGAGGCCTGCCCCGTGGGTTCGCACTGGACGCGGAAAGATTGCAGAGGGATTTTCCAACTGTATGTGTGCTCCACAGAGAATTTTATAGTGAGGTTGTTCCAGTGTGTTACTTGTCCTTGTCCCCAAAAACCACAGGATTCATGGATGGCCTTCTGTTAAGACTGTCAAAGGAACTGGCTCTGTGATCTTGTATAAGAACCATACCTGCATGTGCCTCAGTTTACTCACCTTTCAAGTGGGGGATTCATTAGATTGTCCCTAAGGCCCTATCTATAATTCTGATTTATTTATTTATTTCCTCATCCAAGGATATTTTTCCATTGATTTTTAGAGAGAGTGGAAGAGAGAGGGAAAGACAGAGAGAAATATCGATGTGAGAGAAACACATCGATTGCCTGGACCAGGGCCCGGGCTGGGAAGGAGCCAGCAACTGAGATTTGTGCCCTTGTCCGGAATCGAACCCAGGACCCTTCAGTCCACAGGCCGACACTCTATCCATCCACTGAGCCAAACCAGCTAGGGCAATTCTGATTTTAAAATGGTGGATACCAAGTAGAGATTAGAGAAGACCATCACCTACCTCCTGGTATTTTTTGTTTAGAAGTGATGCAGGTAGATAGGCCCTGGTGATTTGTTGGCTGGATGTCCTGAGCAAAGCTAACATCTGTCTTCAGTGGTTTTGGGAGGTCTAAATAACGTAACCTGTTTAAAGCCCAGAGGGGCTTATTCATTGGTTAAATAACAACAACAGTAGCAAACTAAAAATAATAGTAAGCGGCATTCTTCCTCCAGTTCCCTTGGATGAATCTGTGAGGAGAATTTTTAATGTTGTGTGGGTTCTTTGAGGGTGATGCACCATCTTTTTTCCCCCCTTTGGAAAATTGTAGAGAGGAAAGTGTGGGATGGTGTTCAGAGCATGTGTTTGGGATATTATAATTTCCAGCTGAAGTTCAAAAGAATTGACTTTAAAAACCCAAAAGCTTATGAGATATGAAAGGAGATGCAAACTGCAGTTATCTGAGGCCAGGGAGCTGGCCAGCCTTGTTGGAGTCTTGCCTTTTTCACCCTTCTCGCAGCTGCCAGGCTACAAAGCCTGTTTTGTGAAAGATCCTCAAGAAACAATGAGGGAAAACAGCTTCTATTTTATTAGATTAGATGAATTTATGTGCCTGGGGGAGGGGTGTCCATGTGTTGGGGTGGGGAGGGCAGCTGTGGCCCATGTGGTCCTCACATAAGTAACCCTGGTTGCTGGAATAGGAGGGAGGTGGAGGGTGGGCTGAAGGAGGAGCATGTGGAAAGAGATTTCTGCAGTCTGTCTGGAGAGCTGCCCAGGTTTCCCAGCCAAAAAAACAAATAAAAATAAATAAAAGGCAAGTGCTGAATGACACAGATTATGATATTAAAAAGGGATGCCATTGAAAATGTGCCATGGACCCCACCATCCGTGGGGGTGGAGTGTGTGCATGAGTGGAGGCAGTGCTCTGACAGACTGGGCATAAGAAGTGTGGACTGCCCCCATCAAAGGTGCCCCCCACCCCACTCCCATGTCAGAAATCCTAAAATAAGGATTTGTCTGCATTGCAGGTTGAGGAAATTGCAGGATGAGAAGCTAGTCACTCTTTTCCTTTTTTTTTTTTTAAATTTCAATTTATGGGGAGGGGGAAAAAGCCCCAGACCCCTCCTCTTGGGTATTAGATTCCCTCCCACTCACATAAATAACCTCCTCTCCCTGGTGCGCGCACCCCCTCTCCCCTCCCCTGTGCCCCTCGGCTGTCCTATTGCTGCGCGGAATCTGCACTGCCGGAATCTGCACTGCCGCCTGCTTATTACGTACTGGGAGGATTGTTGACAAGTGCTCTGGAGCCTGCCTCTCCGCGCTCTTCCTTCCTCTCTCCCTCCCTCCCTCCCTCTGTCCTCCTTCCTCTCTGTCTCTCTGCAATGATCCGGCTCTGAGGATGGCTGCTCCACGGGTCTGTCAGGTGCAGTTTTTGGTGGCTTATCTTGAGGAACCTGGGATAGAAGGTCTGTTCCTATAAATAAAATAAAAACCAAATAGCTCTATATTTGTTTCAGGCTGGTATGGCCTTTGTTGGAGAAATAGGCCTTTTGTGGGTTTCCCTATTGGGGTCCTGATTAATCTATTATGGATGGCAAGGTGCTATGTACATGAGTAACTAAAAAGTGTTGTGATTTGCTTAATATTAATATTCTTTTAGCTTTGATATCCTCCCTAGGGGTAGTGGTGGTTCCTGCAAAGGCACTGTGGAAATTTACAAGAGAGAATTAATGTCGCTCTTAAAGCGTTTAGCTCTGTTGACCATTTTGGCCAAATCTGCAGTTTTAGCCAGGCTTGTATGAATTTAGACATTTCTTTCTGGGGTCTGAATGCCATCCAGCTATGGCTGGTCCCTTTATTTTATTACCAATGAATGTGATCATTTCCAGCATTTAAAAATAGATGTTTGCTTAAAGTTAATTAGTTCATCCTCACCATAGCTTTGGTTTTCTTTATAAACAGCATGATGGTTTTATTTCCCTTCAGACTATCTCTTGTCCTCTCTCCTTGAAAGATAGAGGAAACTGAGGCATGTAAATAGATACTAAGTAATTATAGGTTAGACCTTAAAGCTTTAAACTTCCAGTGCTCTCGATTATTCTGCCTTCATCCATATTTGTGTTAATATATAAAAACACAAATGAATTTTAGGAGCCATTTATTTCCGATGCTTCATTCTTTTTACAGATTTTGTGGCCACATGCTTGGAGCTCTGCTTTCTGTTCTGCTTCTATTCAATTTCAGCATTGGAAAGAATGGAGGCAGTAGGCCTCTCTGAACTTGTTTGCTGTCAGCAGATTTTTTTTAATTAACTGATTAAAAAATTTTTTTTACTTTAAATATAGCCCACTTAATCCTTTTTCATGTTCGTCTGAAAAGTGGGCATGCAGTTGATTGGCCTATGTGTGAGTGAGGTAGTGAAGGTACTGGGAAACCTGCTCTTCCCCAGTCATGCTACAGACAAAATAATGTAGAACTTCTATGGGGTCCACTTGTATTGTCTTATGGAATCAAGGCAGCCAGAGAGGTTTGGGAGTAAGGGTGTGACATTTACTTAGCCATGAATTATGATGTCAGTCAGGACACAAAGTATTTTGAGTTGTGCCTATTTATCATCATAGACTAATACACAAAACTATTAATCTGATGGGATTTGTTGATTTGCATTTAAGCCAGCTTTGCTCAACTTGGTAGAGGTTTGCTAATAATATTTGAGAGCCTGTTTCTTTGACTAACTTACATTTGTGCGGGAAAATGTAAGGATGGTGTGAAGCTTTAAAGATTATGAACACACACACACACACACATTGTCATTACTTAAAGGTAGGATAGCACTAGCTGCTCTCTGATAACATCACTAGCTATCTCAGAACATGCTGTATATATGGAAATCTTCCTTTGGGAAGTGCTAATTCCATGATTTGTAAAATCCGATTTTGGCATGTCAGGTTATCTGAACATAAAACTTTAAACATCTTGGTCTCATATTATGCTCTGCAACGATGCCATTATTTTGTAGTTCATTTCCCATCAGCCCAACATTGTCTTTAATCACTTTTCTTCTGAATGTGGAAGGCAGTCTTTGACCTCTGGGGTGTTCAGTACTGGACCATCTGAGAGTTGCATGTCCTAGAGGACTGACTCTAAGGATTCCTGCTTTTGATGGAAATTAAAACTGGGTTGCCCAGGTGGCATGCACTTGACTGGTTTTGCCTGTATAAAATTAATAAGGTGTGGGGATGGCGATGGGTCTAGAGGAGTTATGATTGAATGCAAAAGAACTTCTCATTGTAGAGCAATGTGGATGTTTATATTTTAATAATAATTATTGTTCAAGTTACTGTACCTTTCCTGATTGTTACAAAAATCATGCTAAAGCTGAAGAATGAGTGAAAAGGAAGAGAAAGTGTAGAGGGAGGATGAGACCTTTCCCCAAAGAAGTAAGAGAGCTGCACTCAAATGCACAGTATGTTTTGCTCACTGTGTGATGATCAGAGTTTCAGTAGCTTCTGGGCTGGTCCAGAAATCTTACCTAGAGATCATGGAGCCTTCCCACTGAGTGCTTTTTATATGAAATGAAGTTCAGCCGTTGATACTTTCCAGCCTCCTCTCCAGGGCAGTGTTTTCTCTCCTCTTTTGACTCTTGGGCAGGACTTGCGAAGGAGAGATCTTTTGTCTTTTGATGATTTTCATTCATTTGGGGTTGATACAGCTTGAATAGGGCTGATTTCCTGATAGCAGTAATCTGGTCACCTTTCCTGTGTGTAACTGTGAGTCTATTTGGGTGGGCTCTTTCCTTTGTGCCTGAAGGTGAGGCAATGCCTTCTGGGCTCCCTGTCCTCCCTGTTCTGGGCTCCCTTCTGGGCTCTTTTCCTGCTTGACTCTCAAATTTAGCCATTTGCTTGATTCTCAAATAGGAAAAAAGGGAGAGGGTTAGATGCTTTTTTTGCTTACCCAGTGGCCCAACTTTTTCATGTTACTAATTATCACTGTGTCAGGTTGTTACCTAACACTAATTTTCAAAAAATTGAGCATGCGAAGGAAGGTTTAGAATCCCCAAGATTCTGGGGAGAATAAAGGTTTGTCTGGTGGCTGTGAAGGGCTCCTGTGGGATCCATTGAATACTTCTCTCTCCCCCCCACCCCCAATCCCCCATCCACCTACCTACTATCCCTTTGGGTGTTAAACTAACAAAAAAAACCCCATGTTTTCCCTGTGTCTTGGGACTCTTTGACCCCTGGCACTTTTTGGACTGCATTTTCTTGGTTGGAATAGGAAATCTCCATAGCTGATTTGAGAGTAGACAAAGGGGAGCCCAGGTCTGCTCAGGGCCATTCTCCTGAGGGAAGGGGATAATTATTTTTCATAAGCCGAGGTATTAAACCTCTTTCATTTGCGCTTCGCTGACCATGAGTGTGACGGTGACATCATGCCTCACGATTGTCATTTGTTCCCAACCCTTTCAGCATTTTGATAAGGAGAGGATGTCAGTGGACCAGCCTGGGCTTAGCTTCGCTGACATCTCTGCACAGCTCACCCTCTTCCTGGAACCCTAGGACAGATGGAAGAGCTTAGCTGCTGACCCGAATATGTATAGTTGGGTTTAAACTCCATATTCCTGTTGAACCTGTGAAGCTGGCCTGAGCAGATTTTCCCTAGCATCCAAATGCAAAAAGCAAGCAACCCAATTTTTCTCTCAAAATTGGAGTAAAAATAGGTGTTTTCATTAGTAATGGCAGCAAGCTAGGCATTCTGACTACCTCAACCAAGGGGGCTGCTTTTATAATTTTTCTCTCAACTAAGAGGGCTGCAGCCAACCCCATCCCCCAACACACACACTCAAGCACACACAGCTGCTGAAACGAAAGCTCTCTTTGGATGCTTGACTGTTTAATATGTAATGTGATACCTTGTCTCACAGTGACAGGGTGACAGACGGGCATTGGCTCTATAATACAGAATTACCTTTTGTGCATCCCTCCTACAACAAAGCCAAATCCATTGACTCTCCCTAATATGGTAATACGTCTGATGTGCTCCAGATGTTTTGGAAGCTCAGAACAGCTTCAAAGTCTCCTTGTTTTTCTTTTTTCTTTAACCCTTCTTTAAGCATTGCTTTTGTGAAATAGAAGCATTAGATTTTTCTTGGGTTTTATATTGTAATGAACATGTAGCTAATGAGAGGACTAGTGAAACGTCTTTGTGTCTAAAACATAATAAAATTACAAGGACTATACATACATTCTAGTTCTTTTTTCAGATATTAGTAAAGAATTACCTTCTCTATGAGTGTTTGTGTTCTGAAATCTGTGGTTCTCATCAGTTGCTTAGTTGAAATTCCTTCAGCTAAGGAATCTGGCCTCCTTTATGTTTCAATTTTCCCAACCCCTTTTACGTTAAGGCAAAAGGGAGATCAAGAACAGGAATTCTTACTCCCCTTTGCTGCTGCTGTTCTAGGCGTAGAAAGAAGATGGTTTTAGTGTGTGGCCTTCTATCTTTTCATTTCTCGATGATTTGGAAGATGGGTTAAAAAGTTCCTGAATCTGATGGCAGGGTTCTGTTGTATCTGATTTCTTTGGGGTTCTCAGTTTGAGAGAACGGGCACTGCCATTGTGGTGGATGCTTGGTTTCAGGCCTGTGACGTGCCGCTCCTGTCAGCTGATGGTGACTGGCTGAGGTTACAGGCAGTCCCCAGGCTGCCTTTACTGCGTGATTTGGAATTTTCAGCTCATATTTATTGCTTTTGTCAAAGACAATAGACGCGGTTTAATTTAAGTTCAACCTACTGAATATTAATAGAGGAGAACAAATGCTAATGTGGGGAGACTGAATCCTTGGGCCATTCAGTTTCCTCTATTTAACCTCCTCTCCCCAACAAAGGTTTGTGTAGGCTGGGGGAGGGGTTTGGGAAAATAAAATCAATTTGTGTTTGAAGGAGGAGGGGATGCGTTTTCATCGTTTCTCATTTACTAACAATAATAATTTAAAAAATTGTTGGCAGGGCTTTGTTAGGGGGAGGAAAAGGCAGCACCTATTAGCTCGTCTAATATTATAACGATGGGTATTCTGCCCTGTGGCATCATATCCCATCTTGCTGACCTGGCTCTTTTGGATTGGACAGGCAGTAGGATTTGGATGAAAACATTCAAAATGAAAGGGGGTAGTCAGTATACTGGAGATGTTAAAAGGGTGTGTGTGTGTGTGTGTGTGTGTGTCTGTCTGTCTGTCTGTGTATAGGTGTGTACAAAAGAAAAAGCCCAGGTTTATCCAACCATGTAGACTAAAAATAAATGTGACTGTTCTTTGTGCTGACATAACACAGGATGGTATGTCAAATTGAAAAAGTCATTCATATGCAGAACTAGTCAGTCTCTCCCCATCCACCCCTCCTCCTATAAAAGCTCAGAAAAGCAAAGGTCCTTCAATTTGCATAACAGGCAATCAATTTCCTGGCTTAGGCCCCATTTTCCTATTCTGGAAAGTCAGTCCACAAGCTACCTCTCTTGTACTTGAGGTAATCAGTCATTGTTAATCCTTGGAATGGGGAAAATTTTGGAGCTCTTTGAAGAGATTAGCCTGGTAAGGGCTTCAGAACAATGGACCCACTACTTTTTTTTCTTTTAATGTAGCCCAGTCTTGCCTTAGTATTTCAGATCATCCTCATCTGTTTGCCTCACAATGAGCTCACATGCAGTCCATTAAAATTCCCCATTTTTCATAAAAAATATTACAGTCCAGTTTCCCTGCATTTGTGCTTGGACATTTGATTTTTTTGAAGGGAAGAAACATAATATGCCTTTTTACACTGAAGACTCTTGGATATGAACACCTTACCCAGCCTGTTACTTATTAAAAGTCTGTATTTGTCATTAGCTGACTCTTATAGCTCTGTGATAGGTTTTGTAAGCAATCTTTTTTTCACTTCACAAATTAGTGATAAAAGGTGGCAGAATGCCCATACAGAACTTTGGAACTGGGTGCCTCACTGTGTGAGAAATGGCTCACCTGTCCAAATTTCAAATGATGGACTAGGAAACAGAAGCATGGCAAAAATGAGACTTTTAATAACACTCTTGAGTGTGCACCCATTTTACAGGATCACAAGTGGGGCAAGGAACATAGCCTATTATTTAGACCCCCCTCCAGTTCCTCATTGGCTGAGGACTATTTGGTCACCTGTTTCCTAATAGGTCGCCTAGGTCTTGCTGTCTCCCATTGGGTTATTTAAAAAAATGCTCTGGGGCCTTCTCTAGTTGCCTCTGCCTCCCCCTTTGTCTCTAGGCCCTAGGAATCTTCCTAGGACTATCAGCCACATTAATAACTCTCATCCTCTCTCCCACCCCCACATTCTGTTTGCTCTGGGGAAATTCTGCAGCAGCCTGGCCACATGCTGTTTCTTTTCCATGAAGGTAAATCAGAGGCATGTTTCTTACAACTGTGAGTTGTATGGTCATAGTTTGTGCAGTATAATTGGTTTCCTGGGACTTAATTCACACTTGCCTAGAGCTTTATAGTATTTTAAGGCAACCAGGTCTCTTACGGGTTTGAACCTTGTTTTCTCCTACAATAGTGGTTCTCAAAAGGTAGTTCCTGGACCAGCCAAAGCAACATCAGCGCCAGCTGGGAATTTGTTAGAATAGCATAACTGGGGTTGAGGCCTAGGGGACTGTTTGACAAAGCTCTCCAGATGATTTTTACTCTTGCTCAAGTTTGAGAATCATTACTACTGTCTACAATCTACTGAGATTATTCTTGTTAGAAGGACAAGTGTATAGCTCTGCTAAATCATTCACTCATTTGCTGCTTCCTCACTCAGCAAATACTTAAGGTCTAAGGGTAAGGCAGCATTTCTTCCCCACATTCACCTAGCAGCGTCTAGTTCTTCCTTATTTCCCCCTTGATCCAAATATATTTTCAAAACCACTCGTCCCTCCCTCCTTCCCTCTCCCCTTTCCTCCCTCCCTCTCCTCTCTCTCCTTTCTTTCTTTTCCCTGATGCATAAAACAGCACCAGAGGCATGGATGAATAGAATGGACACATAGATCTCCAAGGGGAGGAAGGTGGAGGGGACTGGAAGAAATTAACCAGAGAACATGTACGCATAGCCATGGACATAGATAATATTGTTGTGAAGGCCTGGTGGGGGGCGGACTGTGGAGGTTGAGTGGAGGGGGCAAAGGGGAGGGAAAATGGGCGACATCTGTAATAGTGTGAACAATAAAAAGACAGAAAATTGAGATTCAAAAAACAAACAAAAAACAACAAAACACCACACACACACACACACACACACACACATAGAAAATTGAGATTCAAAAAACAACAAAACACCACATACACACACACAAAACACATCACTTCTTTTTACTCCTCCTTCACCACCACTGTCACACTGGTTTCTGTTTTGTTTTTAGGCATATTGCAAATTCCAGCTTTGCTCTTCTTATGCTGGTATTTATTGCAGGTATTTATTGCAAGCTTGCTTGCTGGCCCCACTGATTCATATTCATTGCCCTCCCCTATCACTTTTTTTTGCCCTATAAGTGCAAAGTTTCTTCTTTGCACATACTACTAACTGGTACAACCATGTATACTTGTCCATCTATCTCCTCTCATTGGAATTTAGATTTTGCTTGGGATGCCTGTATCCCTGGCATATATGGGGGGTGTTAAGGAAATGAATGGATGAATATATATTCCCTCCCTTCTTTCCTGCTTTATTCTTCTTTATGTACTATTGAAAAAATTGGAACTCAACCAAGAGTACACATATTTAGATGCATATCTGCTTTTTTTCTTATTAATTTTACATATGGTGCTATAACTAGAATTTTTACTATGAATTTTTCATACTTTTCAAGTGTGGCAATTCATTCATCTTGTCTTTTTTTTTTTTTTTTTTACATATGCGACATATTATGTCCCTGGCCAGTTTCCTAAGTCAGTTATCTGTATCTTCCTACTGTTTGGGTGGGCTGTTTGGGTGGGCTGGCATCCCTCCTACCCACAATGTGATGTTACTAAAGTGCTCTCATTTAGTGTTGATATATAAAGGCGTAATGTCAACCCACATATGTAGTTTTAGTTTTCTAGAGCTACATTAAATTTTTTTTTAAAAAGCAGGTAAGATTAATTTTAGTATATTTGACATAATATATGCAAAATATGTCCAGAATTAATATGACATTATTAATCAAATGCTAGTTACACTGTTTTAAATTAATAATGAAAATGTATTTCCTCATCCATGCTAGCCATGTTTCATATGCTCAGTAGTGGCCATTGTAATGGCCACTACTCTAATCTTTGAAACACCAGCCACAGTTCTACCCTTAGATTCATAGATTTATATACAGTTATGTCCCTTTTTTTGCCTCAGTGCAAACTCCCCACATTTCTCTTTCTTTGGGAAGTTGTATACATTTTCATTTCCATATTGTATTCATGACTCCCAAAGCCACATGTCTCAGTAACAGCCACAGGATTGTATTTACTGCACTGAATTAGATTTCCAACCTCATGTTATTACAGATAACTCTGAAATGATGTAAAAGTAGATAACTGAAGAAATGCATGCAAAAACAGGTCAAGCCCCAGGGCTTTGTTGCAGTGTACAATGTTCTTTCAGAAAATTTTAACCAATATATAGGATACTGTAATCTACATAGTGCAGTGATGGCGAACCTATGACACATTTTTTTGGTTGATTTTTCTTTGTTAAATGGCATTTAAATATATAAAATAAATATCAGAAATATAAGTCTTTGTTTTACTATGGTTGCAAATATCAAAAAATTTCTATATGTGACACGGCACCAGAGTTAAGTTAGGGTTTTTCAAAATGCTGACACGCTGAGCTCAAAAGGTTCGACATCACTGATACAGTGTTTAGTGCAAATAACAGAAACCACTCTTTCAACCAGAAAGGGATCTAATACAGTGAATTAAGTGCATACCAAATTGGTGGAACATTTAGAAGAACCAAAATCAAGGGGTCACCCAGCACATTTGGCTTCGTTTAAAAGACAAGTACCATGACTATATTACAGATACTGTGCTAGCATTCCTGCTGATGCCCCTGAGGCTGGTGACTAGACTGTGAAATTGGGGGTCAGTCGCTGTGGACATTTTTGTTGGTACAAGCTTCCCCATGGGTAGAATAAGTTGTATCAAGAACCTTAGATGCAAGGACATCTGAATGCTAGAATACCCATCAGGCTTTTATTCAACTGTCACTCATTAATGTGGCCTTACTGCTTGCTAAATACTTCCATATTACCTGGCATAACCCTTCCCTAGGAACTTTCTCCAGTATAGTTACACATGCTGGGCCTCCATGACTCCCTCTTCTACATGGTGCTATAAATGTAGTCATAGATAGTCCTGATCCTTTAAGACAGTGGAAGGCAAATACCGTGACTGTCTAATATAATGGATTGCTATGAAGAGGAAGTTGGGTAGTAGGATTTCTAGTTAATAACTAAGATATGGCTAAAAAGTAATGACATTTTTTCTTATATGGCAGGTACTAGTCCCTGAAGGGAAATCCAAAAAGGACATCAGTATTTCTAGAGTAAATATTTAGCCCTTGAAGATTAACTAGTTTGAATTGGTAATACTTCAGATGCCTTTCTTCTCTTCCACCCCCAGCCCAAAAAATATTTATGTACTTAAAAAAGAACCCTTCAGTATATTATTATAATTAAAATTTTCTGCTTGAATTTTTTTTACTATTACAATTGTTTATTTCTTAGGCATTCACTCCTGTAAAAGGTTCAAAGTAGATGAGGTATGATTTTTTTTCCCCATTCAAAAGAGATATGTGCCTTTAAATTCTTTTCTATCCATCACAAGTCATTGTGTAGGGTTAACTGTGGTAAAGTGCTGCTTCCTGATGTCATGTGTTTAAGTGTTTGTCCCCTTTTCTCACCTGTAGGGCTCCTTGGTAATGGCCAGTCTAAGGGATTAGGACCAGCATCAGAACAGTCAGAGAATGAGAAGGATGATGCATCCCAAGTGTCCTCTACTAGCAACGATGTTAGTTCTTCAGATTTTGAAGAAGGGCCGTCGAGGAAAAGGTTAGTACCCAAGGCTGAAAGTATTGGTGCCTTAAATCAGGGACTGCAAACTAGGTGCCAGTTTTTGCCACATGGAAACAAACTTGGGCCCATTCATGCAATCTCCTGATTTTTCATAGAGGAGTCAGAGTTCTGAATTTTTATATTAAATGTCCTGGTTTCAAAATATGGTCCACTAATTATATCTAAAAATAAATACACAGAAAAATGGTATGGGCCAAATAAAACATGTTATTGTCATAAAAATTGGCCAGAGTCACCAATGTGTAATTCTTGTATTCACATAAAAAATATATTTATTTTTATTGATTTTAGAGAGGAAGGGAGAGAGAGAGAGGGATAGAAACATCAATGATGAGAGAGAATCACTGATTAGCTGCCTTCTGCACACCCCCTACTGGGGATCAAGCCCACAACCCACGCATGACCCCTGATGGGGAATCAAACCGTGACCTCCTGGTTCATAGGTCGATGCTCAACCACTGAGCCATGCCAGCCAGACCTGTCTTGTGTTCATTTTAATAGATTTTTATCAGTAGTATTTCTTGAGTATATTAGATGGTATTTTGCCATTCCTGTACAGAAATGTTTCTAAGAATTTGAAGAATTAAATGTGTGTCTGAAAATTTCCCCCCCTCATCTGGAAAGCAAAATCCATATGATGTTTAATCAGGTTAGTAGTTGTGGAATAGGTTCTTAAACTTTGAGTTTACTAGCAGTTTTCTTTTCTTTTTTTTTTTAATTACTTTTAAAAATAAACTTAAGATGGTTGGATAAGGAAGTTAGCTGTGTAGCTAAGAGTTTGTGGTTTCATGGTCAAACAATGGCAGTTACATTATATAATGACTAGAGGCCCAATGCATGAAGATTTGTGCAAGAATGGGCCTTCTTTCCCCTGGCTGCTGGCACTGCCTTCGCTCTGGCCAGAGCCGCCTTTCCAGCTTCATTCAGGCCCAGAGCCACCTTTCCACCTTCCCATGCTGCCGAGAGGCCCGGAGTGGCTGGGGCAGTGCGGAACGCCTGCGTTGTTGCCATGGTGATGATGCAAGGTCCCACCCCACCCCCAGCCACTTGGCGCCTGTGTATGCAAATTAACCCATCATCTTTGTTGGGTTAATTTGCATACTCATTCCTGATTGGCTGGTGGGCGTCACAAAGGTATGGTCATTTTGCATCTGTCTCTTTTATTAGTGTAGATATTGTAACTAGTGGCCCGGTGCACGAATTTGTGCATGGGTGAGGTCTGGCCAGCCTGCCCTGATTGGGGCTGATCGGGCAGGGCCAGTTGGGAGAGGGGAGGTTTGGCCGGGGGGAGGGGCCATGGGCAGTTGGTGGGCCAGCCCCGCCCCCTGGTCGAACTCCCGGTAGAATGGACAATTTGCATATTAGCCTTTTATTATATAGGATTATTAATTTACCCATTTTTCTCTCTTGCTAACCTGTGATTAATCAAATGCAATGTATTGCTCACCATTTACCCTAGTCTTGAAAGAATATCTGATATGCAAAATAGATTAAAAGGTGTTTTCTGAATAAATGTATGGAAATGGCTGAATTCACCAGTATTCAGTTCTCTTCTCCTTCCTGAGTAAAAAGCAAAGCTACATTTCTGAGCTTTCTTGCTTCTAGATGAACCATGTAACTGAGTTCTGGTCAATGAAATGATACGTGCCACTTTTCGACTGGCCCTAAACTTACTGAGTGATCTTCTGTGAGCCTTCTCTTTGCCTCCCATCCCACTGGCTGGAAGATGGCAGCATCTTAGAATAGAAAGAGCCCAGATCCCTGCGTCACTACTTGGAAAAGAGGGATCTGGACTTTTAAAATTGTGTCAGGCTTCTGAAATCTGAACCTGGTCATTATAGCAGCTAGTGTACTTACCTGGCTAATAAAACAAGGATCTGGGCACAACAGACATTTTTTCAGTTGACATCAGGGTATCATATGACTCAGTCTGCTGGCAAAGGCTCTCAGTTCAGAACAGCATATTGACCCAGCCCATAAGAGAGGCAGAAATGTACAGAAAACTGAAAACCCAGACACATTGGTGATACTAGGAGAGAAGCATCCAGCCTGCCCACTTTCTTCTCAGTATGAAGCCAGTTCCCACTTAGAAGCCTATTTTGGGGTCAAATGTGGATTTCCCTAAACTTCTGGTTACCTCTCCTTCCTTTTTCCCAGTGGGAGCAGCCATTGAGTATGATTCTCCTCTTCCTGGTAAGTTACTTAGAGAAAAAGCTGACTTTCCTTTTGCTACACAAAGCATCATCCTGAGAAACAATTACAGTTCCTTTTAGAGCTTTGGTTCCTTCATAGGTACCTATTGTCCTCATAAATGGAACTGCTCGGAACACAAAAGCATTTATTTCCTCTTTTAGCTAATTTAATTTTTACAGCTCTGGTGAGAAAATATTTTATGTTTTACTCGACTAATGTGATTTTAAGGTAGTTTATTCTTGGATTCAATTTTGTTTTCATTTTCTAGAAAATCAATTTAATTCACAGAAGGATCATTCATTTAATGGCTTTTCTTGCACATGGTTAATGCTTAAGCATAAGATCAGATATTCTTCTTAACAATATCTTCACAAGGCTTAACTGGAGAAGGTGTTAGATGGGGAAATCCTCTACATTTGGCAAAGCCTCTTTCATCTGGACTGACTGATGTAG
Organism: Myotis brandtii; assembly: GCF_000412655.1. Classification (NCBI taxonomy): domain Eukaryota; kingdom Metazoa; phylum Chordata; class Mammalia; order Chiroptera; family Vespertilionidae; genus Myotis; species Myotis brandtii. The sequence goes on from NW_005365280.1 coordinate 210,285, forward strand.
AAAATCAGTCTGAATTGGTGAAGTTGAATTGCAGACTATTTTTCAGAGAGATTCCTGTATAATTTCAAGTTGCTCAAACTAAATTTATGAGCATGTAGGCTAACAAAGGGTTTTGGGTTATCTCCATCTAGCTTTCTAGTACTTGGCATGCATATCTTTATCTTAAGAAATTCTTTTGGGTTCCTGAAAACTCTTTGACCGTAAGTCCTTTAAACATTCTCCTGCCTCAACATATTAAAGGACGTATATGACAAACACATAGCCAACATCATACTGAAGGGGCAAAAACTGAAAGCATTTCCCTTACGATCAGGAACAAGACAGGGATGTATGCTTTCACCACTCTTACTTAACATAATACTGGAAGTTTTAGTCAGAGCAATCAGACAAGAAGGAGAAATAAAAGGCACTCAGCTTAGAAAGGAAGAAGTAAAACTCATTATTTGCAGAAGACATGAAACTGTATATAGAAAACCCTAAAGAATCCACAAAAAAACTACTAAATCTGATAAGTTAATTCAGTAAAGTAGGGTACAAAATTAATCTTCAGAAATCAGTGGCATTTTTATACACCAATAACGAACTATCAGAAAGAGAAACTAAGAAAACATTTCCATTTACAATTGCAACAACAACAACAACAAAAAAGGAAAAAATAAGGTATAAAGGAATAAATTTAACCAAGGAAGTAAAAGACTTGCACTAAAAAAATTATAAGATACTGAAGAAAGAAATGGAGGAAGATAGAAATAAGTAGAAATATGTACTGTGTTCATGGATAGGAAAAATTAACATCATTAAAATGTCCATGCTAC
>NW_005365280.1:211229-235289 GCF_000412655.1 Myotis brandtii
TTTTTTTTCCCCATTCAAAAGAGATATGTGCCTTTAAATTCTTTTCTATCCATCACAAGTCATTGTGTAGGGTTAACTGTGGTAAAGTGCTGCTTCCTGATGTCATGTGTTTAAGTGTTTGTCCCCTTTTCTCACCTGTAGGGCTCCTTGGTAATGGCCAGTCTAAGGGATTAGGACCAGCATCAGAACAGTCAGAGAATGAGAAGGATGATGCATCCCAAGTGTCCTCTACTAGCAACGATGTTAGTTCTTCAGATTTTGAAGAAGGGCCGTCGAGGAAAAGGTTAGTACCCAAGGCTGAAAGTATTGGTGCCTTAAATCAGGGACTGCAAACTAGGTGCCAGTTTTTGCCACATGGAAACAAACTTGGGCCCATTCATGCAATCTCCTGATTTTTCATAGAGGAGTCAGAGTTCTGAATTTTTATATTAAATGTCCTGGTTTCAAAATATGGTCCACTAATTATATCTAAAAATAAATACACAGAAAAATGGTATGGGCCAAATAAAACATGTTATTGTCATAAAAATTGGCCAGAGTCACCAATGTGTAATTCTTGTATTCATATAAAAAATATATTTATTTTTATTGATTTTAGAGAGGAAGGGAGAGAGAGAGAGGGATAGAAACATCAATGATGAGAGAGAATCACTGATTAGCTGCCTTCTGCACACCCCCTACTGGGGATCAAGCCCACAACCCACGCATGACCCCTGATGGGGAATCAAACCGTGACCTCCTGGTTCATAGGTCGATGCTCAACCACTGAGCCATGCCAGCCAGACCTGTCTTGTGTTCATTTTAATAGATTTTTATCAGTAGTATTTCTTGAGTATATTAGATGGTATTTTGCCATTCCTGTACAGAAATGTTTCTAAGAATTTGAAGAATTAAATGTGTGTCTGAAAATTTCCCCCCCTCATCTGGAAAGCAAAATCCATATGATGTTTAATCAGGTTAGTAGTTGTGGAATAGGTTCTTAAACTTTGAGTTTACTAGCAGTTTTCTTTTCTTTTTTTTTTTAATTACTTTTAAAAATAAACTTAAGATGGTTGGATAAGGAAGTTAGCTGTGTAGCTAAGAGTTTGTGGTTTCATGGTCAAACAATGGCAGTTACATTATATAATGACTAGAGGCCCAATGCATGAAGATTTGTGCAAGAATGGGCCTTCTTTCCCCTGGCTGCTGGCACTGCCTTCGCTCTGGCCAGAGCCGCCTTTCCAGCTTCATTCAGGCCCAGAGCCACCTTTCCACCTTCCCATGCTGCCGAGAGGCCCGGAGTGGCTGGGGCAGTGCGGAACGCCTGCGTTGTTGCCATGGTGATGATGCAAGGTCCCACCCCACCCCCAGCCACTTGGCGCCTGTGTATGCAAATTAACCCATCATCTTTGTTGGGTTAATTTGCATACTCATTCCTGATTGGCTGGTGGGCGTCACAAAGGTATGGTCAATTTGCATCTTTCTCTTTTATTAGCGTAGATGCTTTTAATTGGGTGTTTTAGAAACCCTTTTGGTAGTTATCTGCTTTATTTCATATCTTCTGTGTTGTGTCCCCCCTTTATCATTTAGAATTTATATTTCATTTTATTTCTTTTCCGTTCACATACTTAAAGTTTTCCTGGATGACTAGATTAATGACATTTTCTTAGAATCTGTTAGTTTGAGAGGTTGGGGAAAGGAGGAAAATTTCCTTGATCTGGTCCTTTCTGTTTACTCCTTCTACAGAATTATAGTTACATTTTGGAAACTATCTAGATGTTTATATCTAATGAAGAACTGAGTATGGTGGAAAATCAAAAGGATTTTAGCCATGTGTAGATATTTGAAATCCTTAACCGAACTGTACTTTGGATCTGAAATATGAGGTGCATCGCACCAAGTGTTAGTTTATTTTTCGCCAACATGGAGTGTCTTTGTTTAAAAAGTTCCATGATACAGCGCCTGTATTAAGTTCTATCCTCAATTTTCTTGTAATCATCAGCACTGTGTCTTGGATATCACTGGATTTGATGTTCAGTTAGCAAGCATGAATAAGAAGTATCTCTGCCAGTGTACTGGAATTTGTATACTACTCTTTTTAAGGACACTTGGGTGAATGTCTAACATATTGCTCTGCCTCAATTTGAGAACTGCATTGTCACTAGAGAGGGGGAGCTCAGGATGTGCTAAACCACACCAGTAAATATATATTGGAATGTGTAATGTTATCCAAGCTTCCAAACATTGTGTATGGTCATACATCTGGCATCATCTTTCATCTCTGTTTGTGGAGCAAAATTCTATGACTGTGTGGTTGGAAGTGACAGCACCCAGTCCTTTAGCTGTGTTGTGTAACTTGTCCATCACCCTCACCTCTGGTAAGACCCGGGCAGCATGGGAGCTTGATGATGAAGATCAGCAGGCAACATTCTCTTGAAGTGGTCCTTTGTCCCTGGCTCCTTTCTCAGATGACCGTGCTGCTGGCTTCCTCTTTGCATGGTACACTGGTGTGGTGTGGCAGCTGTGTGCACAGCATGTAGCTTTAATTTTCCAGGCCAGTGGAAAAGAGAACCTTAGTTCAGGGAGAACTTAAGGCAAATTTCATTATTGCTAATCTACTCTAATTTTTAATGTGCTAAACATCTTGTTTTACTGAACTGAAGACTCATAGCAGCATTTTATTTGATTGTGACCACACTCTACTAGTGAAATCCACCAGGGACTTACTGTAGATGGAGGGTTGACCAGTCAGGCTAGGTTTAGGGCTGGTCTGTGGTAGCTTGTATTACAGGTAGAGGGCTGTGTAATTGATCAACAGGTGAGGAAGTTAGAGGCATACATTTCACAATGTTGCCAGATATGTAATAACTACAAAATAATAACTTTTAATACTTTTTCTGCTCTTTTCCCCCCCCTCATTGGTAGTTAATATAAATATTTAGGAACCCTGTCGTCTAAGGCAGAATGTGTGAACTGGAACCTGAATTCTTGGGGTTTTGTTAGTATACTGCAGCAATTTTCTTCCTTTTCATCCCATGGCACACATAAACTAATTGCTAAAATTCTGTGGCACACTAAAAAATATACTTTTTGCCAATATGACAAAAAATAGGTATAATTTTGATTCATTCACAGCAGATGGCTATTGTGTTGGTTGTCATTATTTTATGTGACAACCTAAGGGAAAAGCAGTCATTGCCCCTGACTAAATAGTCAAGTATTGTATGTTTTAAAGATTCTTGCAGCATACCCTTTAAATATTCAGATTGCAAAGCTCCCCTTCATTTTACAAAGATTGTATCTTTTCTTATACTTGACTGTGTGTGTCATCTCTGCCTCCAAGGAGTCAAGTCCAGAGTAACTAGTGGTTATTTCAAAATGTTACTTTAAGTTTAGGGTGGATTGTGGTCTAGATCCAATTTTAACCTTGTGTCTAAAATTCCCTAACCCTCACAAATACATTGGAAGAGCAGGTTTTATGATTGACTGTTTGCATTCACTGTTGTCATTTATACATCATACATTGAATTGTAAAAATCCAAGTTCATGATTTATATATTTGCTTTGAAAAAAGCAGTCTGTACATTTTGGGAATGATAAAAATTGCTAGCTCTTCTTGTTCAGTTAATTACTCTTTATAGATACTTGGTTTTAGGAATAGCAGTTAATATATGTTTTGTCTTGGTGGGGAAAGGGAAAGAAAGGAATTTATATGTGTGACTTCCTTAAGAAAAGTTAGTCTGTGGTGTAGAGTATGCCAGCCTTATCAACCATGCCCTGAGTTTCCAACCTATAAATGGTAACAATTCCATTTGCTGATGATGCTTTTTAAGTCTTCAGTTAGAAAATGTGTGTACAAGGTATTATTTTTCTACAGGAAACCCCCTATGCTATGTTTTGCCTTTGGTTTTAAATGAAGTTGGGAAGCTTTTTGGCACATAGGAAACAGTAGAATCCAGAGATTATAGAAATTATTTTCCTTGACAGAATTAAAAATAAAAGGTATTATTTTGCCTATCCATTAAAAAGTCATCATCTAAAGTCCGTCTCTCTCTCTCTCTCTCTCAATTTCAGAGAGTGGAAGGAAGAGGGAGAAATAGAGAAACATCGATGTGACAGAGATATATTGATTGGTTGCTTGCCCGACCCAGGCTGGGGATTGAGCCTGCAATCAAAGTACATACCCTTGACCAGAATCAAACCCGAGACCCTTCAGTCCGCGCGCTGACGTTCTATTCATTGAGACAAACCAGCTAGGGCTAAAGTCACTCTTTGTAAAAGGAAAAGCCACCCTCTCTCTAGAAGTTCTTTGCCTGTTTGATGTACATGGCTGCCCAGCCATTGAAGAGCTGAAGGACTTAGTGTGGTGGGAACTCCTAGGTGTTGGTTTTCCTTTCCTTTCCTTTCCTTTCCTTTTTTTTTTTTTTTTTTATCATTGTGGTAGGTGTTTAAAATAATTTTAAAAATTATAATGTAGTTTTTAATGTTTAGAATGGAAACTCTAGACTTTCAGCCTTTCATAGGATGGCCATGCCTACCTAAGCTCCTTACCCTCCTCCCTACCTTATATTGCCTATCCTGATAAACTTAATGGTTGTAAAATTTGTATTTCCTGCAAGAAGTATATGAGTATTTTCAGGAAACAGAGTGGACAGATTTTGTCTGTCAGGTGCGGCCTGACTGAGAGACTCTGCAATGGTTAGAGGAGATAGAGGTTATCTGTTTAGCTGATGGAAAGGAAGGTGTTGTACAAAGAAATTGGTGATGGTATATTTTTAGGTGCAAGTAAGTGAAGATCCAAAATGCGAGGTCCACAAAGGGGTCATTTGAATTGATCACTCAAATATGAACTGTGTATTTTATTTTATTTTTGGGTAGATGGAGGAAAATAGAAAGGAAAAATGTAAAGAGAGTGGTCTTTCTTAAGGACTTGTCATGAGGACCTTGTATGTGGCACAATGGTTAAGAGTATGGGCTGGAGCTAGACATGTGGTTCAACCATCTGCTTGTTATATGCTCTTGGGCAGGTTCTATACCATCACTGGGATTCAGTTTTATCACCTGTATAATGTCTATGATAATAATAATCACCTCATGGTGGTATTTTGTGCTGAACACGTTAATTCACAAAGAGCACTCAAGTGTATAATAAGTACTGTGTGCTAGATATTATTAACTGTCATCAGTGTATGTGGCACATGAATTGCTACATGTGAATATGCACAGTCATCGGAGACTTTGCAAACGTGGTTTACAGGGATTTTGATTTTATAAATTGTGATTTCTATCTTCCCTCCATGGCATCACTGTCAGCAGCCATCTGTGGGCAGATGGAAAAGTGTGGGTGTGTGTCCCTCTTTGGAAGTTATTGAGTCACAGGAAGGATCTTTGTGGTTGTATAGTGTGAAATTTCCTTCTCAAAGCTTGGTGTGACCAGGTATTTGCTTGCACAGAGCAGGCAGAAGTGAGATGAGGTTGAGAGAGTAGAAAGTGCAGACTATGCCTCTGCAAGGACATAACTTTTCTTTTTGTTAAATAAACAGAAGACCTGATATATTTTAGTTAGGCTTTTTATAGTATAAAATTTATTGAGTTCAAAGATAGTCCTCTTCCAGTAGACTGGATTTCGAATGTGAATTGTATTAAGAGTGAGGATGCCATGACTTAGTGCAGTTTAGTTTCTGGATATGATTACACGAAGACAATGAGAATTTTCCCAGGCTTTTAACAGGTATTTTTTCCCCTTAGGTGAATTGCCTATGTAAATGTTTTCCTGATTATTTCTGTTCTCTGTCACTATCCTATATAATAAAAACCCAGCAACTGAAACGGTGGAACGACCAGAATGAACAGAGACCAGAACACCATGGCCCCTTGCCCAGGCTGGCCCACCCCCCAGGGAGTGGTTAGGGGCGCCCCTAGGCAATGCAGTAGGGTGCGAGTTTGATGGGGGAAAGTCAAAGAAATAGGGGGGAAGGTCTTAAGGGTCTGTGGCATTGTGGTGGTCGGCCTGGAGTAGGTTTGGAGTGTGCTAGGGAAGGAAGAGGAAGATCCGAGTGGAAAATGGCTCAGCACAGTACCTTTCTCATTGCGAACCGGGACGGTGACAGCCATGGACTGAATGGGAGGTTGTTTCATGAGTATGCTTGGGACCGACATGTTCATGGCAGTGGCAGTACTCCTGAAACTTCACTGAGTCCAAATAGTAAACAGCTATCAATGTCACAGAACAGAAAAATCCTCTCCAACTAGAGGCCCTCGATGTTGCAATGCAACCGAAGGAAACACCACTTAAGGAGGAGCTAGAAAAACCGGAAGTATGCGGCCAGAGGATTGTGGGTTTGTGGAGGACGCCTGGGTGCCTACCACTAGAACATTGTAGCCTGTTATGTGCAAGTACATAGTCAGCCCTATAGTCCTGTCTTGCAGTATTTGGATATGACTTCTGGCAGGAAATTATTTCGATTGAGGTTTGCTGTTGCCTTGCGTGAGGAAGATCAGAATTAAAGGTTTCATTTGTTACCTTGGTTTGAAGCGGAGGAAAATGGGATAGTGACGAATAAGAAACTTTGGAGATAGTGAGGGGCAGTTTGTCCAGACTGTTGAGAGCTCAGAATTATAGTTTAATTGGGATAGAAATCCTGCTAATAGCACATGATGCCTGAAATCTGAGCACTCTACTTTTAGGTTTTCCAGTTCAAGTTTTTGGAGACTGCCTCTTAAAACATTCCTGGTTGGAAAGTGCAGAACAACACTGCCCCTTGCCCAGGCTGTCCCTGCCCTCCAGGGAGCGGTTAGGAGTGATCAGGCAGACAGGCAGAGTGGTTAGGGGCAATCAGGCAGGCAGGCGAGCAGTTAGGAACCAGCAGTCCCGGATTGCGAAAGGGATGTCCGACTGCCGGTTTAGGCCCGATCCTCAGGGACCAGCAGTAGGACATCCTTCAAGGGGTCCCAGATTGGAGAGGGTGCAGGCCGGGCTGAGGAACCCCCCCTCCCCCGTGCACGAATTTTGTGCACCGGGCCACTAGTATAGTGTATAAGTATTCAAATTTCATTGCTCCACAATGTTCATAAAATTCCCTCCTGGTTTTATGTTAAGTTGCTGATGTTTAACTTCTCTTTCTATGTCAAATGTTTTTGTGTTTTATTATTTACAAAAATAGCTTCTCTGTTACACAGTATATCCTTGTCTATGTAGGCATTAAGCTTTTGATTTTCTCATTGATTTACAGAGATCCAGAATATACCACCTTGGACAACACGACTATCTTCAAATCTCATTCCTCAATATGCTGTTGCTGTTCTCAGATCCAACCTTTGGCCTGGAGCATATACCTTTTGCAATGGCAAGTAAGTATGTGACAACTTTCAAAGTTATGACTGTGATTATTTAAGTTCTGGAAAGTATAAGTTACCCCTGAAATCTTAGGTTATTATTTTAACTCATTTTTAGCAAGATTTATTCAAACTTCTGTATTATACAGTAAAGCATCAAATTTAGAATATTAGAATAATTTAGACTTCTGCCTTTTCTGAATTATTTAATTAAAGAAGCTAAAATATGGCTTTTCTTCTATAATTATTTGAATAATTGATATTCACTTAATTGAAGTAATTCTAAGCAGTGTTTAGTTTAAATCTCTCATTATTTTTTGTTGGGTACCTTGATAAAAGATACTTAAAAATATGTATTATTTAGAAAAGCCTAAGACCATTTGACCATTCGACTGGTAACTATGATGTGCACTGACCACCAGGGGGCAGACGGTCAACACACAGGCATGGAAACATGGAACAGACTGATGAATCTCAGAGGAGGGGGGCAGGAAGAGATTAACCAAACATCTTATATGCACACTAGAGGCCCGGTGCTCGGATTCGTGCACTGGTGGGGTCCCTCGGCCTGGCCTGTGGGGATCGGGCTGAAACCAGCTCTCTGACATCCCCTGAGGGGTTCCGGATTGCAAGAGGGAGCAGGCTAGGCCGAGGGACTCCACCGGTGCATGAATCTGTGCACCGGGCTTCTAGTGTTGATATAAAATACTTTTGTACCTCCAGGTTTGAAAGGATGATAGTCCCCTCCCCATAGGATTCTTGCTTGGCAGTGTGCTGTGTGAGAAATTGGAGTTACTCAGTGTGAACAACCTTCATAATTTGAAGAGCCTAAATATTTTTTACATTTATCTTTATCAAAATGCATCAGTGGTATTGTTTAATGTTAAATGCACTTGCTTTTATTGCCAAATTCAAAGCAAAAAAGCAGTACACAGCTTAGATATATTTTTCTTAACTTTTAATTTAGGTTTAGACACCTTTACTCACCAGGCTTTTTCAAATTATTTTGTTGTTGCAACCTTGAGTGTTTTACAAAGTAGGGATTATCACTGTTATAATTTTAAATTCTAAAGCTACCTTAACTGAAACAGAGTCTTCACTTAAATAAATAAGGAAGGGGCAAAATTGAGGAATGGAATATTATGTGACATATTCAGTAACCACAAAAAATAATTGTGGAATTAAATATAAAGTAACGGTAGATGTGCCCAGCCCAGCCTGCCTGCTCTTTTTATTTAACTAGATAGTTGCCATTTCTGATGCTCTTCTTTTCTTTTTTTAGATTTAAATGTCTTTCTGGGTTCATTTTCCTTTTCCTTTTACCTGAAGGACCTTAACATTTCTATATAGGTCTGCTGAGTTTTGATCAATCTTTCAACTTTTGTATGTTGGAAAAGGTATATAAAGGTCTTTCTCACCCTAATTTAAAGGACATATTTATATTTTATGAGAACTGTAGAATCACATGTAGTTGTAAGAAATTCTTCTTCATTTTTAAAATATATTTTTGCTGGGTATGGAATTCTAGGGTCCCTAGCACCCTGCACAGTGATATAAAGATGGGCTCCACTCCACTATCTCCAGGTTTGCATTGTTTTTTGATAGGAAGTCTATTGTCATTCTTAGCTCTCTAAGAAGTATCATTCTCTCCAGTCAACTTCTTAAGATTTTATTATATTCTATCATGCAGTGCCCCTTGGTATAGTTTTCTTTATGTTTCTTGTGTTTGGAGTTACTGAATTTTAGTTCTGTAGATTTCATCAGTTTTGGAAAGTTTGGAGCCAGTATTTCTGCAAGTATTTTTTTGGGGGGTGTTCCTCTTTCCCTCTTTAGGGATTTCAGTTGCACATATATTTGTCTTCTTGAAGTTGTCCCACAGCTCATTGATATTCTTTCTGTTCATTTTGTTCTGGTCTGTTTTTCCCCTCTTGTGTTTCATTTTAAGTAGTTTCTATTCCAAATCTGTGAACATGTACTTTTTAATAGAGATTGTTGTTTCTGTCTTAAAAGTTAGATTTTGATCTTTGTATCTTCAGTGCCTCTCCTATTATATGTTTTAGCTTGCTCTCCCTGAACATATGGAATAAGTTGTAATAAATGCTTTAATATGTTTATCTACAATTCTGTCATCTATATCATTTATGGTTCAGTTTGGATTGATTTTCCTTCTCAATATGGTCTTTTTGCTGTTTTGCTTGTCTGGTAATTTCTTATGGGAGTCAGGTATTGTAAAATTTTCTTTGTTGGGTGCTGGATAGATTTGTAATTCTCTGCCTGTTCTTGAGCATTGCTCTAGCAGGGGTCCTCAAACTACGGCCTGCGGGCCACATGCGGCCCGCCGAAAACATTTATCCGGCCCACCGGGTGTTTTTGCCGCAGCTGCCTGTTGCTTAGCAGCCGACTAGTTTTTTTTTAAACTATAGTCCGGCCCTCCAACGGTTTGAGGGACAGTGAACTGGCCCCCTGTTTAAAAAGTTTGAGGACCCCTGCTCTAGAGCAGTGGTTCTCAACCTTGGCTGCACATTAGAATCACCTGGGAATCTTGTTAAAATCCTGATTTCTGGGCCTCATCATTAGTAACAAAGAAACAATTTACTAATGATGAGGCCCAGAAATCAGGATTTTAACAAGATTCCCAGGTGATTCTAATGTGCAGCCAAGGTTGAGAACCACTGCTGTAGAGTATGATGAAATTATTAGAAAGCATTTTGATCCTTTTGGGCCTTGGCTTTCAGCTTTGTTAGATAGGACCAGAAAAGTGTTTTCTATAGAATTAAATGTTTACCACCACTCAGGTAAACTCAAATGAGTTTATCTTATGTCCTTTGAATCATGATGTTTACCATTTTGGACAATAGGTGCAGGCACTGTTCCTGGCTGTGAGAAATGCTCACCTGTCTGAATTAAAATAACAGACCCGGAGAAAGAAGTATGGTGAAAACAAGACTTTTAATACATTCTTGCAAGAGCCAGTGTCCTTCCGTTTGTACAGGCACACATGGAGTAGCCTATTTATCCTTAAGGTGGGAGAGTCCCTCCTCTGGTTCCTCATTGGCTGAGTGCTATGGGGTTAACAGTTTCCTCATATGTCGTCTAGGTCTTATTGTTTCTTATTGGCTTATTTAAAAAAAAAAATGGGCTGAGGCCTTTTCTAGTTGTCGCCATCTCCTCCTGTCTATTTAAGGCGGGTACCTTGGGGGTTTCCACCATGATGCTGACTCATGTACTAGTATACTGTTCTTTGTTCTTATATCCTCTTTCCTCCTCCCTACATTGTGTTTGTCCTGGGGAAATTCAGTCACCTTTTCCATTAAAAGTTGACTATGCTGAAGATGGATCACAGAGGCCTATTTCCTGCACTGGCCCTGTGTGGGATTCGGGGACTGTTCCCTCTAACCCCTTCCTGTCGTACTCTCTTGGGTAGTTTCCTCACACTGTGCTCGCTGGTACTCAGCAAGTGCTTGAGGAGGACCCTTGGCAGATCCAGAGTTTTCCATTTGATTCTCCCCTCTCTGGTACTTTGCCCGACAGATTCTCCTCTATCCTTGGCCTCCCCAAACTCTCAACTCCTTCTCAACTTAGATTCCTCTAGAGACCAAACATGTCAAACTTGTGGCATGTGGCCCGCAGGCTGTGAGTTTGACATGCTTGCTCTAGACCAGCCGTGGGCAAACTACGGCCTGCGGGCCGGATCCGGCCCGTTTGAAATGAATAAAACTAAAAAAAAAAGACCGTACCCTTTTATGTAATGATGTTTACTTTGAATTTATATTAGTTCACACAAACACACCATCCATGCTTTTGTTCCGGCCCTCCGGTCCAGTTTAAGAACCCATTGTGGCCCTCGAGTCAAAAAGTTTGCCCACCCCTGCTCTAGACTGTACTTGAATTTCCCTTCCTTGTGCCGTGGCCTGAAAATTCTCAAGGTAGTAAGCTGAGCAATCATTTGTTTCCCATCTTTTGGGATTATAGTGCGTTATTATGTGCTGTTGATTGTCTTGTGTGGATTTTAGTTTTTTCAGGCAGGAAGTAAATTTTGTCTCTTAATACTTGGTATTAGCTAGAAGCAAAAGTTCTGATCTGTTCTTTGAATGCTAAATGAGGGAGAGCAAAACACACCACCAGGAAATATAACTACAATAGTCCCCCCTTATATGTGGTTTCAGTTATTTGTGGTCAGTCTCGGTCTAAACATTAAATGGAAAATTCCAGAAGCATACAATTCTTAAGTTTTAAATTATGTGCTATTCTGAGTAGTATGATAGAACCTCATGCTGTCTTGCTCTGTTCCACCTGGAATATGATTCATATCTTTGTTCAGCATATTCACGCTATATTGCTACCCCCCGTCAGTCACTTATTAGCCTCTCAGTTATCAGGTGGACTGAGGCATTATTGCAGTGCTTATGTTTGAGGAATTTTTATTTTACGTAATAATGGCCCCAAAATGCGAGAGTGGTGGTGATGCTGGCAATTTGGATATGCCAAAGAGAAACTGTGTTTCCTTAAGTGAAAGGGTTTGTATGTATAGGAAAAAACATAGTATATATAGGGTTCAGTACTATCGGTGGTTTCCAAATGGTATCCCCCTGCAGATAAGGAGGGACTTATCATAGTCATAACCTGTTCATTTAATTTTGTTAGTCATTAAAAGAGAAAACTGAGAATTGCATTAAGCCCTAATGCAATGAAAACGACAATTTCAAAACAAGGAAGCAATGACCTATAAAAAGAAAAATCTCACTCCATGAGAGAGCATGAAGTTCTAGAACTTTTGCCTCTAAAGGAAGAACTGCCTCTTAGTAATATAACACATTGTGCTAATAAGTAAATCTTACCTTAATTTTCATGAAATGCCTGAAAAGTTTTATCATCCTTGTTTTATAGCTGAGTCAACAAAAGTTTACTATACCTTACTAATGACACATTTCTTAAAAGTAGCAAAGTCAGGGTTTGAACCCAAGTCTTTGTAGCTGTAATCCTGAACTTTTACATTATACCACGTCACCTTCATGTACCTCCTAGACCAGCCGTGGGCAAACTACGGCCTGCGGGCCGGATCCGGCCCGTTTGAAATGAATAAAACTAAAAAAAAAAAAGACCGTACCCTTTTATGTAATGATGTTTACTTTGAATTTATATTAGTTCACACAAACACTCCATCCATGCTTTTGTTCCGGCCCTCCGGTCCAGTTTAAGAACCCATTGTGGCCCTCGAGTCAAAAAGTTTGCCCACCCCTGTCCTAGACAGACAAATTCCAGAAGGGCACTTCTTTTGTGCCGCAGTACCTGACTTGGTGAGCGAAACATGGCAGGATTACAACCCCAGCTGAGTACCTTTGTGCAGTGCACACCCCTTGTGGCTGCTCAGATTATATAACCCAGTCAATGTTCTCTTTTCCTCCAGTGTTTGTATTCCTCCTTTAATGAAATAAAAAAAAATTTTTTTCTTCATTGTAAACCAAGCAGTAGATGGAAAGGGAGAAAATATTAGTAGGGCCCAGCTGCGGTGCCTCAGTGGTTGAGCTTCAACCTATGAACCAGGAGGTCACAGTTCGATTCCTGGGTGGGAGCACATGCCCTGGCTACGGGGTTGATGCCCAATAGAGGGGGCATGCATGAGGCAGCCAGTCGATCAGTGGTTCTCTCTCATTGTTGATGTTTCTCTCTTTCCCTCTTCCTTCCTCTCTGAAATCAATAAAAACAACAAAAAATTTGAGTAGCTTATCTTGATCAACACACATTTTGCTTTTGAAATAATCTCTGGAGTCTGCCAGAATGAGAGGTTAGAGGTCATGCTTTTCATGCACAAGGGCACTGGGAAAAGAGGTTTATCCTGGATATGAGAACATGTAGCACCTGGTTGACTATTCTGTTTCAGGTGGCTGTTCCAAATAGATCTGTGATTACTTTGTGATTGTAGTGGGTTCTTTCTAGTCCCTCTGGGACAATACCCTTTTATATGACTTTACCCTTTTATTTCACTTTTCATTTAGCTGACTGGAGTTGGTGGGTTTTGAGGGGTAAAAGTAATTGGCTCACTTCATGGTGCCTGCTTACAGATCTGCTTCCCTTTCCTACTGTTCAAGTTTGGGAGAGGAGTCTGTATCCCTGATCTCTCTATACTTAACCTTGGTCTTAAGTGTTTTCCCAGATAAGATGGTGACAAGGTGAAACAGTCAAATGACTCAAGCTGGATAGCAGAAAGCTGTGAGAGCATTTCTGATTGTGCCAGAGGTTCTCACTGGCTAAAGCACATGTGTGTTCTGTTTAGACTGGTTTGAATCCCTGTTTCTCTTCTTAACTCTCCATGGGAGAGTCAGTTTCCCCAAAGAACCTTTGTCATGTGGCTGTGACAAACACCTATGCAACTCATATTCTGCTTATGTATTTACATGGTGGTATGCTGGCCACTGTTCTAAATTCTTTCCATGTATTAGCCTATTTAATTCTCACAGCAAATCCTTTGGCATAGGTCTTTTATTATCCACCCCCATTTTATAGATGAGAAAACTGAGGCACAGATGACTGCACCTTGCCCAAGAGTTAATGCTCTTGGTATATTGTCAGCACTCTCTATTCATCTTGAGTGGGTTAGTGATGGTGAAGAGAGATGGAGGTGATGTGTTTTCAAACATTTTTGAGAGTCCTGAGAATTCTGAGGGCTGGGCAAAGAGATCCCATTTTAACTCTCAGAGTAAGGAGTGTGACCCTCAGAGAAGGTGTGTCCAGGGGTGCTAATTTATCCATCAGACTTCAAGTTGTTTGCCAGATACTGGGATGGATCTAGAAGATTATTCTTTAAGCCTGATTTTGTGGTACAGGTAATCTCCATTCCAGCGAGAAGAAACAGGAGCAAATAATGTCAAATGCAGTGTGGAGAGTGTCATGGAAGATGCGATGTGACCTCTGTGGGACCCAGAGGGCAAATGACATGAGGAGGGAGTGTCTAGGGAAGTTAGGGTATCTACAGAAAGGTGGCATGTGACTTAGTTTTTTCCTTCTGTTGGCGGGGCGGCGGGGTGAGTGAGAGTGAAGGAGGAGGGACTCTTCTTTCTTACTCTTGCTGTGCTCTGGGCTCCATGGTGGAGCTCCTCTTGTAACTTTCTGGCAGAGTGTGATGGGAACCAGCTGCTGGCTTCTCAGGCAAAATAATGAAGAGGAGCAGGCCTAGTGCTTGGGGCTCAATCAACCCAGTAGCTGGATGGTAGGGAGCTGCATTGATAAGATGAAGAGCATCTTAGGGGTTGGGCTCCTTGCCCATGGGAGGAGACCACAGCTGCTGGAGAGCTGCAGAGCAGGAAGGTTAAGCCTCTTGGTTGTCCTTGGGTGGGGCTGAGCCTCGACACATGAGGGAATTCTCTGTGCAGGCTGCTTCTGGAGGGCCTGGTATATTTCAGGGCTTTATTTACCTCACCTCACCAGAGGGCTGGGAAGGGGCAGGATTTACTTAGTAACTTTTCTTTACCAGCATGCTGAGCTTGAGACAAGGGTTAGTTGATATTTAGAAAGGGCACACATATTTTTTGGTGGAAAATTACTAGGTCCCAGGACAGTTTTCTGACAAAAAGAAGCCTCAGAATTGACACAGTTCTTGTAGTTGATGTAAGAAGTCACTTGTAGTGCAGGTGCACCACACATCCCCTCACCACCCCTTCCTGGTGACAGCAAGGACACATTGATTGACAGGCCCTGCAGGGACTGTGTGGTGGGCTGAGAGCTGGGGAGGCTTCAATTTGGACCAGCCCAGCTAGGACTGATCCAAATTTGTTGCAGTTACCAACAAATTAAATAACCTCTCAACATTAGGTAGGAGCCTGATATGCTTCACCATTAGTCCCCAGATGAGTCTAAGCCAAGATGTGCTTAGAGGCAATGGATATTTGTTGACTACATGGTGAAAGACAGCATTAACTGCTTTCCATTATTAAAAGGAACAGGTGAGTTCCTGTCTTCACTTTTGAAAAACAAGCCCCAATTTTCATTTCTTTTTTCTTTTCTTTCTTTCTTTCTTTTTTTTTAAAGAGTTGGCCTAAAGCATAAGAATTTCTTGGCTAATTAAAAGGAATTCGGGAGCACTGTGCTATTTGAAAGCTATCACTGTTGTTCTCTGGTTTTGATCAGAAGGCTTCAGTATAAATTTACACTGGCTCCATCCTGTCTTGAGTTATAAGATTATCGTGGAAATTAAGTGTGTGTTAAAGCATCACATATCTGGCCTGGGTAATTGGGCTGGGGTAGCACCTTTGATGTATATGGAGTAACACTGCGTAGGAATCTAAAGCAGGGAGAGATGCATCTTTGCTGCCCCTCCCCCCCCTTTTTTTGGCTATGTGTAATTTATTTTAAAATTTACTATTGTTACTTTCTTGGAATTGTGTGTGAAGCTGGGCTCCTTTTAACAAGATGTTTTTTTTCTGCTAGATATTGGGGTTCTGTATAGAGAAGTCTTCGTAGATGATCACTTCTGCATAAACACGCACCATGGTCCTAAGAGGTCAGCGCCCATAGGTCCGAGTATGAAGGAAGGAACAGGAAACATGGGGCCTGCCCAGAGCACGTGTGTCCTATTCAGGGTGAAAGATTTGCAAAAACCTTTGACTTACTTTGGCAAATTTTTAGACACTTGTGGAAATGGGCACTACCCCCATAATTTGCTTTAAGGTTCTTGGTAAGCTCACAGGCTTCTGCTACATCTATTTCTTGAAGGAAAATGACTAATTTCATTGGAGGCAGTTTTATTACTGCTGTGGTCATTTCCTTTTTCTGTTACCTCAGAGCTCTGATTGCAAGGTGATCACTTCCACCTTCCATGCAAATTATGGTCTAGCAAGCTTTGTGGTTGCCACGGAAACTGAGTACCAGTTTCTTCCCTTCCTCCCATAAAGCTCTTCCTAGGCTTTAAATATGAATGTCTTCGTCACGTGCTTTTGCCCTCCTTGCCTTTTACACCCACAAAGGACAGATGTAAACAAGTCCCTTGTGTTTTCAGAGGTATCTGACTCTCCTGGAAACACACAGCGCTGGTTCTCCAGACATGCAGGGTTTGTGAGGGTTTGGAGTCACCTTGCTTGTGAAGGTGGTGACAGCCATTTGTGTCACTTGTGGTTCACATATGAATGCTTGTGCAGGAGCTGATAGATATGGCTTCTTATGCAGACTATTCCTTGATGTCAGTACCTCACTTGGCTGCTTAGCAGCTCAATTAAATGCAGTGTGCATTGTTGCAACTAAGATGGGAGTAGAGTGTTCTTACTACCACAGACCACACTTCTGTTCCCTCCCCCTCTCCTTCCCTTCCTTTCATTTTTATGGTAGGCACGTTGAGTGGTCAGCTAGAGAGGACCTAAAGGATAGGCTAAGGAGGGAAGGCAGTGACCTAAATGACTTGCTAGGGGAGAGATTTTGGTTTATTTCTGCTGTTAGAAATTTTAAAAGAAGATTGTAATAATGTTTTGTTTTTCTTTTCTTGAAAAAAGATTAATATCAGGCAAGAGTATTTTTCTCTTTTGCTTTAGGTTCAATTGCTTTGGTTTGCAAAGACAGTCTTTTAGGAATGTAAACTTCATAAAATGCCACGGCAGTTTTGTCCCACTTAGCTTAAAGCCCATCCACATAATGGGCATAGAGTCATCATCATCAGTGTGTGATTTTCTTGAGTGTGTTTGGGCGGGGCGGGAATTGGGCAGTCATTACTGACTAGACTGCTGATTTGACATTTAAGCTTTCAAAAAATTTGGCCCTCAACTCCCTCAGAGATGGAAAGTCCTTGTTTATCTTTGTACCCACGATGGCTAGAGGAGTGTTTGGTATGCATTAAATGTTTACATGTTTTTGTGAATGTAAACAAATTCTGAGAGTAGTCAAATAAAGTTTAAGGAAAGGAAATCTTTCTAGAGGAGCCATCATATTTGGGAGGCATACATTCTATTTAAAACTGTCCAGATCCTTCACACTTTTTATCATATTGGAAGGTAGGGATGTGCAAGCATGTGTGTTTGTCTCAGTGTGTGTGTTTTTGAAGTATTACCCATACTTAATTGTTTAAAAGGGTTAGGAAAGAACCAAGCAAACTGTTTTATGGTAGTAATATGCCCCCCACCCCAACTTGTTTTTCCATTCTCCTCCTCCTCTCTATTCTTCTGTTATTCCATAGATACTCACTGGGCCTAAAATTCCATATTCATCTATACAGAAATCAAAACACAGCTTGTAAACTTACTCCTTGAGACCTCTTGTGACACGATTAGATTATAAGGAAGTGCATGTTTTTTGTTTTTAACTTCACAACATATCCTGGAGTCCTCACACCAGAGTATAAAGTCACTGAATTTCTGTCAGCCATCATTAATTAATCATGCCAAGAGAAGAGGAAAAAAATGCCTTCTTGCCTGAAGGCTCTGTGGTTCTTTTTTGGATATACGTACTTCTTTTATTACCACTCAGTAGCCTCAGGGCCCGAGAATAAGTTAAGGCACAGAGCAGGCAAGGGGTGACTTTCCCAGGCCCACGTAATGGGCCTGGGGTCTGGACGCCCCAAACTTCCTGAGCAAACTCAGGATAGGGCACATGCTGAGGAGCGCTCCCTGGAGATGAGAGGAGGCCACTAGGGTTTGACATGGATCCCTGCTAGCTCACTTCTTGAAGTAGGGCATTTAGAAAAACTGGAAATCTCGGTGGCTCCTGACCATTCAGTAGATTAAGATCTCTTGGTAAACTGGTAAGGGGGCCACTTCCAGTCCCATGCAGACCAGGATCAGCAGCAGCAGTAGCAGCAGGAAGGAGGCCAGCACTACCCTGTGGTTCTTCTGGATCAAAGGGTGTTAAGTCCAGTTGCAGCAGGCATTGTACGAGTGCTGGGTGCTGTTGCTGATGGTACTAAAGGACCACTGGGAGCTGTGGACAGATGTTCAGCCAGAATCCCTGGTGCTGACTCCCCCATCTGGCTCCAGAGACACCCGGGCTCCATACTCATCATTCTCCAGGTTCTATTCCAGAACACAGGGCTCAGGGCTTACTGTGCTCAGGCCCTTCCCCACTCCCCCTCAGGGAGAGGAGCTCTGTGGTTCTTCCTGAGGTGCCAACTGAAGGTTCACTATGGTTTTCTTTAAAAATTTTAATATTTAACCTGAGCATTTAACCTCATGATAATAACTTATCCTTTCATAATGATGTTGATAAACATATCTGGCATTTTTCCCGTTATCTCATACTCTTAGGTTGTTTTTTTCCCCAAAATGTAGAAAAAGACCTAACTTTTGCTTAGGTGTGTTCTTGGAGTTTAGTTATGGAAGAAAATTTCTGTAAAGTTTAAATAGCACATATTGACCGACCACTTTATAGAATTAAGATTGATACTAATTGCTGTTGTCTACTGTATGTAAAATATAGAAAGAATGAAAATATTTAAAAGGAAAATGAGCCCTGACTCATTTGGTTAGAGCAGTGGTCGCCAACCGGTGGTCTGCGAGGTCCAAAAGGTTGGCGACCGCTGGGTTAAAGCATTGTCCTGATACGCTAAGGTTTCAGGTTCTATTCTCGGTCAGGCCACATACAAGAATCAACCACTGAATGCATAAATAAGTAGAACAACAAATCAATGGTATATAGCAGTATATACCATCAGGTGCTTTACTTAGTCAAGTAAGTTGTTTTCTGATAACTTAAAAAATACTCTAGCCTGGCTGGCCATAGTGGCTCAGCGTTGAGCATCAACCTATGAACCAGGAGGTCACGGTTCGATTTCTGGTCAGGGCATATGCCTGGGTTTCGGCTTGATCCCCAGTAGTGGGCATGCAAGAGAAAGCTAATTAGTGATTCTCTCTCATCATTGATGTTTCTATCTCTCTCTCCCTCTCCTTTCCTCTCTGAAATCAATAAAAAAAAAATACTCTAAGGAAGCATTGGCTTTGATGTACTAGTATATGACACAAATCTATGCAATGGGGTTATTGGGATTCTTGTGGAAAGACCATTTTGTCATTGTCTACTTATCTGGGGGTGGTGGACTACCTGGCCTTTTTTTTCCAGGCCAAAGCCCATCTTAGCTCCTACGAACTCTTGGGGGAGTGCATGGCCTGTAGGTGATTTTAAATAATCGTGAGCATAAATCAGGCCAATCTTGGGGGTTACTCTGTGATTAGCTTGTGGTATGTTCACTCATTTACTTTTAAAATCTTATTTATTTTTAAAAAGGTGGGGGGGGGGAGAGGGAGAGGGAGGGAGGGAGGAGGGAGAGAGTGAGAGAGAGAGAGAGAAAAACTCGATGTGAGAGAAGTATCGATCAGTTGTCTCCTATATGTGCCCCTACCAGTGATTGAACCTATAACCTAGGTATGTGCCCTGATCTGGCCAGGGCTCACTAACTTACTTTTTAAAAAGAAATTCTGTCAACTTGATACTGTGTTGAATGAGGCTTTAGCAGTTTTAAAATATAGGTTGTTTTCAAAGTCAATTTTTCTTTTCTCTAGAACAGTTACAAATTTGTGCAGTCTGTTATTTTGCCCCCAAGAAATATGTTTGCATTCATTGTGACAGCCTGCAGACTATTGGTACACTGCAGGGCTGTAATCTGCTTGTTGTTCTGGCAAATGCCATTGTATGATGTGGACTGGCATTTGGCCTTTCTGGAGCTTGTACTTATTTCCCTTTGTTAAGGATTTGAGCCGCCTTGGCCATAATTTCTTTCTTGATTCTCATTACTCATGCCTCCTACAGTTCAGTTTCATTGAACTAGGCTGGGATAAATAGAGCTCTTATAGAGCATCTGAATGTGAAATCATCTTGTTCCATAGATGAGAAATTTAAGGCTTACAGAGGATTGGGGCTGTGTGAGTCTTTATGATGAGAATGTCTAGTCATGTTTGAAATGATTTAGGAATGAACATGTATGCATTGGTCTTCTTCATACATCTGAAACCTGTATGTCTCCTAAAAAATGCCGCCTACTGTGTGAGTTTGGGCTATTTGAAGGGGGCGGGAGGGCATGACAAGTACAGCTTTCCCTTTCTGCTGGAGACCCATTTATTTTCAAGGTCATGAAGAGTAATGACAGCATGTGAACTCATCGAAGGCTTGTAGTTGTCACTTTTTGTGTCACCCTTTTCATCACCACCAGACTTCTACTGCCATAACCTTTGGTGTAAATAAGTGCTTTTCCATGTTATTTAAATATCTTGGTTCAAACCTAAGATGGGTAGGACAAACTTTTATCCTGATTTTAAGTTAAAATATTGGCCTTCTCTGATCCTTAGTCACAAAGCCCATCTTCACCACTCTCCCACATTTGTCCATATGTCCATCTTTAAGTTCATACTTTAAAAAGGGAAATTAGTATACATAAAGAAAATACTTAAGACTGTCAATATAATTTTCTCTTTCTAGGAGCAATTTAAGAGTAATTTAAGAAATGAACTTTGCCCTAACCTGTGTGGTCCATGCACCAAAAGGTTGCCGGGTTTGATTCCCAGTCAAAGAATTTGCCTGGGATGTGGGCTTAATGCCAGGTAGGGGGTGTGCAGGAGGCAGCCCATTGATGTTTCGCCCTCACATCAATGTTTCTCTCTCCCTCAAAAAAAAAAAAAAAAAAAAAAGGAAAGAAATGTACAGATGTCAGATTGATAGTGACACCATGGATTTTCCAAAGTGGTTTCATCTTGTGTTAACCCTTAATATGAGAACATTGAATCAGAATCATGAGCAGAAAACTGCTTTTGTTGAAATGCCCTTATACCATTAGCCACTAAAGATATGCCAGTGGGAATGGACACATTTTTCTTATTAAATAAAAGCAACAGGAAGCCTGCTCCCGGGCATGCTTGGCTAGGTAAGCAGGCTAACCTTGCTGAGCACACTAGGACCTACATAAAATTCATATGGCACCTGTGTAGCACCCATTATGGTGCTACTTTGGAAATAGAGTTTATCAAAATAGAATTGTTCATTTATTTACTGAATCTGTCTTGTTAATTTAAAATATAAAGTAGATCTTTGACAGTGCCTCCCAATTAAACCAGTCTTCATGTCCACTCAGGGACAGCATGCCCCTATAATGTGGTATAATAGAAAGAGCATAGGCTTTCGAGTAAGGCAGATAGTTTCTTTGCCCGCCTCCTCCCCCCCCCCTTTTTTTTTTCTGCATCGAATTTCTGCTCATAAAAGCTACTTCTAGTCTCTGAGCCTCCATTTCTTTGTCTGATAAATGGCGAATGTAATACTTTATAAAGCTGGCTATAACCCAGTGGACGTCAGCCTGAGCACATGAGAGTTACCTGTAGTGCTTGTTAAAACAGGTGGCTGGGACGCATCTCCAGGGTTTTGGTTCAGTATGTTTGAGGTGATGCTGAGAAATTGCATTTCTAATAAGTTCTCAAGTGACTGATGCTGCTGGTTGGAGGATCACACCTTGATAGCTATTGCTGTATATGAATTAAAGCACCTAGCACAGTGGTTCTCAACCTTCTGGCCCTTTAACTACAGTTCCTCATGTTGTGACCCCCAACCATAAAATTATTTTCGTTGCTACTTCATAACTGTAATGTTGCTACTGTTATGAATCGTAATGTAAGTATCTGATATGCAGGATGGTCTTAGGCGACCCCTGTGAAAGGGTCGTTTGACCGCCAAAGGGGTCGTGACCCACAGGTTGAGAACCGCTGACCTAGCATGTTACTACTGTCTTCAGTAAATAATAAATATCCTTTCTGTATATAGTCACCATGTCAATGGACAGTGACTGTCCCTGTGGTTAAGAATTCTTGAGGCCAGTTAGCCTCTATCTGGTAAATACAGCTTCGCTCCTCAAATGCTTAATCTCACAGCAATATTCTCTTATTTCTGTGTGATAGTTTGTGTGACTCCTTTAGATAATAATGTCAATGAGCTGAATTGGTTTTTCATTTCTTTGGTGTGCTCTGTGATAATTTTGTTGTTTTCTGGTTTGGGTTCTCCTTTGTACAAAACTTTGCACAGACTCCGTGTGGTACAAATTCCTTTATTTCTGCCCTCCTTTTCTTTCATAGATGTTTGAATTTAGGCCTTAGCAGATACTCTCATGCCTTTTGGGACCTTTTTCTTTATAGGCTCCCAATGTTTCCTTCCTCAGCTTGTTCATCTGCCTTGTGCACACAAAAAAATGTCTTTCCTTCCCTTGTGGTTTATTTGAAATTATTTATAGACCAGTCACTGGCTGTACGCCACCTCCTCCCCACCCCCCACTTTTTTTACTGCTATAATTTCACTTTAGATAGTTGCTTCTTCTGTGCAGTATGCCCTACCTAAGAGCACACCAAGTAAATGAGAGTATTTTCCTGCTGCAAACAACTAAGCAGACAGTGTAATTTAATATCGGATTAGCTTTTCAAGGGAGTGTCATAGGCTGGCTTTAATTTCATATCTGTAAGATTATTCTCAGCTCCCCCTAGGTAACCACAGTAGGTTAGGAAGATGCACCCAAACTCACTTTGTAGGTCCACTCCTCCCCCTTCTCAACCCCCACCCCCATTCTTCATGCACAAAACAATATTATGTCCCCACAAGTAACTTCAAGTTATTTCTTCTTTTGTCTTATACTTAGTATTCATGGATGGCATTCTGGCTGACAGAAAATGCAATATCCATTACATCTCTGTTTTTATGATTCTTCCAGGCCATGCGAGTTTTTACCACAGACCTTTCCAGGGTGTGTGTGTGTGTTTGTTAGAATAGGTTTGAGAATATTTATATATGTATGTGCCAGTGCACCTCTCATTCTCTCCCTGATTTCACAGGTTCCAACTTGTACAGGATTTCATTTAATTTATACCCAGCGGGGGAATCTACTCATAAAACACATATACCCCTATAAGTCTTATCTCCTCTACCTTTCACTGTGTGCCTAACAGTTTCTGTGTTTTACAAAGCAAGTTGCTGGGGACCAGAGGAGAGAAGATACTAAATAACGCTATAGCTGTCCCTTGCTGCTCAGAATTCATGCTTGTAGTCATGTTTGTTGTGAAGGGCAATTCCACATACTGATCAACATTTTCTCTGTGGCTTATCTTTTAAAATGGAGTTTGTTTTATTTTTAGCCTATGGGTGTTTTTTTAGGGGTGGTGGTATCTGACAGAGGGTGTTGCACAGAGATTGGAAAGGAGCCAGTTTCCTCTAGGTGCTGATGGAGAGAGAGACTTTCACAAAATTCTTGCAAGGGCAAATAGAGTCCTCTTACCTGTGTTTGTTTTAAGCACAGTGAAATGTGGCATGACAACAAAGGTATCCCTGCTCCAACCCACAACATGAACCCATTCATTCATCCAAGGGTTTAAAAATTCCATTATGTGAATTCCATGGACTGTTCTTCTTGAGCTGTTGTTTCCTCATCTCTAGGGGGAAAAGAAAAGATGCTTAACTTGAGTTGGCCTTTCCTGTCTACAGGGTCTGCATCCACGAATTTAACCAACTGCGAATTTAACCAACTGCAGATAGAAAATATTTGGGAAAAAATGTTACGTTGTTGCTGATGTGTACTCAGTACTGAACATGTACAGACATTTTTCTTATTATTACTCCCTAAACCATACAGCATAACAACTATTCACATAGCATTTATATTATACTAGAGGCCCGGTGCACAAAAATTTGTGCACTCGGGGGGGAGAGGGGGGGTCCCTCAGCCCGGCCTGTGCCCTCTCGCAGCCTGGGACCCCTCAGGAGATAATGACCTGCTGGCTTAGGCCTGCTCCCGGGTGGCAGAGGGCAGGCCCAATC
>NW_005365280.1:235878-250925 GCF_000412655.1 Myotis brandtii
GGTTTCTGGCCTTTGTTTACCTTCTGTATTTGATACAATGTTGCGGTCCAGCTGGCTGAAGCCTGGCTGACTAACGCAGGTTTCTGGGGTTTTGTTTAGCTTCTATATTTGCAACATAGTTGCTTAGAGTTGCAGCTGAGAGGCGGGCAAGTCAGGCGGGGAATGTTGGAGTCCGCCATCACTGGAGCAAGCAAGCCTCCCTGTTCTCGTCAGCTGCCTGGCTGCCGGCCGCCATCTTGGCTGGCAGTTAATTTGCATATCGCCCTGATTAGCCAATGGGAAGGGTAGCGGCCGTACAGCTAATTACCATGTTTCTCTTTTATTAGATAGGATTACAGATAATCTAGAGGTGATTTAAAATATACAAAATATACATACGGGAGGATGTACTTAGGTTGTATGTGTGCTGTGCCAGCACAGCCAAGGGTTCAGTGAGCCTGAGGGGGGGGGGGGCGGCGAAGGATGTAGAAAAGACGAAGAGAATAAGCTGGGTCTATGTGGATCTCCTGTGTCTGGCTAAGGCCACAGAGAGAGATCCAGACAGCAAGCTGAGCCTTTATTTTATAGCCAGAGGTAAACAAGGTAGTGGTCACCATAGTTACAATGTTCTTGTGAGTTTCCCTTGTGTTGGCAGCACTTGCTGCATCTCCCTCAGCCCATTAGCTTCCCAGATAAGATCTAGGGAGCGTCATAAGGTCAAGCTTAATTATGCTAAGAGGGTTGTGCCCTCTAAGCTGGTACTTGTTTGTGGCTTCGCCAACAGGTCAGTCTGAGGCTTAACCCTATAGCCGCTCCCTATAGTATGCTATACCATTTTATATGAGGGACTTGAGCATCCTCAGGTTTTGGTATGTACAGGGGTCCTGGGACCAGTCTTGCCAGATGCCAAGGGATAACTCTATAGAACAGTGTTCTTCACTTTCTGAAAGAGCCTTCCTGTCATGGGACATTTCCTTGAAGTCTTGTGGTGTGTCTTAATTCATCACATTTTTACTTTCTATTTCATAAATAGATTTGGGTTTGTTTTAATAGAAAAATATTTTAAGTTATCACCAAGTAAAGTCTTTAATTCCGACTGGTTTAGACTTCCTGGATGTTAGGTTACATTTGAATGTTAGTTCTCCCTTCCCCAGCTTTATTGAGATGCTAGAGAACCGGTGCACTTAATTTGTTCACTGGGGTGGGGGGCGTCCCCTCAGCCTGGCCTGCACCCTCTTGCAGTCCGGGACCCCTAGCTCCTTACCACCTGCTTGCTTGCTGCTCCTTAGCACTTCCACGGAGGTGGGAGAGGCTCCCGCCACAGCCACTCTGCTCACTAGCCACGAGCCCAGCTTCTGTCTGAGCGGGTGCTCCCCCTGTGGGAGTGCACGTACCACCAGGGGTCAGCTCCTGCATTGAGCATTTGCCTCCTGGTGGTCAGTGTGCATCATAGCAACCAGTGTGCATCATAGGTCTTTCAGTCGTTTGGTCGATTTGCATATTAGGGTTTTATTAGATAGGATAATTGACATATAACATTGTGTAAAGTTTAATGCATATATGTAAGAAACATCCAAACCTGCAAAGAATTTTTATTAGCGTTTATTTGAGCAAAACTGAGGACAATGGCTGAGAAGTAAGATCTCAGGTTCTTCAGAGAATGGCAGTTCTTCAGAGATGGAAGCCTTTTTCATGCATTTGGAATTAAAGAGGGAAAGTAAGAAAGATTGCATGAAAGTGGGAGAAAGCAAGGTGGGGAATTGGATTAAAAATAGTTAACAAGATTATGTGCTCCCTTGTGGGTAGTTACTTTGAAAAAGAGACATTTCAAATGTGTGTTAACTTAGATGTACAGAAACAATGGATAAGGTTTGCTTAAGGCAAAGATAAACCTTTTACTAAAGAAGTTATATGCCAGGGGTGTGACTGCCTACCAGGACCCACCCAGTTAGGGATTTATGATGAGATCACTCTGTGAGGTTACTTTCCATAGAACCCCTTTTTTGTTCATGTACAACGTGATGATTTGGTTGGTGTACGTATATTGTGAAATGATTGCAACAGGTAGGTAAGTTAACACATCTATCACCTCACATGGTTACCTTTTTCTTTTCTGTTGTGGTGGTGATGAATGACTTTTAGTCCCTTTAGCAGCTTTCAAGTATACAATATAGTATTATTAAATGTAGTCCCTGGGCTGTACGGTATATCCTCAGAACTTATCATTTTATAACTGGGAATTTGTACCTCGACCACCTTCACACATACACACAGAGGCAACTACCAATTTACTCTACATTCCTATGAGTTCAGTTTATTTATTTTTAAAGATTCCACTTATAAGTGAGACCACACAGAATTTGTCTTTCTTTATCTGACTTATTTCACTAAACATAATGCCCTCAAGTTCCATCCATATTGTCATAAATGGCAGGATTTCTTCTTTTTTTATGGCTGAATAATATTCCATTGTATATTTATACCACATTTTATTTTTATTACCTTTATTACGTTTATTGCGTGTTATTGGTTAATAAAATTGTATAGGTTTCAAGTGTACAACTCTATGGTACATCATCTGTATATTGCATTGTGTGCTCCCCACCCAAAGTCAACTGTCTTCCATCACCATATGTTTGACCCCTTTTCCCTTTACTTCCCCCTACTCCCTTCCCCTCTGGTAACCACTATACTGTTTTCTGTGTCTATGAGATTTTGTTTGTTTGTTTGTCTTTGTTCCACTTGTTGCTTTGTTTTATATTCTACGTCTGAATGAATTCATATGGTTCTTGACGTAGCATGATATTTTCAAAGTCCATCCATGGTGTCGCAAATGACGGTGTTTCATCTTTTCTTATAGCACATTTTTTTTATCCCATGTATCTCCCGAAGGATTCTTAGGTTGTTTTCATTTCTTGGCTATGGTAAGTAATGCTGCAATAAACATGGGTTGTAGATATCTTTTTGAGATAAATTATTTCATTTCCTTTGGATTGTTGGGTCATAAGGTATTCTATTTTTAATTTTTTTGAGGAACCCCCATACTGTTTTCCATAGTTGCTGTACTAGTTTACATTCCCACAAGCAGTGCACAAGGCTTCTCTTCTCTTCATGTCCTTTCCAGCATTTATCATTTTTTAAAATAGTTTTTCTTATAATGTTTACATTTTATTTTGACATTTACTTAAAATGAGTTCAGTCCATGGAGAATGGGATTCCAGTGGACTGTCCTCCCTGGAGTGAGCATGTGGTTTCTCACCTGGTATGTGTTGCCTGCAGGCCTGGCTTTAACTCCAAGTGGACCCATCCAGCTTCCCCAGGCCCACCAGGAGCCTAGCTGCTTGCCACGCCCTGTTCTCCAGCTGGGCGGTTTTATTGTTTTATTATTGAGCTGATCAGCATTGAAGCCACAGGGTGTGAGGTTATCTTTGCTTGTAGTTGTTTGCTTTGAGAAGGGGAGGCCAGGAAGGAATAAATTGTACCTTTCTTCCTGGCAATTTATCTGGTGGTAAATGATTGCCTCCCAAGCCCATTTCTCTCCCAGAGAGAAGTTGTTTCAGGGGCTGGCAGGGAATGACAAAAACGGAAGTTCCAGCCCACTCCCTCGTGTAGCCACAGTCATATCTTATTGTCTTGCTGTGACTGCTTTAGACTGTTCTTCATGAAAACTAAGGTTTCATATATAGGACTGGAAGATGCGTGTGATGTGTATCTTAATGAGTCAGGTGCATCTCTTCAAGGCACACACGTCTGTCCTTCATTTGCCTATTTCCTTCAGCCCCTTTTCTGCCCAGCTCAGTCACACTGTGGAATCTTTGCCTCAGTTCCTTCTTCAAATGCACCCTTGCTTGCGCTTCCATTGTGGGGTCTTCCCATCATGGTGGCATAGTTACTGGGCTTGTCCACATCCTCTCCTTTGTCGAAGCAGAAGCTGGATGAGGAGAAGCTGGGTGTTCTGAGTTTTCTGAGTTAGTTTCCTATTCAGTCATTGAACCGTGTCCAGCATGGCCAGGAGTGAACCTGAGGGTGGGGGGTGGTGGTGGTGAAGGATTAAAGAAGACAGACAAGAGAATAAAGCTGGGGCTAGGTGGGACACTGCTCTCTGATGGAGAGACAGTGCCACAGCTGCAAGCCGAGTCTGAGTCTTTATTTTATAGCCAGATTCCACAAGGCAAAGTAAGGGCGTGGTCAAGATGTTTACAACGTTCTCTCGGGTTTTGAATCTTACTCAATTACATGTACCTGAACTCTATCAAGTCCACATCACTCAGCCACGTGGGACCACAGGTTCGGACCATAAGGTCAAGCTTACAACTATAGCCTTTGGCTATAATTGTGCTGGGACTTGCACCTGGCTTTGTCATGATAGGATCGTGCCCTCTCATTAGTCCGAGGCTTGAACCTGTCCAAACGCTGTAGCCGCTCTCCACAAGTCATTGCCTTACTCTTCTGTGAAATGCATGTGCAGTTTTCATTGCTTATTGACCTGTCCATGGGTAGGGTTGTGTTTTATATTTTTATTTCCAGCTCAAGTTTGTTGGCGTCTTGATAATCTTAGAACTGAGACATCATGGAAATCTCTGTAGAGCAGAAAGATCTCGCTTACCTGGTGGCACCAATAGCCTCAACAATGTATCCTGTTCTAGCTGCAGTGCTAATTTTATAATATTTTCTGCTTTTAAAATCGTATGGCATAAAAAAGAAAACAAACAGTAATTTTGGGGAAAAACACCTGTGAAGTTAGACTGCTGTCCTCTGCATCTCAGACGAAGTGTCCTGGGATACCTGGGATTGTGTAAAATATGAGATGAAACAAAAGATAAACTTGAGGAAGAGAACAGTTGAAGGTATAAGCTGAGAAAGTGAATTACTCTAATTTTTGTAAACCAGTAGTGAGCTTCTCAGGGTCAGTGTCTTGGCCCTTTTTTGGGTGTGAAATGATTATAGCTGCTCCGAGGGTATTTCGTATAGGGGTGGGCAAGGGAGCTTTAAGTGTCCAGATGGAAGTTTCCTCCTTCCAGGCTCATTTACAAATTGCTGTAGGGGGAGCCTTAGCAGCCCTGCCCAGGACTGACATGTGGCTTGGGAGTGTGGTGTTTGGCAACGTATTGACGCAGTTAAAGATGGATGCCTCTTTGATCAAAGGTGGAGACCATTAGGGCATGTTTAGGCTGGCAGAATTGAAGAGACTCGTTATACAAAGCGTAGAGATGCACCCCTTGGCCCCCAGTGCATGCCACCCACATCTTTATTAACAGGATTCAGATTTGCCCACTTAGTTGGCATAGCGTTTTGCTGAAGCCAGCTGTGAGGAAGCTTATACCTACTTAGCTTCTGTTTCTTGGAGCTGATTAGTGTATTGCAGAGGAGAGAAGGATATTTTTTATTTTTTAAAATATACTTTTATTGATTTCAGAGAGGGCGGGAGGGAGGGAGGGAGAGAGAGAGAAACATCATTGATGAGGGAGAATCATTGATTGGCTGCTTCTTGCACGCGCCTACTGGGGATTGAGCCTGCAACCCGGGCATGTGACCTTGTCCTGAATCAAACCTTGGGACCCTTCATTCCTCATGTGACACTCTATCCACTGAGCCAAACCAGCGAGGGCAAAAAGTATGTGGTTTATTTCCGTGATTCCTCAGCAAGTCATTGTTTCTGATCATTTGGGAAGAAGTGACAAGTTTTCCTTACTGTTCCACTCCCTCCTTTGTGGTCCCTATTGCACCTTCCCTTAAAATACCCTTTGCGTTCTTTCCCTTCAGAGGTGACTTGTGTGTGGTGGTGGTGGTGGTGGTGGGACAGCAGAGCTTGAAAAGAAACCTGAGATGTGGTTCCCTTGATAGAGTGCTTCAGCTACTCCATTGAAACAGCGTGTTCTGACTGGCTGGCCACGGGAGTAGGGGGAATGGGCCATGGGAAAACAACATGCCTAAAGGAAGCATCAACAAATTAACTGGAAGAAGACACTGAAGCTGGATTTGAGGGGGAGGCTTAAAAAATAGTCACTTTTACAAATTCTTGCTTATAATTGTGGTTGACCATTGAAGGCTCATGCCTGCTGCATGGAACTCCATGCTCCTCCCCCTTTAGAACCCGCCCCCATTGTTTCCACTTGCCTTTAAGATTATGTAGAACTTTTGGATTCTCTTCCAATTTTTCATTCTTTTCTCTACTTTTTGTCCCCCTTCCCTCTCTTTTGGGAATGAGTGGAACTAGATGATATTGAAGCTTTGTGACAGCACCTGGAACAGACCCCACAGGGCCTTCTTTGGAGGGTCTAAGCTGGGCCCAAGGAGGCTAACCTTGTGGCTTTATCATTTCCTATTTGTGGACAAGAAAAGTGGGCTTTACAGTAGGGATTCAAGAAGGCTTCGTTGAACAGGAAAGTTTTTAGCCCTTCAGAATTGCTGTAGGGATGCATATAGCTTGGGTGTTTATCTTGGGTCCTACATAAGTGGTTGGACTTTCTCAGATTGTTTTCTGGAACTAAATGGGGATCAGAAATTGTCAGTGACTTTCGGTGCTCAGCTACACACTGGGTGAAGGGGCAGGCTTATATAGCTCTGGAAAGAAGCAATAAGTCACTTGTTTTATTAATAGCAGGGTTTTGCTGGTTAAATGGCTGTAAGACATGTAAAAACTATTGACAAGGCCCCTTGTGAATCAAACAGAACGGCTTTCCCGTCTTGGAGAACTTTTCATATTGTGATGTAAGTGAGGTCTAGTCGGAAAACATTCTCCCCCCCAGACCCCTTTCAGGGTTCATTTAAGACACACACAATTATGGTGGACATGTATGTCCTTCAGATGTTTAGTGAGTCAGTTTTGCTCGTCATCTGCTGTTGCCAGGTAGGCAGCCTATGGGTTCATAGGCTGCAGTTAGACTGGTCCTGCCTGGGGCTGATGAGGGAGAACTGGGAGGGCTTTTATACTGCTTAGAGGCGTCTTAGGTTGGGGGATGATTATTAAGAAAGTAAAGGAGGTAGAATGTCCTGAGTTGGAAGGTATGCATTGGCCCCACCACCTTCTCCTTCATTCCCCTGGTTGTCTAGTTCAAGTGATCACTTGGTGTGGCTTAATTCAGCAAATGCCCTTTGGAAAGTTGTTTCTGCTTCCTGGCCTGACATGCAGCTACCCTGTGCAATCCTGAATGGGAGGAGAAATTGAGCATTGTTTGGAGGATATTCTCAGCACCCTTAGGAAGGAAAGTGATTTCTATACCTTGATTCCCTTTTGCTTACTTTGGATTGATACAGTTTCCTTGGTTTTTATTTAAATTTCCGTGCCACTGGTATGTCTCCCTAGATTCATCATGACAGCTGCCAGTGACAAGGCACCTGAGATGGTGCTGCATGAGGTCCCATTTTCCAGTGGGAGGATGTGCCATTACTATAGGATTACAAAGCCCAAACAGTATAAAGGAGGATAATCGCTCTTATGTTCATGAGCTATTAGCACATTCTTTAATTATGATCATGTTTCCTCATCTTTAGGCAATTGTCATAAAAACCTAGACCTCTTTTATAAACGTTCAGAAGAGACCATGTGAATTGTGGTGAAGGAACCCTTTTATTGTACAACAGGCTGCACCCCCCATTTTGGTTGGTAATAACTCAAGTAGCACCCCATACTTTGAAACTGCACAAGATTCTGCTTCAGCCTACTTACCATATTTTTCTGTGTATAAGACGCCTCTTTGTATAAGATGCCCCCACTTTTTCAACCCAAAATTAAGAAATCAATATGTTAAACATTTTGCTGGTTTTCATCTTAAGTCCTTCTTTTTTGGCATCTTAAGAAGTTGTTCTTCCTATTTTCTCCATTGTCTGATCATACACTCAGTGGGAAGAGGTCCAAATTGTCTCTCTGCAGCTCTATTTCCATGCTCTTTTGCATAGTTGATTACATTCAGTTTGAATTTTGCAGAGTAAGACAAAATTACCGATATATATTTATATATTTATTTGATTTTCAGAGAGGAAGGGAGAGGGAGAGAGAGATAGAAACATCAATGATGAGAGAGAATCATTGATCAGCCGCCTCCTGCACGCCCCCAACTGGGGATTAAGCCCACAACCCGGGCATGTGCCCTTGACCAGAATTGAACCTGAGACCCTTCCTTCCACAGGCTGATGCTCTATCCACTGAGACAAACCAGCTAGGGCTATTTATCTTTTTATTTTTTGACATCTTTATGGGCTCAGAACCCTCTGGTCCCTGTTGCATCTGCGCACTCTCCACCTCCACCTCCAATTACAGCATCAGCTGACATTAGTAACAGTAAGGCTTGTGATTGGAGAAAGCCCATTTGACAAGGTATGGGCAGCTACTCACTGGCGCAGCTCCCTCCTCTACTGACTTTTGTGTATAAGACACCCCTGGATTTTCAGTCTAATGATTTTAGAAAAAAAAAATGCGTCTTATACACAGAAAAATACGGTAATATCTTTCTGTTAGCCCCAAATGAAGGAAACCTATGCGAACCCTCATGCATTACTTTAGTTTTGTCTTTTTAAAATCTTTTTTGGTGGTAAAAATCACTATTTCAGTAAGCCATGTTGTGGACTTTTGCCCCAGGTATATTTTTTAGTGTATAAAATGCTGGATTGTGAGTTTCTTTGTATTTTCCATACAAGCAAGGAACTTGAATTGAGATTGGGCTGATGGGATGAAAGGATATTGCTAATATTGTTTCTATACTACTTTCCATCAACAGTGGCTGGTGTCTGAGCTCTCCTCAGATTTCAGCACAGGTCCTAAAAATTGGTTAATGCTGGGGTTTGGCATAAATCCGTGTGTCAGAAGTCCTTTCCCCCTTAGTGCAGTGGTTCTCAACCTTCCTAATGCCGTGACCCTTTAATACAGTTCCTCATGTTGTGGTGACCCCCAATTTCATTGTTACAAATTGAACATAATGAAAGCATAGTGATTAATCACAAAAACAATATGTAATTATATATGTGTTTTCCGATGGTCTTAGGTGACCCCTGTGAAAGGGTCGTTCGACCCCCAAAGGGGTCGCGACCCACAGGTTGAGAACCGCTGCTTTAGTGGTTGGTGGTCCCAGAGCTGGAGACTAAAGACTCTTTATTGCCACCTATTGGTGCTTGTTGGCTACTGCATGGGATATCCAGTAGTCAGGAAGTTGTTCAGCATCTCTTTTCTATTTGTCACTCTTTAATAAAGCAGACCTCTGTTAGCAGATCTGCTGTCTGGGAGGCAGAGGATACGAGAAGCCAAAGCCTTCTCCAGATTATTGCAGGACTGGCTGTCTGTCAGGACCAGTCTGCATTCTGAGCACGGCCTTTGTGCGTCGTTCTCTCACGTGCTGATGGAGCTTAGAATCTGGTTCACCATGCAGCTCCATTGAGAATGTTTGTGGTGGGAAGTCTACAGGATCGACTTTTCAGCTACACCCTTTGGATTCTGCTGGGTTTTGTTTCTTCGTATATTTTTCTTTTTTCCCTTAAGAAGGAACTAAAACACGATTCTTGCCTCACAAAGTCATTCATTCTCCTTATCCAACCATCATCTTAGCCAGGATTTGTGGAGATTTCTGGCAGTTCACAATTGGTATTGAGTAACCTAATTGAGAAACTGCAGGGGGTTTTGTTGAAATAATATTTTAAAAACAAAATTGGCAATCCAACCTCAAGAGAGAGTGGAAAGGCAGATTACCATTTTAACTGGCTCATTGAGGCTTTTAAAACTGAATGTGCTTTAGATAATTTGTTCACACCTTGTAACCATAATAATGTATTAGGGATTTCTTTGGCCAGATCCTTAACTTTCATGTGCTGTTCTTCTGACTCTTGTTACCCTTTTAAAAACTCTCTCTGCTGTAAGATACAGTTTTTTCTTAAGATAGACCTGAAACTGACAGTCTTTGTGGAGAATGGCATTTGGGGCTCTCAGATCCTGGATTTGGAATTGGAGCCCTGGAAAGAAGAGGGTTATGCTCCCTGGGGGTGGCAGAACAGGCAGCTTCCCATAGGTGGTAAACTCTAACACATGCGACATTTGTGACTGACAGAACAAAAGGGCTTTGTTGCTGCTTTAATTGTTGATTAACAATGATCCCTCTCAAATTTGACATGGTTTCTTTCTGGAACACAAAAGAAGTCAATGTCAAATATTTCCTTGATCACGACAGTCATGATTTCCAGGAAGCCATGGTTTTTTGACATTGTAAGATGCTCCATAAGATTTAAAAAAACATAATTGCATAATTTTAATTAATTGAATTAAAAGCTGTGCTGCATATTACTTTTTATACCATCTGTGTGGTATCTCCCTGTCCGCCTGAGATTTGTGCCCAGTAATGTTTTGCTTGGGAAGATGCTGCACATAGCTTATAGATATTTAGTACTGTCACTGACTTTTGATGTTCTCTTCTCCTTCCTCTCCCTTAATCCTTTCCCCTGAATAGAAGAAAAATAACGGCTCACCAATTTCTTTGATGCCTGATTCCCAGTGCCTAAGTTCGGAGGTAGTACAGTGTTTGTGAGCAGTTGGAACATCTAAGGTATAGGTTTTCTGTGCTTGCCTTCTCCTTGGGCTGACTTTTGCATTGGTAGAGTTGATAAATATATTTTTAAGTAGTTATGTTAGAGTTCCTAAGGATGTCTCAGGATTCTGAAGGATGTTAATGTTTTGCAAGATGAGTAAATTATTCCTAATTGGAACTATTAAGTCTTAAGGAAGCCAAGTATAGAGAATATTGTTACTATTTAATAGTTTGAGGGAATTATGGGACAAGTTTTGGAATTGTGCTGTATTTTTAAAAATTTATTGACATTTGAAAATTTCCCCGCCCCCATCTTCTAAAGTACCAGACAGTAAGTATACATAAATCAGAATCTGAAAGTTATAGATTAAATCAGAATCTGAAAGTTAAAGCTTTTGTTGTTTTGCTTGACAAGGTGTAGTTAGGAAGTTGGCGCTGGGAATCTGTAGCTTAGCAACACAGGCATTTTAGAGATTTAAGATTCTGATTTCCCACTGGGCATAGGCAAAAGATCAGTATGTCTCACCTTGAATTATGAAATCGTATATCCAGAGGAATTATTACAGGAATTACTATACTCAGGTTTTATAGGTGAAGTCAGAGGAGATTGGACATAGAGGGAGCCGTAGTTTTCTCCTTTTCATAGTCCCCCTCCCTTTAAAAAAAATATTTTATTGGTTTTTTTTTACAGAGAGGAAGGGAGAGGGATAGAGAGTCAGAAACATCGATGAGAGATAAACATCGATCAGCTGCCTCCTGTACACTCCCCACTGGGGATGTACCCGCAACCAAGGTACATGCCCCTGACCGGAATCGAACCCGGGACCCTTGAGTCCGCAGGCTGACGCTCTATCCACTGAGCCAAACCGGCCAGGGCGTCCGGTTTAATTAAATGGCTTACATGTCCCTCCTTTTTAAAAAAAATTAGGAAATAGATGCCTGCTTGCCCTGGATTGCAGGTGGGCTGCACTAAAGCCCAGGTTTGTAATGATGCGTTGTTCTTTTCCTTATTACCCCTCTGACCAAGCAAAACTTCCTAGGATTCATCTTGAGGGGATTGAACCAAAAAAGTTTTAGGTAAATCCAGTTAATAACAAACTTCCACTATAAAATAGCCCATCTAATTTAATTAAGACAAGTGCTGCACATATTTAACATTCTGTGGTTTTTAGCATAAACAAACTATTTCATCTGTTTACATGTAGAGCAAGAAATGAGGCCTCTGAACCAATATGAGGTCTCCAGAAATACCATGAAGCAGGCACCCTGTGAAGCAAGCTGTCCTGGAGCCTGCTGGCTTCCCTCTGCTTGATCTCCATTGTGTGACATCCTCTCAACCTGTTGCAGCTATGGAGCAGGGTGGGGGTTGAGCATACAGGGTACAGTTCATTGCCAGTGCTTCTTGCTGGAGAGTTGGTAGGAGTTGGTCTGTGCTTAGCCTCTGGGTTCACTTGAGGATGTGTTTATTTTCTCCTTACTATACAGGATGTTTACAACCACTCTGTGTGGTTTTTCCGCAACTGCACTTGCATTTGAATTTGATGGGCAGCTTGCCCTGGGTAGGGGATGTCTCCTGCCCGACCCCCCACAATCACCAGTGTGTTTGTGCATGCACACACATGGGCACACTCTTGTTTCTTTGAGTAGCTGCCAGGTTTGTAGTGTGTGTGTGTCTGGGGGTAGAATAGAGTGGGTAATTATTTTGGGGATGGAAACACAGGAAATTTTTTTTGAATAGGCCTTTCAGCAAATTGGCATAGCTTCAGGGTCTGGCCCACACCGGTACAAAGAGCGCAGCCATGCTGGTCATTTTGCATTTGCCAGACACAACATGTCTTATTTTTTGAATGAACAGACTCTCCCATCCCACCCATTCCTTGCTCTTGGTTTAGAATTGAGTTATAATCTGAATAATTGGATTTACCAGCTTATGTTTTTAATATTGGAAAATTGGGTTAATAAAATGGCTTACATGTCCCTCAACAGGGGACCAGCTGGGCATTTCTTTAAATCGCCTACTCCCTCTTGCTTCTGCTTTCTCCATCCAGATTGTACACATACACTGTGTCTTTCTCAGGTTTGTAAACTATCAGAAATCCTGGACAGAAATGGAATTTAATTAACCTAGAAATTGCTTTTGTGCCATAGTTAGAGCTGTCCTAGAGATTGAGTGCAGAGATAGCAGTAAGCTGGTTAACTCTATCCTGTAGATAACCCCAGAGGAAACCCGGAGGAACGGTGCCTCCCTCTTGTGAGACTTCTGATGGCAGACTGCCTGGGAAGCATCTGAATGCATGATTTGAGGAGGGAAGGAGGGGACACACGGAGGGTTTTATTACAAGACAAAAAATATTTGGCATCAGACTTTGTCATTTCATCGGTGGAGTTTTTTTACAAAGCATCGCTTTGCAGTTTACTTGTAACTTTCAAAATAATAACAGTGTTTATTTTTGTGTTTCTTTGTTCCCGTAAAGGTGCTTTGCATTTAAAAAAGATCTAAATAAATATAAAATAATTTGAAGGCAGTTTTGGACAAGATTATAAGTGGTCAAGCCAAATAATTTTTGGCTGTTGACTGTGCTAACTAAATTTAAATGAGAGACATCTCAGGAGAAAAAGAATGCCTTCTCGTGTGTATCTTAGCAAGTGGCAGAGAAAGAGGAGGAAGGTTGATCCCCTACCCCCCACTCCCGGCATGCAGCTGGATCTAGAGGTACAGATGATCTCTGATATGTGGTGGTCCTGTGTGCATGGGTGTGTGGCATGGCCATCTTCCCATGACCACAGCTGCATGCCTCGTGGTGGGATGGCACCTGTGCTTCATGGTTAACAGCCAGAACCAGATCTTATTTGGCTCCTGTGATGAAGCTTACAATGGGCAAGTGGCTCAGTAAATTCTTAGTAAGTAATAACTGTGGTGATGGTAGAAATTGTGATGACAGGGGCAGATGCTTAGTAGATGAATCTGATTCCTCATGAAACTGACTGCCAGAACCTTTGGGTAGACTTACACTGGGATGGCCAATAAGTGGGCAGAACACCATGTCCTTCCCTCTTCTGTTGCTGTTCGTTCTGTTTCAGATCCACCCAGGTCTCCCTGGCACCTGGATTGTCATTTAGTCTGCCCCTCTGCTCAGAATCGTTCATGTGTTTAACCGTGTGATTCCTAAAGAAAGAAGGATGAATGGTGTGGTTTGTAAGTGGTATAGTGGTGTGGTGCTCTGCTCCTCCTCAGTGCTTGTGGAGTCTTGTCCTTGATGCAGATACCTATATCTATAAAAGCCCAGCAACCAGAACGACAGAACGACTGGGATGACCGGTGGCTATGACGCGCACTGCGGCAGCCAACCAGCTTGATCCTGCCCTGATGGGCCTCCAACACCCCGATCGGGGGTGGGACCGGCTGGCCGGACCCTACCTATGCACAAATTCGTAGGTCATAAAGAGGAGACTGCAGTAGAGCCTTCTCTGTTGGGCCCACAGAATGTCAGAGGAATGGAATTGGGGTTAAGTAGCAGGTCATGGTGAGGAGAGCATATTAGTTTAAGGTGGTTTTGTCTCTGAGAAGGGGAATTTTGAATAGGGAAGCAGAAGTGACTTCCATAAAAGGTAACAGCCCTGCCCCCCCCCCCCCCCAAAAAAAAAGGCGGGGGCTGCAGCCTCAGGTCCCCCGTCAAGCCCCGCCAGGCAGAGGGCGCAGCCTGAGGTCCCCCACCCTGGCCAGGTGCCACGCAGCCTCAGGTCCCTGCTGATGGGTCGTTACACGTC
Source organism: Myotis brandtii (assembly GCF_000412655.1). Taxonomy (NCBI): domain Eukaryota; kingdom Metazoa; phylum Chordata; class Mammalia; order Chiroptera; family Vespertilionidae; genus Myotis; species Myotis brandtii. Next base: position 250,134 of record NW_005365280.1, read on the forward strand.
ACTGAATGATGACTATTTGCATATTAGCCTTTTATTATTATGACTAGAGGCCCAGTGCACAAAATTCATGCACTTGGGGGGCTGTCCCTCAACCCAGCCTGCACCCTCTCCAACCTGGGACCCCTCGGGGGATGTCCGACTGCCTGTTCCCTGTTGGACATCCCTCTCACAATCCGGGACTGCTGGCTCCCAACCGCTCGCCTGCCTGCCAGCCAGCCTGATTGCCCCTAACTGCTTCTGCCTGCCAGCCTGATCACCCCCAAACCACTCCTCTGCCAGCCTTATCAACGCCTAACTGCTCCCCTGCCGGCCCGATCGCCCCCAACTAACTGCCCCTGCTGGCCTGGTCGCCCCCAACTGCCCTCCCCTGCAGGCCATCTTGTGGTGGCCATCTTGTGTAAGGGTGTGATGGTCAATTTGCATATCACTTCTTTATTATAGGGGAAAGCTTATCTGAAATCTCCTTTGGATTTTAGACATATGCAAAACTGCTATCATTTTTTTTATTTCATTAATTTAATATTAAATTTGATATTTTTATTTTTATAGATATTCTTTTCAGTTTATGAAAATACCTTCCTAATTATATTTGACCAAAAGTTGTTATCATTAATGGGTATTGGATCTTAACATTTGGCTTCTTTGTCTCTATTAAAATTATCAGGTTTTTATCCCATATGAAATTAATTGGGGCCAATAAGGGCCGGGGCAGCTGGGGGGAAGGGCCACGGGTGATTGGCTGGAGGGCCCAGTCCCAAATTGGTGTGGAGGGGCTGATTGGGGGCGGAGATG
>NW_005365280.1:250950-259587 GCF_000412655.1 Myotis brandtii
AGGGGCCCATCGGGGATGGGGCTGGGCGGGGGGAGGGCCACAGGTGGTTGGCCAGCTGGCCCCACCCCTGATTGGGGTAGGGGGCGATCAGGGGCAGATCCTGGTGGGGGGAGGGGCTGCAGGAGGTTGGCTGGCTGGCCATTCCATCGTCAATGGGGTGGGAGAGGCTGTGGGAGGTTGGCCGTGGGCACTGCCTAGGATTGGAGGAGGGGCCGCGGGAGGTTGGCCGTCATAGCGACCGGTCGTTCCTGTCATTTCGGTTTCCGGTTGCTGGCTTTTTTATATATAGAGATATTTATTCATTGCTTCCTCAGTTGGTTTATGTTTATTTGATCTGTATGACTTGGCTTGCTGAGAGTTTAGTTGGTTCTTTGACTCAAGGCCACACCTAGAGTTCCTAGAATGGAGGAGGTTTCTGTAGGGGAAACACCTTCCTTGATCAATAAAAATCAAATGTGGAAGTGAATTGTGCTCTAGTTGATTCTTCTGACATTTGCACGAAGGACAAACACCCTCTGTATTGCCTGTGTTCTGGCATTTCTGTGTACTAATACCAGTGGGCATTAAGGGCTATCCTGGCTAAACTCAAGGCCGAATGGCTTTGGAGCCCCCACATGCTGTTTTTCCTTCAACCCCAGGAATCCCATACTCTCTTCCTCCTGAAGACTCTGAACCTCCTTAGTTCAAACAATATTTCCATATTAGAGCGTTTTTGCTCTAGTAAGGGAATGGAAGGTGTTGTTTCTGGTTAAGATGCCAGTCAGCTGGTGGAAGGGGTGGGTGAAGTAAATGCTGCAGTGGGTGGATATATGGCCTTGCTTGCTTGCTTCTGGGGATGATCAGGTGCTCCCAGAGCCACACTTCTTTCTTCAGCCTGCGTTGTCTGATGGCCTGCCTCCCCTCAGCTCCGCCACCAAGGTCTCCAGAGGTGCCAACATCTCCAGAGGTGGCTGTTCTGCTTTTTTAGCACATATGCACCTGCCTACCCCCCCTTTTTTTTCTTCCTTTTTTTACTGATTTGAGATAACATACACTCAGTTCCTTGCATCAGATCTTCTGGAATGAATCATCTATCCCTCAAACATACCTGTGGCCAATAGTGCCTGTTCCATGGATTTGGCCTGTGAACTGTGTCATTCAAGCTCTTTTGTTATGTGGGGCCAGCAAAGCAAAGTCAACACCTTTGTAATCCTCCCGGGACTGTAGGAGAAAGAGCCAAACCGCAGACCTGCCCTTTTTGTTGCAAAGTACAGATTCTTCTGGCCTCTAAAAAAGATACTGGTTTGTCTTGTTCTTTTGTTCCTGCTTTCTTCTGGTTCTCACAAATACTTAATCACTTGGGAGCGTGGCGTATTCCTCTGAGAGGTCATTTATTTTACTGCCACTTTTTAATCTGTTATTGCCTTATTTTTCATAGTCTCACTGAGAAAGTCATCAGGCAAAAAGTCCTTTTATTTAAACACTAGTAGGAACAGTCTATCTTTGAGGTCCTGAGATTATAAAGTAGCTCATGGTGTCCCCCTCTGTCATCTGTGCCTCGTCTGTGTTTGGTGTTTGTTTTTCATTATGGCTGTGCTGACTTCTCATAATGTGTAGCATTTGTTGTTGGTAACTTTTGAAAAAGCAATAAACAAAGAACATCCTGCTCACATGCACCTGGGTTTCTGTAAAACCCTACAGTGCTCAGAGGGTGAGCTGTGTCCATTTAAACAAAGGTATACAGATTATAAAATGACCAATTAAACAAGTTTTTAGTAGAGTGAAATGACCAGGTTTTCTTTTAACCAGGAGGGTTAGATGATGAAGAGCGGGAGCTTTGTTGGGAGAAGAGGTAGTTATGCTGGGGTCAGTCCACCCGTGGGTGGCATTGCGCTGCAGGGCTGTGACTACTGGAACGGAGCTGCGTTTCCTGGTCTTGTGCTTCCTCTTAAGCAATGCTGTTCCAGGCACAGCTCAGCCTGCTGCCAGTGAGTGGAACACCGAAATTGAGAGAGAGCTTTTTAGAAACTTAAGGCGGTTTGACAGTGTGATTTTATGGCTGTTGAATCTAATAAATAATTTGGCTTGTGTTTGTCTTACTAAAATTTTGTCTCCCCACCCTCCAGTTTGATTGGCATTGATTATAAAAATACCTATTTGCAAATGTAAAGGGGGAAAAATCGCCAAACACAAAAGTAGTCCTCACTCAGTTTGAGAAGCACCACCCCGAAGTCACTCTCTGTGAAGTTCACTCCTTTGGGCTTAGTAGCTTCTTCAGCACACACTATGGCTATCTCGTCTTACTAGGATATCCAGGCAGTCTGTTTGTTGCAAAAAAGATCCTTGTTCCCCATAACATAGGGACAGTGGCATTGCCTTATTCCCTAACCATTGTTAACATTTGGGAAATAGTTAAACTTGTAGAGCTTTCTGCCTCTACTTTGTTAATGTGGCTGTTTCATTCACTTGGTTGTCCTGGGTTCCAAAGTTCTTTTGATAAGCTCTGTTATACTTGCAGATTTTAAGGACTGAAGGTTGCGAGCAAGTACATAGTGGTCATGCTGTCTCTCTTTTGATCAAATGTCAGTTTGCACCAGGAATATGATCTGTACAATAGTGCTTTTGATGGGTGGTAGGGGAGGTGAGGGGTAGAGAGATTGGTCAGGACTTATAGGAAGCTAAATTTAAAGGTGTTACGCTTTACAAAGGAGAAAACTGGGTGTGTGCATTTTGCTGTAGTCTGTTTTTAAAAATATATTTTATTGATTTTTTACATAGAGGAAGGGAGAGGGATAGAGAGTTAGAAACATCAATGAGAGAGAAATATCGACCAGCTGCCTCCTGCACACCCCCTACTGGGGATGTACCCATAACCAAGGTACATGCCCTTGACTGGAATCGAAACTGGGACCTTTCAGTCCGCAGGCCAACGCTCTATCCACTGAGCCAAACCGGTTAGGGCTGTAGTATTTTGTTAAATACTAGAAAGTTAATTTAAAATGTTATGTATTTGGGGGCCCTGGCCAGGTAGCTCACTTGGTCAGCGTGTCGTCCCTGTATGCCAAGGTTGTAGGTTCAGTCCCAGTAAGGGCACATACAGGAATCAACCAGTGAATCTATCTCTATATATAAAAAGCCAGCGACTGGGCCCTAACTGGTTTGGTTCAGTGGATAGAGCGTCGGCCTGCAGACTGAAGGGTCCCAGGTTCGATTCCAGTCAAGGGCATGTACCTTGGTTGCGGACCCATCCCCAGTAGGGGGTGTGCAGGAGGCAGCTGATCGATGTTTCTCGTTGATGTTTCTAACTATCCCTCTCCCTTCCTCTCTGTTAAAAAAAAAAAAAGAAAAAGCCAGTGACCAGAACGCTGTAACGAGCAGTCGTTATGATGCCCACTGAGGCCAGAAACCTGCCTGATCAGGAGTGGGGCCGGCTGGCCAACCTCCTGCGCGCGCCCCCCCACCCCAAGGCGGCCCTGCTCTCAATTGGCCTCTCCCATATCCCGATCAAGGGCAGGGTGGCTGGGCACCCCCTGCCCCCACCCTGGCCAGCCCCGCCCCCAATGGGCCCCCATCAGCCTGCAGTCCCTCCCTCCGACCGGCCAGATCCCACCCGTGCACGAATTTGTGCACTGGACCTCCAGTATATAAATAAGTTGAACAGCAAATGGATGTCTCTGTCTGCCTCTCTCTCTCTCTCTCTCTCTCTCTCTCTCTCTCTCTGAAATCAGATAAATAATGTTATGTATTTTGAGTGTCAGTAGTTTAAATACTTATTTTAAATATTTTTATTGATTTCAGAGAGGAAGGGAGAGAGAGAGAGAGAGAGAGAGAGAGAGAGAGAGAGAGAGATCAGTGATTAGAGAGAATCATTGATTGGATGCCTTCTGTATGCCCCCTGCTGGGGATTGAGCTGGGCATGTGCTCTGACAGGGAATCGAACTATGGTCTCCTGGTTCATAGGTCAGCATTTAACCACTGAATCACACTGGCTGGGCAATAATTAATATTCTTAATACCAACAGTAGTTAATGGAAGACCTAATTGTTTATGTTTTTCAAATATAACAGATTTCTCTTTATTTCTTACTAGAGGTCCAGTGTACAAGATTCATACACTGGGTGTCCCTCAGCGCGGAATGTGCCTTCTCGAAATTCGGGGCCCCTCAGGGGATGTTCACCTGCCAGCTTAGGCCCGATCCTCAGGGTGATCGGGTCTAAATCAGCAGTCAGACATCCCTCTCACTCTTGTAGTCTGGGTGTATGCCCCCTGCTGGGGATTGAGCTGGGCATGTGCTCTGACAGGGAATCGAACTATGGTCTCCTGGTTCATAGGTCAGCATTTAACCACTGAATCACACTGGCTGGGCAATAATTAATATTCTTAATACCAACAGTAGTTAATGGAAGACCTAATTGTTTATGTTTTTCAAATATAACAGATTTCTCTTTATTTCTTACTAGAGGTCCAGTGTACAAGATTCATACACTGGGGGTCCCTCAGCGCGGAATGTGCCTTCTTGCAATTCGGGGCCCCTCAGGGGATGTTCACCTGCCGGCTTAGGCCCGATCCTCAGGGTGATCGGGTCTAAATCAGCAGTCAGACATCCCTCTCACTCTTGTAGTCTGGGACCCCTCGCTTTTTACCGCCCGCCTGCAGTGGAGGCGGAAGAGGCTCCCGCCACCTCTGCTATGCTCGCCAGCCATGAGCCTGGCTTCTGGCTGAGCAGTGCTCCCCCTGTGGGAGCGCACTGACCACCAGGGGGCAGCTTCTACGTTGAGCGTCTGCACCCTGGTTGTCAGTGTGTGTCATAGCGACTGGTTGTTATGCTGTTTGGTCGATTTGCATATTATGCTTTTATTATATAGGATGTAATACTCAGTGTAACCTTGAGTTGAGCTGGCATTGTCAGTCTCACACAGATCTAGATAAAGTTCTGTCTATGGGGCTGCTTCTTTGCTGCTTTTTGCCCTCTCCCCTCCCCCCTAAATACTGGACCTTGTGAATATTATGCTAAATGAAATAAGTCAGTCAGAAAAAGCTAAGAACCATGTAATTTCACTCATATGTGGGATATAAAACTTAAACATAGAGGCACAGACAGACAACAGTATGGTGGTTACCAGAGAGAAGAGGGTGGGGGTAGTAAAGGGTAAAGGGGGCCAAATATATGGTGATGAAAGATGATATGGCTTTGGGCGTTGGAAACAGTATACAGATCATGTATCATAGAAATGTACACTGGAAACCTACCTATATGAACCTATTGACCAATGTCAGCCCGATTAATTTAAGAAAAGAATAAAAAAATTTTTTTAGAGGAAATTATAGTAGATTATTTTTGCATTTTAGAGGCAGACAAATATTTCTTACAGAGGACACAAAAAGCACTAAGCATTAAAGGAAAAATATATGATAAATTGAATTTTATCAAAACTCAAAATTTCTGCTCATCAAAAGACACTATTAAGAAAATGAACATAGTATGGGTTAAAATACTCACAATACATAATCTGCTAGATAAAGTACTGGTATCCAGAAAACACACATGCGCGCACGTGTGTGCTTTGAGTCAATAAACTCCTACAAATAAATAATAAAAGACAACTCAATATAAAAGCAAACATCTAATAGTTACTTTATAATAGAAGACATACAAATGGCCAAAAAGCACAGGAAAAGGCGCTCCATATCATTAGGTTCAGGGAATTGCAAATTAATAGGAACAATAAGGTAGTATTTACCCCCACTAGAGTGGGAATGACCAAAATTTCAAAAACTGATAGTACCAAATGTTATAAGAATATTGGAACAACTCCTTTGTGTGCTGCCCCCCCCCCCAAAAAAAAATTCTTGAGCATCTGTGTAAGCAGGGCTGGATAGACAGTTTAGAGTGGTCTCAGAAGCACCTACTTCTATTATGGATTGAGATCCTTACAATTAGAGGGAGATTTATTATGAGACAATTTATGATAAATGTCAGGTTAGTTATACATAAAGGAAAAATACATTAGGATACTTACAGGGAAATGGAAATGAACTATCGTTATGGTGTCAGTTATGGTGTTAGGAAAGATGGAAAGAAATTTTTTCCAAGATTCATTAGTATTCAAGTTGATAGAAAGGTGTGTCTCACATTAGTTTTTGTAAATTGTGGTTTATAGACACTAAGTGGATAAGTTGTGGGGTCAATGTCTAGGTAGGATTGCAATGAGGAGAGACCTGAAAGGTAGATTAAGGGCAGTTTTTTGAATTTCTAACTAAGGGCATTGGGTTTACCCTATAGCCAGAGGGGGTAATCCATAATCTATTGGGGATGGAGGGGTTTTGGATAGACTAAAGAAATACATGTATTTTTCTGCATTATAAACTTCAAATTAGTGTAGTGAATGGCTGAATCGGAGTCAGAAGTGATGAGAATTGGGGTACAAGACAGGTTCAGTAATGGATGGAGAGCAAAGATGGGCTGGGTGTAAGGACACAGGATTAAGGACATCATGTGTTGGTGACAGCGTCATGCTAATGAATAGAATGCTGTATAGCTGTGGCAGGCTGATTTGTGTTTCCTCATCACTGTGGGTAAATCAGAAGTCCATAAGCCATTAATCCCTTGTCGTCAAACAGCAGTTGTTGAAATACGCAGGCACATAAGTGGTCTGTGTACAGGCATGTGTTGGTACATACTTTATATCAGTTATGAAATAGCCTTTTAACCAAACTTCCTGCCTTTTAAAGCCAGCCTGTGGTTTATGAGAGTGTGAGAGATATAGAACCTTAATTGTAAAGAGTTTGCTTGAAATAGGGTCTTTCCTCCCTTCTGTTTCATAATTTTATTGCTGCACGTAGCTCTATATTCTCTGATCTCTGCTTAATTTATTTTTATTTTATTTTCCTTTTACAGGCCCAGGCTGCAAGCACAAAGGAAGTTTGCTCAATCTCAGCCGAATAGTCCCAGCACAACTCCAGTAAAGATAGTGGAGCCATTGCTACCCCCTCCAGCTACTCAAATTTCTGACCTCTCTAAAAGGAAGCCTAAGACAGAAGATTTTCTTACCTTTCTCTGCCTTCGAGGTAAGACTGCATTACCCCTTGTTTTGGAGGGAACAGCCTAATTGATAGTAAAAGGAGTAACAGTGCGCACAGGACTCCACGGCATGCTTCTTTCAGTTCCCCAGCCTGCTTTGAGGTAGAGCTTAAAGTGAGAAATCCCATGCCAGGGTGCTTGAGTCTTCATATTTCTCTTTCTTTTATAATTTGCCTCTTAATTTCTAAGTATAGTTAACAGTGAAAATATTGTTCAATGTATGTAAACAGCACCAATGAACAGTACAAGTTGAGGATAAAATTTTGTAATAAAGGATGGGTTTGGGTTTACATGGCTATATTTTGGAAAGTGTTTACTATAGTAATTAAGTTTTCTAACAGTTGTGAGGGAAGAACACAAAAAGCTTGGCAAAGAGAATGAGGAGCCTCTTACTAGAATGGTCTATAGAGATGAGCTTTAGAAAGCCATGAACTTGGAGAGTTCCTATGTGAAGTTAGTTGAGAGAGAAGGTGAACAGGAAGGAGAGGGTCCTTGCTGTTGGTCATTGGCTTAAGATTCAGGGTTATGTCCTCCCCCCCCCCCCCCCCCCCATTCAAATAAGTTATAGCAAGATTTAAGTACAGTGCAAAGAACATTTTCCTGAACTACTCGAGAGAAAATTTCCACTTGATGCCCCATTGCTCCTTAACACATTAGTGTGTATTTTCTTCAAATGAGGACAATCTATAACAAACAAAATTAGGACCTTCACAAAGATACATTACTTACCACCTAATCCTCAGACTCCCATTTCATATGGCTTCAAGTGCCTCAGTGATGTCCAAGTTTAGAGCCTAACGACCCAGTTCAGAATTGGGCATTGTCTTTAATTGTTGTCTGTGTAGTCTGCTAACTCTGGACCAGTACTTTCGTCTTTGTCTTTCCTGACCTCGGCCGATTGTTTTGTAGAATGATTCTATATTTGAGTTGTCTGTGTTTCCTCATTATTAGATTTGGGTTTTGCATTTTGGGCTGGAATATCACAGAAGTGATTCTTCAGTCTTCTCCGTGCATCCTATTGTGTTGAACAAAATTTCAGTCTGTCCTTTTACTGAAGGTATCACTTGATTGAGGCTTCTCCATTGTAAAGTTACCTTTTTAGCCCTTGTAATTAATAAATATTTTGTCTGGAGGTTCTTTGAAACACTAGATTTTATTTCTCATCAAACTCAATTTATTTATTTTCTGTCGGTATGGATCAATTTCCTGTTCAAAGAGTTATAATCTTTTACCATTGTTTGTTTTGATGTTTAGATTGTTCTAGGTATCATTACTGGAGCCTCTTCAAGCTGGCTTTTTGGTCCCTTTGACATGTCCCTGTCATCCTTCCAGCCTTGCTTCCTGGCATAACAGTATGTTCCAGGCTCATCTTGTATGTTCTTTCCCTCAGCCCTGGAATCCTCCCGTTCCCCAAGGAGCGTTGTTTTTTAAGTGACAGTTGTTCTTTACAAGCCCAGATCTGAGCCCGAGCTGTGCTCACTTCATAGCTATTAGAGTGCCATTTCTCCTAGGTGCTCTGAACCTGGAGAGAGAGAGGGAGGGAGGGAGGGAGGGGGAGAGAGAGAGAGAGAGAGAGA
>NW_005365280.1:259646-293585 GCF_000412655.1 Myotis brandtii
GAGAGAGAGAAAGAGAAGGGGGGGAGGGAGGGAGGGAGGGAGAGAACAGGCTCATTTAGTATATCTAGATGTATATTTGTGTCTCTGTCTATTAAAATCCGTGAATTAGCACCAGTACTTTCAGTTTAACCACAGGGTTTATTCGGTTTCTTCCTTTCTATTCTGAAAACTGAGAAACCAGGCTCCTGTTAACTGCAATGCATTTGTTTATTTGATCAATCTTTTCCAGTGTAATCCACCTCCCATCTCCCCAGGTGGACCCTTCTAGTCTCATTCAGGTCTGACACCCGCCTAGGCCACCATGGTCACTCCTCCTCTCCCTCCCTGGTTGCTCTCTCTCTCTGATTGCTTTAGGTCTGAATTGTTAGGAAAGGGGAAATGAAGAGTTAAGGTTTATGTTAGATATTATGGACTATTGATAGTCCTCAGAGACTCAAGACATGAAGGAGAATAATTGTATTTCAGTGAGAAATTTTTTAGCAGCTGGGAATCATTTGGCCTTGACTAAAGGAAGATGAGGTAGGTGGGCCTTCTCTACCAGTTCAAAGTTACATAGCTCCTTGCTGTCAGATTCTAGGTGTTGAGGTTGAAGAGGGAAGGGGATGTGCTGTACTGACTGTGAAGGGTGAGGAGAAGAGGAAAGGTAAGAATAAGAATGACCAGCTGTGAGGCTGGTAGTGTGTGGTGTGGTATCAGTAATAGAGTGAGTGGGAGCAGGTCGCCAGAAGAAAGAGTCTGAGTTAAAGAAATCTTTCAAGGGTCAACAGTGTCATTAGCAGCTGAATGGTTCTGGTAAAGAAAGTTCATGGTGGTGGGAGTGTTTTACCTTTGACCATGAGTGGCTTCTTAAGAAAGTTAAAATGTATAGATTTTTTGAGGGAGGTGGGGAAGGAGGTGTGGGGCGGGGAGAGAGAGAGATTTGTTGTTCCATTTACTTAGGCACTCATTGGTTAAACCTTCTATGTACCCTGACCAGGGATGGAACCTGATACCTTGGTGTACCCAGACGATGCTTTAACCAACTGAGCTACTGGGCCAGGGTAAATACATGGGTTTTTAATGCAGTTGGAGCCAGATTTAACTTGGAGTCATGACTTCACTTTTTAATTTTCTTTAGCGATTAAGATCCAATGATCTTGTTCCATTAGGATGTCAGAGGATTGCTCTGTTAATTATGGAATTAAGTTATAAAAGTGGTTACTTTGGAGTGGGTGTTACTCATTGTTAGAGAAGATTGTGTGTGTTTTGTGCCTATATAGGCATTATTTTAAGAAATATTTTCTTTGGTTTGGGAAGGTTTGGAGAGGACCTTACTTAGAGAGGTGTGCTTATTGCTCAAGTATATGTCACGTAGTAAGAATGTTACCCGGTACCCAGCTTTCACATTTCAAGACTAGACAAAAAGAGAGTCATGTTTTTTCACAGCCATAATATACTTTGAGTTGTCAGATGGAACAAAGGTGTGTTCTTTGGTTTGTGTCATCGTCCACCCCCCCCCCCCCCCCCCCCAAAGGGATGGGCAGGTTGTGACTCCCAGGCAGGTCACCTTAGGGGCAAACTTTACCTGCTCAAAACTTCCTCTCACAGTAGTAGTGAGGATTTGGGCATAACCCAGATTGTTATTTTCCTTACTCATAAGTTTAAGGCATTGGACCAAAGGTTATAATAAGTGAAGCCAAGAAGATGTATACAACAACTTTGGAAAAATGCTCTGAGCACTGGAAATGCCTTCCTGTGTTTATGATGCAGGCAGTGAAATAGGTTTTGTTACTAGTGTTTAGTTGATATACATTAAGGATTTGCAGAGCATTGCACTCTTTCTCCTGTACTTTTTAGACCTGTGGTTTTAAAAGGATGAATGAGTCATTTTTTGTTTTACTTTAAAAATCATGTTTTTGTGAGGTCAAGTGTGTTTACTGGATCTGCCTCTAAAAGCCCAAAATAATTTCTATGATGCCTTTATCATCCTGGAAATCTAATGGATTTGATGACATTTGATGGCATATTTTAATACTAGAGGCCCGGTGCATGAAAATCCATGTACTGGAGGCGGGGGGCCCTCAGCCCGGCCTGCCCCCTCTCACAGTCCGGGAGCCCTCAGGGACAGGAGGCGACCCAACGATCAGGGGAAGGCAACACCCCCATCACAACTCTGCTGCTGCCACTGCCAGCAGCGCAAGCCTAGGTCGGCCCTGGTTACCTGCACCTCGGGCCAGCCCCGGGCAGCTGGGCAGCCACCATCCAAGGCTTGCCTGTGCCTTGGGCTGGCCCTGGAGGGCTGGGGGGCTGGGGGATTCCAGAGGTCAGCTCATGGAGTGGCTGGGCCTGTCTAGCTGCGGGCCCGGCCTTGCTGCATGCCTGCCACCCAGGTGGGGCTGAGGAGACTGGTGCTGTCATCTTTGAGGGTGTGGCAGTCAATTAGCATATTCCCTCCTTATTGGCTATGGGCCCTGCCATCATTGAGGGCACAGCAGTCAATTAGCACATCCCTCTTTATTAGATAGGATGTAATTGCTTGAGCTAAGAAAAACTCCTCTTTTGAAGAGGTAAGGGTTAAATAGATGATCCTTGATGTAGTGGTACTTTAATAATTTTCTTTCAATTTAGAATTAATGATAAGATATTAAATTTTTGTTGTTATAAAAGTATTTCATGTTCTTTTTGGAAATATCTGCAGACAGGATGGGAAAGTCGGCAAAAGAATAAACTTGACCTTGGCCAGTGTGGCTCAGTTGGTAGGAGCGTGCACCTAAATATGGCTCAGTTTAGTCCTGTGCACCAAAACATGGTGGTAGGTTCGATTCCTGGTTAGGGCACATACCCAGGTTGAGGGTTTGATCCCCAGTTGGAGCACATGCAGGAGGCAACTGATAGATTTATTTCCTTCCTTCCTTCCTTCCTTCCTTCCTTCCTTCCATCCTTCCTTCCTTCCTTCCTTTCCTTCCTTCCTTCCTTCCTTCCTTTTCCCTATCACCCTCTCCTCTCCCTCTCTCCCTTCCCCTTCCTCAAGTCACTTAAAAAACCTCAAAACTCAAAATACCCTCCCTCCAATCTCTCACAGACAACCACTGTTAGCCACCTCCTGGATGAGACTATTTCTAAATCTCCTGTGTGCATATGTGATAAGTGTCACTCCCTGAAATGGAATTGCATTGTTTTTTTACTTTTGCCCTCCGACTTTCCAGCGTCATAGGAATTAATACTGTCACATGAATACCTGTTCTATTTTCCGGACATCTTATCATTTATCTATCTAACTTTATATTTACATTTAGATGTGTTCCTCATTTTTTTTATGTCAACCACTGATGACACATGTCTTCACCTAAGTCTGTGCCTTCTCTGAAGTCTTTTCAGGAGAAGCTAACAGTTGGGAATCCCATGACCATTATAATACTTGTATTCTATCTATGTTTGTTCCTTTTTGCTGTGGATTCCAAATCAAATAGAGCTTGTCAGAGTTCCAAAGTTCATGTGCAGCATGAAGATGGCCAGTCACTCTATCACCCTTGGGTGACAGCAGGCACTGTTAGGAGTAAAGAATGCAGTTTTTAGTAAGCTCAGTATTAATAGGCAACAAAGTCTGGAATCAAATCAAAGACCTGGAAGTGGTATTGTTGAATGGTTACATATCATTCTTTTCTCCAGTCCCCTACTATTACTGGTAAATTTCTTGGCACTAATTTGCATATGGTAGAGAATAAATCTTGAGATCTTGGGGAAGACACCTGGCCAGCCTAAGACCATGCCTTTGCCCTACAACTCCATTCAGTGTCTTCAACGGAAAACTTGGGTGGTGAGAAACTTTCTACATCATTAGTAATACTGGGATGAGTGCAGATATGTAAACACAGTAGCCAGTCAGTCATTCAGGGATTAAGAAGCTTTAGGGATTTTTGACAATCTGTTTTAAGGCATCAGAGACCTCTTGGCTAAGTTTGGCAAGGCTCTCCTCCTTTCCTACCATGACCTGGATTTCTGAAGGGAGGAGAATTTTGCCTGCTTTGAAGGGGGTCCACATGTCTCTAGCCAGAGGCATAATTAGTATATTTCACTGGTACAAGCAGAGAAGAGGGAGAAGTGGGTATGAACCATGTGTAAATGCAGCAATTCATACCATCACTCCATTTTCTGCCATTAGTCTTGTTATTCTTAATGAGTTCTGTCATCTTCTCTTTGTTCTGACTGTGTTTATTAACAGATTAAAAAGCTTAATACAGCAGAGCAATGGCAGGTTAAGTGATTCTGTTATTTACATTTTTCTTTTTATGGGGCCCTGCAAACAAGGTGGATTCCCAAGGGGGATTCCTGAAAAATTCCCACCCACATAGTACACACTTCGTTCTTCTGACCTTGGGTGTCACAGTCCCGCGTTGCTGCATGTAGAGAATTGGGGGGGGGGGGGGGGTTTTTTTAAAAAAATATATTTTTATTGATTTCAGAGAGGAAGGGAAAGGGAGAGAGAGCTAGAAATATCAATGATGAGAGAGAATCATTGATCACTTGTCTTCTGCACGCCCCCCACTGGGTATTGAGCCCACAACCCTGCCATGTGCCCTGACTGGGAATCGAACCATGACCTCCTGGTTCATAAGTCGATGCTCAACCACTGAGCCACCGAGAGGGGGGTGGGGGGTTTTTAGTCAAGAACTGCACTCTCAGCCTCTGTGAATCAGTACTTTCTGTTTTGGGACTGTCTGCCTTTGTTTCCCAAGTCTTAGAGACTCTTCAGTGATCAGCTGTCATTCAGTTACTAATTCAGCAAGCTTTTATTGAATCCTTTTTATATGCCAGACACCTAGAAAACAGACTAGAAGCAAGAAAGCAGTATCATTGGGTGGGTGGGGGTGGGGATGTGCATATGTAATACTTGCAACAATAAAGATTTTTTAAAAAAAGAAAAGAAAGCCATATCAGTGTGGTAAGTGAAAGAGAACATAGCAGTAGACACATGCCATGCCAGGGAGGAGGTATGCACCTTGCCAGCAGGAGGCAAGTGGCACTCTGCTCAGGGCTGTAGGGGATGGCTGCAAGAGGAAGTGACATGAGTTGGATTTGTAGAAAGGGGGTGGGGCTTGGAAGGGGTTTGGCAGAAGCCCTGCACAGGCATGGATTAGTGTTGGGGTGTATTGCTTAGAGTGCCTCAAGTTAAAACCAAGCAGTTAGATGTGTCGGGTTCTGTGGGCCCTGGGCTAGATAGGAGGGCACTACCCAGGTTCTTCAGCTAAGAGGTGACTTAATATAACCTTTATTTAGTGAGATGATCTGGCAGCTCAGTGGAGAACTGTAGCTGCAGGAATGCCATCCCATGGGGTTATTGTAGGAATGCAGGCAGGAGGCTGTAGCCTTGGCCCAGGTGTCCCCCTTTGTAAGATGGGCATGCATTGTCTGTAGCACACAGCTCTTGTGGAGTGAGACAGGCCCAGATGGCACCTGTGGTAACCATCCCAGTGCACTTCACTTACTATTTACCAGTGAGCTTAGGCAGACATATATAGCGGAGAGGAGGAGGGTTCAATTTGAAATTTAGAAGGAACAATCTAAAAGACCATCTGAACAGACCTCAGGTACTAGAAGGGTGGTGTTTTCTCTAAAGACAGTTGCCAGCTTTGTGGGCAAGGAGCACATTTTGATAGAGTACTGGTTTGGGGTATTGAGGATGATAAATTCTAAGTAGGGCAAATGCAAAAGCCTGGGGTGATTTAGAGGTCACAAAATGAAAGGGGATTAACCTGCTAGAAAGCAATTAAGTAATCTCCAATTGCAAGGAACACTGTGGTGCTAATAATGAACTTCCTTGAGCAAAATGGGAACGTTTTACATTATAGGAGCTCTTCTGGGAGGAAGGCACAGGGTCAGAGTGGTACACAGCTGTTTCTTATGGATCCTTCTGTATGGTGTTGCATCTTAATTTTTGAGAATGGTTACAGTGAAAGTTTGCTCCAGAATGGTGTCTCACTGCCCTGAGGGTTTCGGTGGCCACCCTCTTTTCTCCAAGTCAAACCAGCCTTTTTCCTCATGTGCTTGCTTTTTCAATAGAGTGTGTGTTTCTTGGCTGAGTTTTGCTGAGCAAGTGATTTATTTGCCAGGATAGTTTATCAGGCTAGTTATGAAGAAATATGAAACCATGGAATTCTTAAGTGGGGAGGGGGAGGATGGATCCCTTTTAATTGTACTGAGGCCTTGATCAGTTGTTAAGGCTCCAAGACATTTTGCTCGGAGGATTGGCTCTACTCCCAGCCAGCTGGCCTCTGACCAGGCTGTGCCCTCCCCGAATATAAAGCAGCCCCCCTCCCCCCCTTCCCTGCCAGTGGCTGGGGATACAGGCTCTCAATCATCTCTAGATTTCCACCTACTTTATAGAGATTCCCTTAAATTTTCCAGTCCTTCTGAAATCCATGTAGAAAACGTAGATGAGGAAAATAAACTTTAAGTAAGTATAGTCCTGTTTTGTTTGCTGAGCATCTTGCTGGCTGCTGAGGCATCGATATTCTGACAGCACAAAGTTACTAGTATTCTTGTCCCAAATGCAAGGTGACCTTTCCCCCAGTATTCAGTTTCTGTGTTAGAATTTGTGGACACTGCATGGTGAGGAGAGCGCAGCCTTTATTGTTCAGAGTGGCTATGTGGTCTTGATGAAGTTACTTCCTCTCTTGTTCCACTTCTAAACTCATGGGTGGAAGTGGTGGGAGCTGAACCCATCGTATCTGCTATATGGTGTGATCTGTGCATTCCTTTGAGAAAAAAGAGATCCAGAGACCCCATTGTAGTTAATGGGATGTGTATTTGTTTGTGTATGTTTTAAGCCAACAATGTGTATAGAGAAGAATGTGGAAAAGATGAGTAGAGCAGTATTCCAGCTGTTAATTAAAAGATGCTTTGTCTTGGTGCTGTCTGCCTCGTCAGCACAGGAGTGGCCTTGTTGGGAGGGAAAGTGGTTCCTTCTCATTGCTGTGTCTGTGGTGTTAGGGCTGTTGAAGATAGAAGCTGTGCCCAGATGTTGGGCATTTCCTGAATGTGGGATCAATCAGATAGCCATAACTCGGGGTATACATGTGCCTAGGCCAGTGCCCAGGACTGGGCCTGAAGAGAGGAGGAATGTGGAGGAAAAGAATGGCCATGCTCTGAGCAGGTTATTACTTCATCCCTCTTTCTTCCTTAAAAAGACCTATGTGACTGAAGGTTTCTAACTCTTCATGGGGCATTACTCCACACTTATTCCCAAGTTCCAGAAATTCTAGCTGTTGAATTCATTTTGCATTCCCACACCTCTCTAGATTCTCATCACCAATGTGCTTACCTTCCATTTAGGAAACGAGATAGGAAGCCGACTGCCTCTGCTCTTGCCTGTGGGAGGAACGGTTTGAATTTATAGTTACGAGGTCTGGTCACTGAAGCCATGTGTGGGCCCAGGAATATCACTGAAGTGTGTGCATTGCCGATGGTGCTTTTGCATATGTTGCCTCCAGCTTTTAGACTGTCGCAGCTACTGTGGCTGAAGACATTGTGCTTGTCGTCCAGGCAGGTACACTGTGTCTCAGGAGACTGCCGAGCTGATGCCTCAGCCTATTTTGGGTCTCAAATGTGGAGCCCTTTTCAATGATTGGCATCTTTTTTTTTTTTTTTTTTTTACATAGGTACAGAAAAAGAAAATGCAAACCCAGGATGGGCCTCACTGCAC
This sequence comes from Myotis brandtii, assembly GCF_000412655.1. NCBI lineage: Eukaryota > Metazoa > Chordata > Mammalia > Chiroptera > Vespertilionidae > Myotis > Myotis brandtii. Next base: position 267,328 of record NW_005365280.1, read on the forward strand.
AGGCAGCTCCCTCTTCTACGAGGAATAGGGCTCCCCTTTGTGTTTGGCTTTGGCTGGGGGGTCTGTTCCCCAAGCCCCGTTGCATGTATTCCTGGTGATATCAGAAATGACTTTAACTGAACGTTTTAAAATTTTGTTGTGATTTTCATGATTACCCTTTCTTTATGGCAAGTGATGATAATTTTCTGTTACAATGGAGATAAGTCATGCGAGTCATGAATGGGCATTCCTTTAAAGAAAATAGAAGCCCATGATTATCTGGATATGGCAAGTAATATTGTGGTGTATGGAAATGGCTGAAGTTTGGGAAATTCTTCTTCCCTTGTAAGTTGTAAAGGTCGTGTGTGGACAGCTGTCCCCAGCCTTTCAGGGCACTGTGTTTGTAGAGTGGGCAGGGTGAATGGAGACATCTGGTCTGGTCTGGGTCACTGGTGCCTACAGCAATGGCTGGTACAGACAAACCTGGATTAATGAACTGAGGCAGTTATTGCAACTGCTTTTTTCTGCGACTTTCTAGTTTCAATGAATGGAGCTTTCCTCTCCTTATGAAATCAGTAAGTAACTGTCTCTCTCTCCTTACCCAGTTCCACCCAGTTCATTTTGAAGTCTTGTTTTTCAGTTTAATATGATAGTAGGGGCTGATTACTTCTCATTCTCTTTATGTATCCTAAAGCTCAATCATGAAAATGCCAACTTTGTGAGCCAACCCAGAGTTTATGAGGTGAAGCTATAGAATTTGACTCCCCAGCTAAATGATGGTGTGCAGGGAATCCCTTTAGGGGCTTTCCAAAATAGAGCTGAGCTATGTTTAGCTTGTTAAGATAAAGAACTGGTCGGGGGAGGGAAGGTAATGGGAAGGAGGGTGTATGTGTACATGATTTACGGAGAAGAATCCAATTTTATAGAAACCACAGCCTAAATTAGCGAAAGCAAGCCTTTGGATTAAGATGATTTCTGTTGTGGTTGTAACATACCACAGTTTGATTTTTGTCCAGATGAAAACATTTGGTTTTCACTTCAGTAAATATTGTGGAGACATTGCCAGCTAATTCTGAAAAGTAATGAAATACGGCCTTGGCAAAGCACAGATGCGTTCTCCACTCCCGATTCCACTCATCTGATCCAAGTTCAGATTTTTTTTTCACATTTGCTAATGCACTTGAATAATCAGGAGAGAAATCTGCCTGTAATTTTAATAGAAAACTGTGTACATTTGATACACTTCTATAAAATATTGGTTATATTCCCCCCCCCCCCACACACACACACAATTCTGAACCCTTATAAGATACCTACCTTTCACTGATGACTTCTGAAGCTACAGAGTCTGTAAAGGAAACATATCAGGTAATTCTGTGCTCAGCCTCTCTCGCTGTCCTGCATAGGGCTTGCACCTCAGCTCATTCTCAACAGAGAGAGTCTCCCCTGAGAATACCAGGGTGAGACTCAAAACGAGGCCTGCTGAGCCCTTTCTGAGACCCCCTTATTTTCACAATTTTACTGCTGTTTTGCAGCAGGTGGTAGGAAAGTTTCTTTTCAGGAAGCATTTTAAGTTGTGAATTACCGCTCTTCTAGCTCTCTAGTCCGGTTACTACATTCTCATTTTCCTGAATGCTGGACCCATAACAAGCTTTTCAGATGTTTGCCTCCTCTGACATTTGAAAAGAAATTTTCCTAGTAAATTTTCTAGAGATGACGTGTACCTCTTATGTGCCAGGATGTATAAGTTGCAAACTATTTTTAATAAAACACACACACACTTCTATCTTCAGATACCAAATATTAATTTAAATTTCTGTTGACTTAGCATCAATATTATGTAATATATCCACTCATCCATTCTACAGTGAGGAATATGGGATAATTTTCACCTGTGATAAATAGTCCAGACTTCTGTGTGCTGTTAGGATCTTAAAATATCCTTTCCATTTTGTGAGTGTGTGTGTGTGTGTGTGTGTGTGTAGCAGATTCATCCTCCTCTAAGCTTACTTGTAAATTAGATGATAGAGCTTTTACCTAAGGTAGGAAGAAATAAATGTGTTCCATATGAATGTTATAACTAAGTTTGGCTTCTCAGATGGTTTAATTTTCTTTCTTTTAGTTGAGGTTGTTATATAATTATTTTCTAGGTATTAGCATATAACAGTCAGTGTTTCTCTGTTGCCTTGATTTTTTAAATATGAGATGATCTTAACTGATTTTGTCTCCAGGAGAAAGAAAGAGGTTGCTTTTGCAGTGCTGCGGTTTTTGCTGGCCTGAACTGCTAGCTCTGCCTCTCCATTATGTTGCAAATGTACATGCCCGTAGGTTCTTAGAGGGGTTTACAATAGCTACTTGGTGACAGAGCTTTGGAGTCCGCAGCATCAAAATCTGAGGATTTAGTCTCTTCCACTTGCTTCATTTTGACTACAGGTATAAAGAGCTCCTTCAGGTTCTGGAGGCCTCTTCCCTGTGGGAGAAGCCAATAGTTCATGAGGCTGCTCCTGGTAGGCAGGTTATGGATTGGCAGTGGCCTCTTGCATGAAACCTGGAAGGAGAATTAACCATACCCGGGGAGAGTGGTGTTCCTGAGTGGCACCTGCCAGGGGGAAGAATGGGTGCCAGCCTAATATTTGAACTAATGGCCATTAGTAGTCTACTCACCTCCAGCTAAAGTTCATCATTACTGAGCAGTGATCTTTCTCCTCCACTGTCCCTTCTCCCAGGAGTCTTCCTTCCCTTTTTCATGCTAGCCTCTCCATTCCCCAACTGGTTTAACCTTTCTTTACTGTTTCTTCTTTGTTGGTGCATATCTTTAGGTCCAGACCAACATGTAAATCACCTGAATAGAACCCAAATCATCTTTTAGTGGAAGGCAATCTGCTTCTGTCCCCTGTACCCCCATGCTTAGAAGAAACCATGTCCTTTCTGACTGCAGAGCTGGTTCCATCAGAAGGACTTTGCATTCTTCTGAGTTTCAGATGAAGAGCAAATCACTCAGAACCCCTTCATTCTTTACTGTTGTCTTGTCTCCTATTTTACATTTCTCTCATATTAGCCTCTGGCTTTCTTTTAGAACACCTAGCCACTTATTTCAGTTTATTTATATTTACTGAGAAGCTGTTAAAACAAATCCTTTTAGAAGATTGGTTGTTTTCTGCTTTTGTTGAAGAAATTACCCTATACTCTTTCTTTAGGGTATTAACGAAACTTGGATGCTTGAACTGAGCTTCTAGACATTTTCTCCATTTTAGTTCTTTGAAACATAAACTCAGTGTTCTACCCATCCTCTCCAAATCTGAGTGTAAGGAATGTGATTGCTGTCTCATGCTGTTCACTTAGCATTTGAGGTTTATAAATATCCTCGACAGATCCTGTAAGTGGAAGTTACTTCCTTGTTTCTTTCTCATATGGTCCAGGTGGATTTTACCTGATTCTCTTGGAACAGAATATTTTTATGAGTCTTACTTTCCCCTATTTTTACATTATTCCCAAATGACCCCAGTTGCAGAATTTATGGCATTTTTCTGCTGCAGGGAGAAGGAGGAAGGCCGGGGTGGGGGTGGGGGTGTGTGATAGCTTACTTCCTGAAAGACATGCCAAAACCCTGTTTCCCTCCAACAGATAGCAGAGTCAGCTGTGGAAGTTACTGCAGGGTCTGCACAGAAACCTGCTTTTTTTGATACTGACCCAGCTCTCTGATTCTCTAATTTTAGCCATCGGTCAGTGCCTTCGAGGTAGAGTGTAGGAAGGCTCTTTAGGAGAAATTAGACATGGATATTTCGATCTGGAAGGAATTGGAAGGGATTATTAAACCTATTCCCTCACATTTTACCATAAAGGGAAATTTAACTGCTGAGTTCATAACTTCCAAGTGTTGAAGTTCCCGCTGTGTCTGTCTGATAGCATGTAACCTGTATGGCTTATGTCATGTTACATGCTAGGATGAGTTGCAGCCTATGGTTGAATTTCTTTTTTTCACTCAAAACTGCTTGTGAGTAAATGACGAGAGTTCCTTCTGCTTTTTCATAAGTACTTACAAAGGTAGACTTAGGAAGAAGGATGCAGCAGTATTGGTGTACCGGTAAGTGGGGAGTCCTGACTGCAAGGCTCTGCTTGAAAAGCTGGGATGGGTGACATCTCATTTTCCTGGTCATCGTCAGTCTTGTACTAATTGTGAAACCACATAGAACAAGAATGAACATGTTGTTCCAGTGGAAATATAGCTAACTCTTATATGATTAAATGATTTCCCCCAGAGTCAGTTTTAAGAACCTTTTTTCTGTTGAAAACTTGCTTCTAATTGGACATGATTGGGAGGGGAGGGGTTGTGGCAAAACCACGGAAATGGCTTCTCTTAGACTATATCCAATTCTGTTATCCACTGAGGTCCTCCCCCCCCCCCCCCCCCCCCCCAATACATTCCTTTGGAGTTTCATTTCCACCCAGTGGTGAGACCCTCGTCACTTCTGTGGGTTTTGAATATTGGAAGGTCATCACTGCAGCAAGACGGGAGGGGACTGGAGGCATCTGTTCTGTTGCGTTTCTGCAGGTGGGTGTTTGGTTTGCCACTCCAGTCCCTGCTGCTTCTGATTCATTCCCATCTCCTCGTAGGAGCATATGGTTCTGAATTTGGACAGGAATGGTTTTTACCATTATAGTTGCAGTGTGAGATCTCCATTTGGGAAGGAGAGCAAATTGGTTACTTATATCTTTATTGATGTGACCAGTGTGTTAGCTCATTCACAGTAAAGTGGGCAAGAGAGGAAATGAATTTCACATATTTATTACTTTTTTTGCTACTTGTTAGTGGCTCTCCCAGAAATATTTTATGAGAAAGAAGATTGAAGTTGTTATGGACAATAACCCAGAATAGGCTCTTGTCCTTAACACTTTGATTAGATGTTTTTATTTTTTTATTTTTCTTACTCAATTCAATCTTTGGTGGTCTTCCACCCACCCCCGAACTATTCAGATGAAATTCAAAAAATTTTGCTTTCTTATGTTTGGTGAATGGCATCATATAGCCCCTGCTGGGGTAGTTTTGCTTGAAATCTGTTGAAAGGACGCAGATGGAGGATATTTTCTGGAGGGTATTTGAAAAACAGATAAAAAAAAATGACAGTAGAGAGGAATACTTTGTTTTGTCTGCTCAGTCATGAGGATTTAGGTGTGTAACTTAGTAGGTGTCTGTTCGTAGTGCTGCTTCTGGAAGGGTGAGCATCCAGGCCTATGTTGATGAGCCTCTTTCTTAAACCTCCCAGGCTCTCCTGCGCTGCCCAACAGCATGGTATATTTCGGAAGCTCTCAGGACGAGGAGGACGTTGAGGAGGAAGATGATGAGACAGAAGACGTCAAGACAGCCACCAACAATGCTTCATCTTCATGCCAGTCAACCCCCAGGAAAGGAAAAACCCACAAGCACGTCCACAATGGGCACGGTAGGATTAGTGTGGATTTTGAGTTTTAAAAAAAGAAAAGAAAAAAAAAAAAAGATAAAGCCCTGGCTGGTGTGGCTCAGTTGGTTGAATGCCCCGTGCACGAAAAAGTCACCAGTTGGATTCCTGGTCAGAGCATATGCCGGGGTTTCGGGCTTGATACCCAGAAGGCAGCAGTCGATCATTGTTTTTCACATCAATGTTTCTCTCCCTTTCACTTCCTCTCTCTCTCAAATCAATGAAAACATATATTTTTAAAAATAAAATCCAAAGCTTTGGGTGACAGAGCTGGAACAGGTCGTCTGTTAAGAAGATGAGATGATGACAGCTTGTCAGTGGTAAAGCTAGTTCTGTATACTTCTCTAAGTGTATGACACTCTAAGGGTGAAGAGATTAGTGTTACGTGGTAGAGGCAAGTCTATTCTAGATAAGTAGATTTTCAAGATGAGTATAGATACTGTTATATTGTGGAGATGATGATAAATTCCCTAAGAGCTGCAGATACTAGGAATCAGAAGAGATTCCATCTAATCAAGAGGGTTAAGAAGGTTTCATGAAGAAAGTTTTGTGATCAACTTACTGTGATTTCAGCAGATGGAGCTAGTTTAGAAAGGAAACCATTATTCAGCCTATGAAATCAGGTAAATGCAAATATATTATGAACTAGACTGATTTTTTTCCTAGAATGTTATAGAAGGAGTAGGATAAAAGGTTGGATCTCTGAGAGAGGAAACTAAGTTGACTTAAGTAGAAAGTGCCTAGTGATTTTTCAGCAGGGAAGTGACTTAATTGGAAATGTGTTGTGAAGAGATTAAGCTGGCATTGATTATGAGGATTAAGTAAAGGGAAGTGACCTGAAGAAAAGGAAACATATTGGAAGGCTGTAATTGTAGGCAATGACCTAGTCAGAGGTAACGAGGGGCTAAAAGTTGGTCATGGCAATATAAATAACAGGGATATCAGTATAAAAATGAGGAGGCACAGATGGAAATATGGCCGGGTGGTGTTGAGAGGACTTGATGGAGAACTGAATTAGCATGGGGTGGGGGAAAGAAAGTAAGAAAAGCAGAGTGAAGCAATGACAGTGGGGTAGGAGATCTGATGGATGTTTTCTCTGGAGCTCCTATCTGGAACTCTGCTAGACATTGTATTTCATGCAGGACTCAAGAGACCCTGTGAGGTAGGGAGCCTTGTGTACAATTGGTGGAAAGTTACTGCTACCATTAGTGATTGAAAGAAAGAAACGTTTCTCATTTTTCTCTACACCCTGCACAGTGCACCAGGTGTCTTTCTGGACTCAATGAGAAATAGAGGTCCGAGACAAGCATAGCTTAGACATGCTTGAAATCTGTCTGCCTCTCATTATTGTTGGACTTCTCTACTTTGTCAATTTAATGATTGTTCATCTTTTCCACTTCTTTCTTATGCCTGTTTTTTTAAATGGTCTATAAACATGGTAAAGATGAGACCCACGTCTTAAAGATTTAGAGTTTGGTTGGGGCAATGTGGTTAATAATCCCAGAGCATAAATAAAAAGTGGCGACTTATTTTTAACCTTTCAGGAAAAATTTTTGGATGTGTTCAATATTTTTTTGTTTGTTTTTTATTTGAGGGAGAGAAAGAAACAATCGATTTGTTGTTCCACTTATTTATGCATTTGTTGGTTGATTCTGTTTTTAAAAATATTTTTTAAAGAATAGTTTATTGATTTTCACAGAGAGGAAGGGAGAAGGAGAGAGAGAAACATTGATTGGAGAGAGCAGCATCGATCTGCTGCCTCCTGCATGCCCCCTACTGGGGATCAAGCCCACAACCCAGGCATGTGACCTTGACCTTAAATCGAACAGGCAGCCTCCTGGTGCACGGGATGATGCCAGTTCTGACTTATATGTGCCCTAACTGGGAATCAAACCCTCAACCTTGGCATATGGGGACAATGCTCTAACCAACCGAGCTACCTGGCCAGGATCAGGATAAAGTTTTTTATCTGCAGTATGGTCACCAAGAAATCTTGATAATTGAAGGAGCTGTATACCTGATTTGGAATACAGGTACAGGTGTAGAGATGACCCGTGAAATTCCACATAAACTGGAATATTACCTAGTTGTGGAATGGTGGCACATTGACCACCAGTTTGAGGGTCCACTTCGGGATAACTGGGAACCACAGGGTAGCGTTGAGAATATACGCCCTGCTAGTCAGGAGGAAGAATTCAGATATAGAGAATAGGGAGCTGTTGATGATTTTAGATGTGGCAATAAGATGAAACAGATCAGGGTCAGAATGATTCCTCGAGCAGCAGGGTTTAGTCTGAAGAGAAAGGAGAGAAGACGAGAGTTCAAGGATTCCAGCCAGGAAACAGCCGCTGAGAGGCTGGACTGGAGAACATACAGCAATGCAGAAGAGTGCAAGGGGCATTTTGAAGCAGAAATAGTCAGCTTTTCACAACTGTCTGAAGAGGCAGGGTTGAAGGTAATAGAACAGGAATTGGGAAGGGAGTTGATTTGGCGCGAGTTAAGAACTTTATTATCTGTTGAGCTTGGGGTGATGGTGAAAGACAGAAGAACTACAGAGAACAGATGGACTTTATTATTGTGGAGCTGCTGGTTGAAGCTGTCAGGATGGATGAGCTTCCTGAGATAGAATGAAGCAAGAGGGAGACTTGTAGAGTTTTTTTAAAAAAGTAAATCTTGAGAAAGTATTTAATCTTGTAGTTTTACTTTTTTGGTTTAATATGAATCAAGAGTAGTAAATATGAACAAAACAGGAAGTTAGACTCCTATCTGGTAGTCTGTGTCCATGTAGTAGACATATATTTCATCAGTTTTGTGTGATGTTCCCTCATTCTCTGCCTGTGGTTGGGCTGGTGAATCCCCAGTCATGCTAATCAGGTGAAGCAGTCCCCTGTGTGCTGTGCAGTTGTGGTTAGGTCCTCAGCTCCCTTTTTACAGATTATTTGAGCTGCTGGTTGACTAGACAATTTTCTCATAGATTCAACTTACAGTGTCAAAAATTACCATCTTTTGTGTGTGTGGATACTCTTTTCTTATCTTTTTACATGAGCTGCAGGTTTATAATGTGAAGTGGCAGTGAGTTTCTGCAAGCAAATCACAGGGAGTTACGTGAAGGTGGTGGGATGAGGGTGAAGGAACTGGCTGAATTCTCAACTAAGGCAGGAGGATAACAATTTTACATTGACCACTGTCATTGTCATAAATAGAGAACAAACATGGGCAGCGGTTCCCATGACAGCTAGAAGTTGTGGGTTTTGTTTGTTTTGCTTTGCTTTTGCTGAGTCCCATTTCTTTGTAAATGTAGAGCAGAACTCCTTGAAATTCCTTGTTATGTTAACCATCCTATCTAATAAAAGCATAATATGCAAATTAACTGTCACTCTGACACAATGATGGCAGTGCCCATAGCCACAAGATGGTGGCACCCAGTCCTCTCAGCCCCGCTGGAGTCCTCCAGTGCTGGGGAGCGGCCGCTGAGAGCAGGGCCTGCTTGGCCGTTGTCCGTGGCGACCCGGGAGCGGCCAAGTGGGCCCCATAGACAGCAGAGAACCACGGGGAGCGGGCCTAAGCCATCAGTAGGACACCCCCTGAGGGTTCCTGGATTGGAGAGGGTGCAGGTCGGGCTGAGGGGACCCCCCCCACCCCCCGCACGAATTTCGTGCACTGGGCCTCTAGTCTATATATATAAAAGGCTAAGAGGGAAAGTGTCCCCTTGGGAGTTCGACCCGGAGAATGGGAGTTCGATCGCTTGCTATGATGTGTGCTGACCACCAAGGGGCAGTGTGGAACATGGTGGGCATCGGCGACGCGTTGCGACCTCTCGCCAGCTACCTAGGGGCGGGGGTGATGGGGATGGAGGTGTGGTGAGAATGCAGGGTGTCCGCTGAGCTGGCTCTCACTCCCCCTGCTACCCAGGGCTCACACATCGGTGAAGCCCTCGTGCTCAGGTGCTGGGTGGCCATTATGAGCCCAGGCCGCAGCTGCCGAGACCACAGGGGCCGGTCTATGAGGCCAGCCAGGAGAGAGCGCACTACCCGCCTAGCTTCTGTGCAGCGCTGCTGGGCGGCCCAGAGGCCCACTGTGTCCGGCCGCACTCACCGCATCTCCGTGTGGGGACTCGGGCACCGTGACTCAGGCGGAGGGGGGCATGTGGGGGCCCAGGTACAGCCCAGGGCCCAGAGGTTAGATGGGACCTGCCTTTCCACACCAGACGCTCGCGCTCGCATTTCAATCGCCAGCCAGGCCTAGGGACCGCACCCATGCATGAATTTCATGCACCGGGCCTCTAGTGAGTTATAAAAAAGGATGTTTGTTTAAATGTGATGTATGATGACAGAATGAAACAGATAAGTGCTAGAGAGGGTTCATTTGTGATGGGAAGTTCTCGGTGGAAGTACAGAAGGGGTTTACCTGGCATTAGACCAGTTCTTTCATCTTTAAAGAAAGCAGATAGATAGTAGGTGATTTTGTACATGAGAAACATGTTAGACCCAGGCTTACCCAGGACCTGCTCTTGCCAACTTGTTTGTTCTGTCTGGAATTCAGAAGAGGCTGCCTTCGTGTTTAGAAAATTGAACCTTTCCTCAGTTTCTGAGAGCACCTGCTGAGCTTCAAGCTTGGTTAGACTTGCAAGGTGCTGATGCCTAATTGCCTAATGAACATGGGCTGGTGTCAGAGTGCACCCAAGTTGCGCACATGAGCAGTTGAACTTGCCACTGCCCAGAATGCATTAGAAGGCCCAGAGTGAGATACCGGCCACATCAGGTGAACCATGATGCTCTTATCCTGCATCTTGTGCTGCTTCTACTTCTCACTGCCATTCTCTTATTTGAGGGATTGCCTGATGAGCGTTGGCACCATTTTTGAGTTTTCTGCCTGTGAGGAAAGAAAAGGTGGGGCCCAGTTTGTGAATGAGATAAGGGCTGGGCTCTTCCTTTCCCTGCCATGCCTAATTTTCCAAAAAGTAAAACCTAGAGACCATCTCCATTTACTTTTGATTTCTGATCTAGGTAAAGAATGTACAAGTGTTAAAGTAGATTTTCTAACAAGAATAACCTGCATGAGGGCATAATAATTGTGTGGTGTCAAGCAGGGCCTCAGAATTGTTGACTCTTTTCACACAGGAAAGTGCAGAGCAAGCTGCTGTTGCTGTTTTGTGTTTCTCTTGGTGTTTCCTTACTTTGTATGCCAGGGGTGTTGAGTCATGTTAGAAAGTTTAACAACATCTGTATTCTCTCCCAGGAGGATCCCCCTCACTGAAATGTGGAGAAAGAAATGCACAGAGTCCAGCTGCAGTGGCTCAGTGGTTGAGCGTCGAACTATGAACCAGGAGGTCGTGGTTCAATTCCGGGTCAGGGCACATGCCCGGGTTGCGGTCTCAATCCCCAGTGGGGGCCATGCAGGAGGCAGCCAATGATTCTCTCTCATCATTGATGTTTCTATCTCTCTCTTCCTCTCCCTTCCTCTCTGAAATCAATTTTATATATATCTCACAGAAAACAAAATATGGAAAACTTAACACTATTACTGGGCAGCTCTGGCTAGAAACCCTGATTGGGCCACATTTCTGGGAGAACAGTTTTATGTAGGCTGTGTAAATCTGAAGACACTAGAAACCACAGTGCTGATTGTGTCTCACTTTATCTTGTTTGTCCCCAAAACTTGAAGCCTAGTGAAGCAGCAGGGGTTCCCTTCAAAGCAGGAGCCAGAAGCAAACACACTCCAGCTCACCCTGTTTCCTGCCATATCTCCTGGGCCTGTCTGGGACAGCACTTCACTTTTTTGAGTAGAAGCCTGATCCAGTAGTCTCCTGCAAGAGCCTGCTGTCCACAGGCAGATGTTGAATTTTGCAAACATTACATAGGACTCTGATGTTCTCATTTATAATCTACTGAACATCCTAATGGAAATGAACTTGTTTATTAAAATTCATAATCTAAAGTGACAAGGATAGCATCACCTGGCCTTTAAGCCTTGGGTTCACACTTAGATGTTACAGTAAGAAGGCCCCCAGCAACTTCTGTTTCAGCAGCTCTTCAAAGTTTCCAAAATACTCTTCATATACAGAGTCTCAGGTGATCATAAGGACAGAGCTCTTTGGGGAGGTAATTATTATCTGGAACAAAACAACATGCAAAACAGTTTTGTAGTATTTATGTCAGAAGTTGGTATTTGAAATGGCTTAGTTTTTGCAAAGTTCTCATAATTGGTTATTTTTCCCAGTAGGATAAGTGTGGTAGAGCAGAGGAAATAATACATTTGTTTGGAATGAACTTGGCTTTGTGTTTTCCTCAGTGTTGTCACTGTGGTGAGGCGTTTGTCACCCTTTGCAGAGAGAACTCGGTGAAAGTTCATTGCTCACATTAGCCACGTATTGTATATTCTTCAAATGCTTTTCTGCACTTAGGAGAAATAGAAGTGGTGGCAGAGACCATTGTTCCTTTGTATGCTCATCTCATTGTGAACAGGGGCATTTCTCCGAAGCCTCTTTAAACAACATGCCATTAGATTCCCAGCTGGAATGATTTCATTGCTTTTGGATTCACATGGAGGCATGTTGTGTGAGGGGCAGAAAGCAATCATTTGGGCTGAGTTGACCACATTTATGCTCTGTGGTGGCCTCCAAGGTGCCCTTCTCTGGGTGGTGGAGGGGTGGCTGTACAGGACCAAGTTCCCACCTTAGCTGCCCAGTAAGATGCATTCTAGCTGACAGATGTTTTTTTCTTCATTGACACTTTCATGGAATATCCTCTTGTCCTTTCTTTAACCTCTGGCAGCTCCTTTGTTTTGTTTTGTTGTTGTTGTTTTCCTGTTGAGCTGAGTGACTATTTTAAACAGTTGGAATATGGGCTGGGAGTTTATTTTTGAGAGTGCAATCCATAGAGAGTCAGGTTATAAAGTATTTGTTCCTAACCACCACCACTTTGCACACAGGCCATGCAGCATGGTGGTTGAGGGCATGGTGCTGGCTCTTATCATGGCTGCAACCGCGGGCAAGTTTTCTGTTTCTTAATTTTCTTACCTTTAAAGAATAGATAATATGAGTCTTTTTCATAAGTTTTTGTGAGAGCCAAATGAGTTAACATATTCAAGAGCAGTGCATGGCAGTTTGAAAGCGCCTTGTTGGCTATCATTGTCAACACCCACATGTGACTGAGAAGATCAGGGAGCCTACAACCTTGGAATTGATAAAAGGATTCTGGAAGGTTAGCATGTTTACATGCCTGGCACACAGTGAGGGCTGTGTGTGTAACCTTATTGACCTCACCAGAAGTGCGGTTTCAAGTGTGATCCAAGGTCCCCAGTAACATGTCTCCATTCACATAACAGGCCTGTCCCCATTTCTTTTCACTTTCCTTAAGCATTTGTTCCACTAGTCCATGCAGTGTCTGTCTGTCTGTCTGTCTGTCTCTCTCTCTCTTTCTCTCTCTCTCTCTCTCTCTCTCACACACACACACACACACACACTGACAGGTCCAACTAGGCCATGTGCTTTGCTGGTGGAAAAGAAACTCCTGGCTCAGATTTGTCTTCCTACGCAGGTGTCATTGGGCTAGTTATTCAGTATCTTTAAGCCTCAGTTTCCCTGTCTGTAAAATGTTGATAACACCAGTTTTTTCGGTTAGGGTTAGAGTTGGGGAGGAGGGAGAATAGGAAATGCCCATGGCATTTTATTTTGAGGTGATGAAAACGGTTTAATTTACAGGATGGTAATGGTTGGGCAGCTCTGTGAATATGCAGAAATCCATTGGGTGGTACACGTTAAGTGGGCATTATAGCTTATTGAAGACTAGAGGCCCAGTGCATGAAATTCGTGCGAGGGGGCGGGGGAGTCCCTCAGCCCAGCCTGCACCCTCTCCAATCCAGGACCCCTCGGACATCCCTCTCGCAATCCGGGACTGCTGGCTTTTAACCACTTGCTTGCCTACCTGCCTGATGCCCCTAACTGTTCCCTGCCAGCCTGATCACCCCTAACCTCCTCTGCCTGCTGGACTGATTGCACCCTAACTGCTCCCCAGCCAGTCTGATCACCCCTAACCGTGTCTGCCTTGGCCCCACCACTGTGGCTTTGTCTGGAAGACTTCTGGTCTAATTAGCATATTACCCTTTTATTAGTATAGAGTCTGTTAGGCCTGAGTGAGTGACAGACACAAAGCACAGTCCTGACCTGTGGGGAGTCCCGGTGAGTGGGGACTGGCTACTCCTGTGACTGGGCTCCTGCCCATGACTTTTTCTTTTAAAAAATATAATACCATGCAGTTGTGAAGAAATTAGTATCGTGTTAGATTCCTGGAACCTTTAATCAATTTTGTTGTCCATAGTTGGCTGGGATGTTTATATCATGACATTGTAAATTGAATTGCTGAGCTGTTCACCAGACTGCTCAGTATTTATTATTTTCAGCTAAATTCATCTGGCCTGCCTTAAGTGGAATCTTGAGTCATTTGGGAAGTTGTGTTGTTTCCCAAGACTAAAATGTGCAGGTGGAGTCATCTTTTTCCTGGCTAGAAGGTTGGAGGGACTTGTATGTGATAGATAGAATAGCGGACCCCTGATATTCATTTGGAGAACCTTGAAAATAGTCCTTATTTCAGGGCAAATATTTCTATATTTAGTTTTTTGGGTTTTTGTTTTTTTTTTGTAAAATACTTTTATTTGGAAAATGACCAATTTTCCTTGTATAATTGGCCGTGCATATATGGGGTACCTTCCAGTTGAAAACATTTTTAAGGTGTCTGTCTCTGTGTGTGCTAAGAATGGTTAGAGTCCTTGTTCACATCCAGAGGTAGGCCAGAATCATGCACTTCAGATGTGGTTGGCCATCCCCTTGCATACAGGGTTTTATGAAACCCCCATCTGCAGAACACTTTATTCACCTGTCCTTCCAGAGTTAATGCATGCCCCCCTCTGAGTAAAACCCCTAGTTCTATGCTCTTTGTCTTGTTTCTGAGAGTGACAGAGCATGAAATCCCTCTGCCCACTGCCTGCAGTCCCCAAAGGCCATCTGCCCAGGTGTTCTCCCCCCTGGCACTTTGGAGAATGCTGCGAATGCCTTAGAGCCCCTTGATGTGGGCACCAGCTGTGGTGCTAGTCACCAGCTATCAGTCTTGTCCTTTCCTCAGCTCCTTTGGGGGCCAAGTAGGCCAAGGAACCATTTTTCAATGACAAAAACCATTCATCCTGGTTTATAGTCTTTCTGTTGCCCTGACCTTTATATTCGCATAAAGGTCATATGCCCTTTTAAACTTTAGTATCAGAAGTTATTAGGAACAGATGAAAGAAACATGTTTAAATGGCAATTCTATCCAACTCTGGTAGTTATTTTTCATCATTGCACATATGTATTCACAATTTTATACCTGCAACCAAATTCTGATAAACAAAAAGCCATTCTATGACTTACAGAATATAAGTTCTGACATAGAAACGAAAATTCAATTTGCTTTGAAAATCTTTTGTAATGGATTTTTTTCTTGTTCTATGTATAGCCAAAGAGCTAGGATTTGACTCTGCAGAAGTTCAGGAGGGGTTTCACAAATACGCCTTAAACCAGTAGAACAGGCATGTGGTGCTGGAGTCAGGGGTGCACTGAGTTACTGTGGGTGTTGTCTCTTGCATTTCGGAGTGAGGTTGGTGCTGAGAATGGGTGAGCTGTGCTGCGAGATCTTAAGGGGGCTCCTGCTCCCTTAACTGTGCCCTGCTGCCTTCCTTGGTTTCACATGTGAATGCGGTCGCTGAGTTAGTGGAGCTGTTTTTGCCCACGGCAAACTGGGTTACAGCACTCACACAGGCTGCATGAAAAAACCCTTTGGAACTGCTGGCACAGGTTGGCAGACATTCCATTGTTTTCAGACAATAGTGACTCAAAATTGAACTGCCTCCAGGGAGCAAGTGCAGCTCTTGTACCGGTAACAAGGATTTAATGCCAGCCAATTGATGGAGTCTGTCTTCCCCAAGTCGGACGCCTTGTAATGACATGAAGCTTACATTTAAATATCTGGCTCGAGATCAGAAACTTGGCGGGCTTCTCTTTTCCTTTCCATAACATTTTCTTCATTATTTACAACTAGAGGCCCGATGCACAAAATTCGTGCACTCAGGTTGGGGGGGCCCTCAGCCTGGATTGCAAGACAGCACAGGCCAGGCTGAGGGACCCCACCATTCCACGATCGGGGCCAGGGAGGGATGCGGGAGGTTGGCCTCTGGGGAGGGACCCCGGGAGAGCTCCAGGGTGTGTCCAGCCCATCTCTCTCAGTCCCTATTGGCCAGACCCAAGCAACCAGCTAATCTACCGGTCAGAGCATCTGCCCCTGGTGGTCAGTGCATGTCATAGCGAGCAGTTGAGCGGCCTTAACATATCATTAGCATATTACACTTTGATTGGTTGAATGGCTGACTGGGCGACCAGACACTTAGCATATTAGGCTTTTATTATATAGGACTAGTGGCCCGGTGCACGAAATTCGTGCATGGGGAGGGGGGGGATTGTCCCTCAGCCCAGACTGCACCCTCTCCAATCTGGGATCCCTCGTGGGATGTTTGACTGCCAGTTTAGGCCCAATCACAGGGATAGGGCCTAAACAGGCAGTCAGACATCCTTCTCAGAATCCAGGACCACTGGCTCTTAACTGGTCGCCTGCCTGCCTGATTGCCCCTCACCACTCTGCCTGCCGGCCTGCTCGCCCCCAACTGCCCTCCACTGCCAGCCTAATTGCCCCCAGCTGCCCTCCCCTCCTGGCCTAATTGCCCCTAACTGCCTGTGTCTTGCCTCAGCCACCATGGCTTTGTCCAGAAGGAGGTCTGGAAGGTCTCCCGGTCTAATTAGCATATTACCCTTTTATTAGTATAGATCATTGGTCAGCAAACTCATTAGTCAACAGAGCCAAATATCAACAGTACAACGATTGAAATTTCTTTTGAGAGCCAAATTTTTTAAACTTAAACTATATAGGTAGGTACATTGTTATTAACTTAATTAGGGTACTCCTAAGGCTTAGGAAGAGCCACACTCAAGGGGCCAAAGAGCCGAATGTGGTTCTTGAGCCGCAGTTTGCCGACCATGGGTATAGATGATTCACTTTTTGTCCCTTTGATTTGCTTTGGGGGAGGGACTGGGAGCAGGTCTTATTTTATGTAATTTTGGGGTTAGTCCTGTCTTCTGGCCTTGTGTTCATTCTTTCCTTCTTGTCCTGTATCTCTGTGAGCAGACATCTCGGCCCAGCATTCAATAATGACTCTCGTCCATGTTTCTCTGTCAAGCTGGTGAAGACTTCACCTGAGTCATCTCAGGATATCATATATCTTCTGTCAGACGCCAGGCAAAACTCACCTAGTAACAGTCATTAGGATTGTCTCCTGGTGTTCAGATGAGGTAGCTTCATTAGCAACAATAAGTAGCAAGATTGGGGTGCCTGGATGTGGGCAGGTAATGGAGACGGGCTGGCCTTCTCAGCTCTGTTTAAAGGGAATTACTGTTTTCAGAGGTGGGTCTTATCTCTGCCATTGCAGCAGGAGCTTTAAAAAAGATCAACCTTCTTATATTTGCATAACTCCTCTCTCTGAAGAACACAGAGCACCTTATGTACTTTATTTTAAATACTTAATAAATACTTCAGTGATTCCTGGAGGGCAGAGCAGGGGAGGCACAGGAAGTGTTTGTGATTCAGGAAGTGGAGGCACAGCTGTGTTTGGTAATCTGGGAACTAGAGACCAAAACCAAGCTCTCCATGTCTCACTAAGAGGCTGTGTCTATAGTGAGGGTTTTAAAGACCTGTGACCAGCTTCATAGACGGCCTTACGGATCTCCCTAGGAGTCTCGGTGCAGTCTGACTATGTGAGCTGAGCTTAATGGGACATCATTGAGTACGAACCTGGAGCTGTAAGTGTGAACTCCTCCTTGGAAAGTGTAGCTTTCTACCATTAAGATGATCGTGGGATTGCAGGTAGATGTTTCTGAAGTAACTTCTCTTGCTCATTTCGTTTTCATCCCTTATTGGGAGCCAATCTCATCTTCTCAGGCATGAAATGACCTTAAATCAAAATACCATCCCTTGGATTTAAAGATTTTGCTTGCTGTGGTGTGAAAACACTTGTCTATAAGCAATTTAGCTTTCAGAGTATGCATCTACAAATCAATATATTTGTCTCTGTTCATTAATGTAGAGCTATTTGTATTTGTGTACATTTTAGTTTCCTAATACGGTTTACTGTGATAAATGCTTTTCCCCTCTCCCTTAAAGAAAGGAGTCCAATTATTCCTTTTAATTGGGGACAGTGTGCCTAGTTCTTCTATCCATCTAACTCTCTTGGTCTTCCTGTCTCTTATGGTCTGGGTTTAGTCCTTCCCTGGGAGAGCAAACATTTTTTTTTGTTTGTTTGTTTCCTCTTCTCTCCCCTTCTCAAGCATCTTACAAATGAAGACAAAAGATAATTACTTGGAGGGGTAAAACTGGCAGGTTCCCACGACACTTAAAATTAATGAGCTGTTGAGGACAAAATATACCTTTTCTCTGGCTCAGACCTCCCTCCCCCTTTCTTCCCATTTAACACATGATTTGACTTCTATAAAATAGCAAGATAAGATGGTTACAGAAAGTAGAGTCGTTTGAAAACTATCTCACTGTCTAAATTAAAATCAAAATTATTTTTATTCAGTTTTAAATTTTTGTATTTTTCTGTTTATCTGATCAAAATAGTCTTCAGTAGAATACAGTGCTGTGGTTCACAGAGCAGCCAGTTTTGTGTGTGAAGTTAATGGCACATGCCTTCCTGTCCCTTCTGGTTTCCCCTTCCTGTCTGTCATCAAGGTGCCCACAGCACCGTCTCTGATTTGCAGGCTTGGCTTCCGGAGCCTTGTCCTGCAGAGTTGATGCAGTGCTGGTGGTGGGCAAACTCCTCAAAGCATTAGAATAGAACCAGACTTGTGCATTTTGTTTCAGGTGCTGAAGAAGGATCTGGGTTTTTGTTTTTTCTCTCCCCCAGAGCTCAGAAAGATATTACTGGCTAACCAATGCCACAATGAATTCCCATGATGTCCCAGCTTGCAGCCAGCCTTGCCCTTTGTTCATTTGGGAATGTGGGATGTAGGACTGTGAGCACTGTTCTGTGCCTATGCCCTGCTACACGTCTGACCTTTGACACCCTTGGAAGCAGTGTGGTGATCCCAGCAAGCTGTCACTTAGCCAGTGCTGCTTCCTGCCCTGCTAACGCCCCTTCCTAGATGAGCATCTTCTCACGGACTCCTCAGAGCAACACTGTGAGAGAGATAGTAGGTGGAGAAACTAAGGCTCAGGTAGGCAACCAGCCCAAGGCCCAATATTAGCAAATGATTTCTGCAGATTCAGATATAGGAAGCTTTATCTCAGAGCCTGAGCATTGGGTATCTGGCAGGTATAGAAGCCTCTGGGAACCATAGTGTGGCCAACCTTGGGAAAGGTAATCCAACCCAGCAGTTCCAGGCTTTTTGGGACCCCCAGAAGGCTTTTATTTTTATTTTTTGACTTGATTTATTTTTCCTTTTTATTGAATTTATTGGGGTGACACTGATTAATACAATTATACAGGTTTCAGGTGCACAATTCCACAACACATCATATGTACACTGTATTGTGTGTTCATGATCCACATTCATGTCTCCATCAATTACCATTTATCCCCTCTTCCACCTACCCTTACTCCCCTCTCCCTGGCAGGCCACTCCCACCCCCCAGCAAATGCTCTCACCCCCTAGTGACTGTGCCCATTGGTAATGCTTATATGCATGCATACAAGTCCAAAAGCCTTTTATTAATGTGGATTGTATTTATTGATACCTATTAAAATTATAACTGAGGACATTAAAAATATTTACTCATTTAAAAATAACACAAACCCATTTACACAGTGTATGAGGGTTACAATGTTAACACAATAACACAATGTTAACACAGATAACACAAATAACACTTTTATGAAAAGTAACTAGATTCTAAAACCAAGAAATTATAGTGAGGAGAGTTGCATTGTGTTACATTTTTACAAGTCTCTTTAAATACCTGTCTGGGTAGAAGACATTTAAGTAGATTCTTACCTACTTTTGCATTCAGTCTCACAGTATTCAGTTTTGGTTGACATATGTGAAGAAAATCAGTCTCAGACAGATAAATTTCTGGAAAGGAGAGGAGCCTTTGTAGATTATTTTATTCTTTGACATCCCACCCATACTCAACCAGTGCTAGTTTCTTTAAGGTCAGTTGTTACAGGAACCTGAACCTGTATCAGTGGGCTTTTCATCAGGTTGCCTTCCACTTTGAATGGATCTCTTACTATGCACGGTTTTGTTATGTCAGCTATTGATCATTTGGACATGATGGTTCACTGAGTTTGCACCTGTTCTAACTGTTGGCACCTTTCACGTGTGGGATTAAAGAGCCCCACAGCTCCACCCATCTCATCAGAAAGGCCTTAAGAGCTGGAGGCTGTCAGACTCATGGTGGTAGGTATAGGTTTTTCAAAATTGTAATTTTTTTTTTTTGCTCGAAATTGTGCATTCTGTCATTGGTAGCAATTACTATTAGTTATTTTCCTTGACAGTCTTTTACTTTATTCATTTTTTTAGTAAATGGCCAACAAATAACTATTTGTAGTTCTTTCACATAAACAATAGCATGCCGTGAAAAAAGTAGCTAGCTTGCAACTTAAACAGTCTCAAAAGTGCTTTTCCATGGAAACAGTTGTCCTGTTTTGGTATGCAGAAGTGCTTTACTTGTAGTTCTCATCTTATCACACAAAGTATGTGTCCTCAAGGGTCAAGATTTAATACCATTAACACTCTGTACTGCTTTACCTCATCCTTACAGGACACTGGCTTTGTTTGTTGTTAACCTGCTGTGGAGAGGACTATAATTATTGAAATAGTTTGGGGCTACTGCACTGATCTGTATTACAGCATCATTTTCCCCACCTTTTATTGTAAAAAAAAAAAAAGTTTTACTGAGCTGTAATTCACATCATCATAAAATTTACCCATTTAAAGTATATAATTCAGGAGTTTTTAATATAGTCACAAAGTTGTGAAACCCTCACCATAATTAACTTTGAAACATTTTTTAGCACCTTCTCCCCCAAAAACCTTGTAAGTATCAGCAGTCACTCCCATTTTTCCCAAACCTACCAGTCCCTGGCAGCCACCAGTCTACTTTCTGTCTCTATTGGCCTATTCTGGCTATTAGATATGAATCTAATCATGTGATATGTGGCCTTTGTCATTGGTTCTTTCACTTACTGTAATGACTCTAAAATTGGTCCGTGCTGTGGCATGTGTCATACTTGACTCCTTTTTATGGATGGACTAGAGGACCAGTGTACAAAATTCGTGCATGGGGTGGGGTGTGTGTGTCCCTCAGCCCAGCCT
Organism: Myotis brandtii; assembly: GCF_000412655.1. Taxonomy (NCBI): domain Eukaryota; kingdom Metazoa; phylum Chordata; class Mammalia; order Chiroptera; family Vespertilionidae; genus Myotis; species Myotis brandtii. The sequence goes on from NW_005365280.1 coordinate 288,151, forward strand.
GCCCCCCCTTTCCAATCTGGGACCCCTCGATGGATGTCCGACTGCCCGTTTAGGCCTGATCCCAGTCGGACATCCCTCTCACAATCCAGGACTGCTGGCTTCTAACCGCTTGCCTGCTTGCCTGCCTGATTGCCCCTAACTGCTTCTGCCTGCCAGCCTGATCGACTCCTAACTGCTCCCCTGCTGGCCCAATTGCCCTTAACTGCCCTCCCCTGCCAGCCTGGTCACCCCTAACTGCCCTCCCTTGCCAGCCTGGTCGCCCCTAACTGCCCTCCCCTGCAGGCCTGGCCCCTCCCAACTTCCCTCCCCTGCAGGCCTGGTCACCCCTAACTGCCCTTCCCTGCTGGCCTGATCGTCCACAACTGCCCTCCCCTGCCTGCCATCTTGTGGTGGCCATCCTGTGTGTTGGAGTGATGGTCAATTTGCATATCACTCTTTTATTAGATAGAATAATATCCCATTTGTTTCTCTAAGTACCAGATTCATCCATCCTTTGGGACTCCCCAGCCTGTTTTCCAGTGTGGTCCCATTATTTTACATTCCCACCAGCAGTGTATGAGGGTTACAATTTCTCCACATCCTCATCATTCATCTTTCTGAGCATAGCCATCCTAGTGGGTGTGGAGTGGAATCTCATGCACTTTTTAATTGGTTTAAGGTAGGGAGAAACATCGATTTGTTGTTCCACTTATTTATGCACTAATTGGTTGACTCTTGCATGTGTCCTGACCAAGGATTGAACCCACAACCTTGCGTATGAGGACGACACTCTCACCAAGTGAACTACCTGGCCAGGGTTCTCGTGTGCTTTTGATTTGCATTTCTCTGACAGCTAATCCACCTTTAGCCATCACCATCATTGAAATTATCAACACGGTGACAAAGGCAAATATGTTGTAGGATAATTATGAAAACAGTTTTGACCTAGGGGGTCCCCTGAAAGGGACTCTGGGGTCCCCCAAGATATAAGCCACTCATTAATCTGGTAGAGATGTGGGGTGTTTTTAACATTGCATTTTTTTTCTTGCTTGGGCAGGGCATGAGCAGTGCCGTGCCTCTTTCTCCCATGGAATGGATATTGGGAGGCAACGGGCAGCAGCTGTGTTCCCTGAGGAGGTGGTGAAGGGCCTGCTCAGTCCAGCCATCTGTCTGTGTTGAAGCCCTTCTTTATGCTGTATCTGTAGGGAGGGCAGGACAGGAGGAGAGCCTGCCCCAATCTGATGATGTAGTAACCTAAGACAGTCCTTTAAATTCCCAGTAATAATTTCCCCCAAATGTTAAGTGTCTGCCATGCCCCTGACATTATGCTAGGGGCTCCCCACACAGTGGCACTTGTCATCCCAGGCCACAAATGAGAAAACTGAGGGCGTAAATAACTTGCCCAGTTGTTAAACAGCAGGGCTGGGGATTTAACTGCTCATACAGTGTCATGAAATGTTAACAAACCCATAGAATTTTTTTTTAAAATCTGAACAAAGTAAGTCATTATGGAGCTGGCACTTCTTTTATAGCAGGCTGCACTCTTTTTAAAAAAATCTTTATTGTTGAAAATATTACTTATGTCCCCTCCCCCCTTTTACAGCCCGCCCCCACCCCCTGTCCCAGGCTTTCACCACCTAATTGTCCATGTCCATGTGTTATGCATATATGCATACAAGGTCTTTGGTTGAGTACCTCCCACCCACCCATCTCCCCCACCTTCCCTCTGAGGTTCCACACTCTGTTCCATGCTTCCATGTCTCTGGATCCACTCCATTCATCACTTTATTTTGTTACTTAGGCTCCACATATGAGTGAGATTATGTGATACTTGTCTTTCTCTGACTGACTTATTTCACTTAGCATGATACTCTCCAGGTCCCTCCATGCTGTCTCAAAGGGTAAGAGATTCTTTTTTACTGCTGCATAGTATTCTGTAGTATAGATGTACCACAGCTTTTTTATCCACTCATCTACTGATGGGCACCTGGGCTGTTTCCAGATCTTAGCTATTATGGATTGTGCTGCTATGAACATAGGGGTACATACCTTCTTTCTGATTGGTGTTTCGGGTTTCTTAGGATATATTCCTAGAAGTGGGATCACTGGGTCAAATGGCAGTTCCATATTTAATTTTTTTTAGGAAACTCCATACTGTTTTACATAGTGGCTGCACCAGTCTGCATTCCCACCAGCAGTGTACTAGGGTTCCCTTTTCTCCACATCCTTGCCAGCACTTGTCATTTGTTGATTTGTTGATGGTAGCCATTCTGACAGGTGTGGGGTGATACCTCATTGTCGTCTTAATTTGCATCTCCCTGATGAACAGTAATTTTGAGCATTTTTTCATATGTGTTTTGGCAGGCTGCACCTTGATACACACCCCAGTGGCAGTAACAAAGCACAGAAAAGTATGGAATATTTGAGATTAAAAAACAACTTCTTGTGCCATGTTCCAATAAAGGAGCTGTGCTCACTGCTGCAGAAAATTGGTGAACAGTCAAGAATTGCCTAGATTCATGTTCTTTGGCTTGATTTTTAATCACATTGAAGTATGACTTCTTACAGATGTTGCCTTTAATTTGTCTTGAAAGCAAGCACAGATGCTGCCAGCTTGGGTATGACTGATGCTCTCTGACAGTGGGCAGTTACTTGCACTTAGGATAAATGCCAGCCATTAAAGCTTCCATTTTGTCTGTAACTGATAGCATCCCGCAGAACCTCATACCACCCGGTTTACAGACCATGTTTGATGTGGCATGGTCTTTACTTCAGCGCTGAGCGTCTAGTTAGAATGTGCAATCACTGGGGCCGGGCTCACATGCCCAGATGTGGGAATGTAAATCTCCACGGTGTGCCGTATACAGAGTAATGACACCTGGACTACAGAAGTAAGTCTAGCCAGTTGAGTCCAAAAACAATTAGGAGGAGACGTGGAGGAATATTTTACCATTTGAAAATATGGAAGGGCTTTCTAGGCATAAAGGCAAAGAAAGAAACTTTAAAAAGTGGGTCAGCAGATTTAGCACAAGAGATGGAAAACCAAATGACAAATCAGAGGATGATATTTGCAAACTATAAGGCATACATGTAATTTGAAGGACACTTAAAATGGAGATGAACGGTGAAGGAGTGTATGAGGAAGGAAGTGTGGGTGCAGGTTGGGGAGCAGCCGCAGAGGAGCAGTGGTATGTATGAGCTCCTCGAGGGCAGGCAGGACCCGCGCCTTGGACCTCTGCTTCTTCCAGCTACAGGAAAGGTTTCTCCTTACAGCTGCCCAGTCAGGTGGTCAGGTAGCGAGTTCTACCTGGAGGAGGGGGAGACACCTTTCACCGGGAGCCTTCTAAAAGTGACAGCTAGCCCTACCTGGATAGAGTCTGAGAACTGAAGGGTTCTGGGTTCGATTTCAGTCAAGGGCACATGCCCGGGTTGCAGGCTTGATCCCCAGTAGGGGGTATGCGGGAGACAGCCTAGCCATGATTCTCTCTCATCATTGATGTTTCTCTCTCTCTCCCTCTCCCTTCCTCTCTGAAATCAATAAAATATATTTCTAAATACATACATACATACATACATACATACACAAACAAACAAACAAATAAATAAATAAATAAAAGTGACAGCTAAAGGGGCTTCCTGTCGCTACCCAGCATGGCTCTGCCTGGAACGCTTGTAGGGCAGAGCAGTTGAGGCACAGGTTGGCCTTCTTCCTCTGCCTGCTGGGATGGTGTGAGGGGAGGAGACCTATGGGTTGATTGCTGTAGAGTGGCTGGACCTGATGAGTGCATGTCCTGGCTGCACAGCAGAGAAAATGACAGAAGCATCCTCGGAGGGGACTGTGGAAACTCTGAGCATACCTGGTCCCTTTGACCTCCATAGTGGGTGGGATCCAGTGTGCACATTGGGCATTGACTGAGAGCCGCTGGGGAGTCAGAGCGGGGAGTGGCTGTGTGGTAGTGACAGACAGCATGGCCTGGGCCAGGCACTCATCCTCTCCATGCCTGCGGGCTTCATCCATCAAACGGGCACAACCAGAATGTCCTTGGCCGAGTGCACTCACAGCGTTAGCAGTGTTTCCTGGCTCATGGAAAGCAGGTATGGGTGTTAGGACCCCTGGAACAGAAGGGGGCCTGGCTTCCCGCTCCTGGGCCCCGCTCCCTCCTCCGTGGTCACTGATGGGTCAGGTCAAGCAGCTGCATCCCTGACACATTCGATGGCAGGTCCTCAGCCTCACTTTGCATAACTAAATCTGAGAATGTGTTATCTTATGCCAGATGCCTTGTACTTTTACACACAACACGGCTGCGTTAGCTTCTTCATTTTAATTTTTCTTTGTGTATAAGGCATGATGTTGATATTCTGAGGGCTTTTTTAAAAATGAGGTTTTTAATTATTTCAACCAAAACATTTCTTAAGATAGGCTTATCATTTTTCAGTGTGCCTCTGCGTTCTGGTGCTTGTGTGCTTTGACTGGGGGCTTGGAATGAGGGCTGCTTTAGGTAGCGTGGTAGGACTTGATGTACGGAAAGTTCCCTCTTTCACTCTTTCTGACGCCAGGAAGTTTAGGTTCCCTGGCAGTATGCTCAGGTCGTGACTTTATTCTTCCATTCTTTCTTCCTAGTTTTCAACGGTTCCAACAGGTCATCACGGGAGAAAGAACCTGTTCAAAAACACAAGAGCAAGGAGGCCACTCCCGGCAAGGAGAAGCACAGCGATCACCGGGCCGACAGCCGGAGGGAGCAGGCTCCAGCCAACCAACCCCCCACAGCCCCCGCCTCGGGCTCCTCGGCCAAGGGGCCCACTGCTAACCACCACCACCCCCCTCTGCATCGGTCGGCTCAGGACTTACGGAAACAGGTAAAGCCCAGCCCTGCCACGCAGGTGACCGTAGTGTGTGGCCCGGAGGGTGCCTGCCAGATGCCACCACCCCATGCCTCCTAGTTAACTGAAGGGAAGATGTGAGTAGTAAATCTTTCAAAGGCCCAAAAAGCACAACGGTGATGCTCACCGGTGAGGGAGGGAGGGCTGTGGCGCTCACACCTTTTGTGAAGGTCGGTCCCATGGGGCTAGTGGTGGACTCACATCCACCCCAGCGGGTACTGCTGTCGCCGGTGCCACCATCTGTTGACTCTCGTGTGTTGGGATGGGTTGGAAAGGGAGCCCCTCTGAGCCAGCCTACTTGGAGTCCTGGGGGACCATTACTGGTTAGGCCAAGAGTGGATGAGTGACAACCAGAAGCAGGCCTGCAGGCCACCTGCACTGTGCTGGATTGCTTATCTGTTCATCTTTACGTGACAAGTCAGCATCTCTCTGACCAGAACAGTGGTCCGCGGACCACCGGTTGGTGACCGCTGGACCAGAGGACGTGTGTGGGCTCCTGTGCCGGGAGCTGTGTGTCTGTGATAGGGGGTGGGCGAGTGGGGGTCTGTGATAGGGGTGGGTGAGTGGGGGTCTGT
>NW_005365280.1:293792-298898 GCF_000412655.1 Myotis brandtii
GGGTCTGTGATAGGGGGTGGGTGAGTGGGGGTCTGTGATAGGGGGTGGGTGAGTGGGGGTCTGTGACAGGGGGTGAGTCAGTGGGTCTGTGATAGGGGGTGGGGCGAGTGGGGGCGTGGATTCCGCTGAGCACATTTCAGTCCTGCCTGAGGTCCCTTGGAGGGCACTGCTCTCCTGCTCCCACTGCCCCCATTTCTGACAGATCAGAAAACACAAGTCCTGGTGGAGAAACTCTAAAGAATGGCCTCAGGCCTCAGCCATTGTTGCTGTCACCATACTCATGTCCTTAGACAGTGATCTCTCAGCACCCTGGGAGGGAGGTAGTGGGGACAAAGGCAGGTGCCCAGAGGCAGTGGGTGAAGGGCTGACTGGCCCATGCAGGTAGCATCTCTGACCCCTTTGCTCCTGTCCTCACTGTTTGAAAGTCAGGAGCCCTGGGGATCAGAGATGAGCCTGCACTGAGAATTTTATCACACAGTTAAATTTTCCCCTAGAATAGACAGGAGACTGTATCTTTAGAGATTGGTTCAGGGCAAGGTTTGGGTGTGCAGAAGAGATTCCTTGGCTGGCAGCAGTATTCCAGAATGGCTGAAACAGGGTCACTGTGGTGGAGTTATTCTTTACGTGTGGTCTTTCCTCATTCTTGAAGACATATTTCTCTCTTATGTGACTAAATTCATAATATACTTAGGAGTGTGTGTACATACACGTTATTAGTATTAACCTATAGCTTAAATATCATCAGCTCTTCAGTTGGTGGGATGGACAAGGCATGCATCCTCACGCATGTTTCCATAGCCCTCAGCTGTCCACTTCATCTTTTACAGTGGTATCTTGAGATTAAGCAAGTGTTTTTAACATACTTTAAACATTCTTCTTGTTGTCTTAGAACGACTGCGCATGATTGTGAAATTGGCCTCCAGGTTCTGGGTGCCCTATTTTCAGGATTGAGCAGCACAAAGAATAGGGCACACCATACCCTTGGTTTTTGAGTCGTTGAAGATTTATCTCCATTTGATTTCCAAAATTGAGGGTCTGATAGGCACTTGTGCAGAACTCTCCCGCAGATGTTTTGCTTATGAAAAAGAACAATTAAAAAGGGACCCAGAGAAGTTGAGGGCCCATGTGGGGCAGGAATGAAGGCTTGTAAAGGATGGATACTTGACTTTATATTCCCATGGAATCATAAACACACGCATTTTCTCTTTCACTTTTGTGTATGAGGCTGGATGGAGTAAACCTCTGGTGTAGTTAACGTCCCTTTGCTACCAAACAAGGAAGTTGCACCAGTGGAGGTTAAGATTTGAGGGGAGCAGAGGTACCCCTTGCCCTGGGATCACCCTACCCCTTGCTCCGTGAATGCATGGGTGGCCTGTTCCACAGGCAGTGCAGAGCTGGAGGAGAGATCTGGGGGCTCCTTAACAGAGCAGACTCCTGCCACCTGCGTTAGTGTGGGAGCCTGGCTTGCTTTGTTGTCGGCGTCTTTGCAGGTAGGGTGTAACCGCACAGGTGTTCAGGGGGTTTCCTCCCAACGTCCCTTCCCCTCTCCTGCTCCCTCCTGACTGTGCTCACCCCCCAATCAACCCAGATGGGATGGTCCAGGGCTCCCAATTCTAGTTTGGCTTTGACCATGATCTTCTCTAAGTGGTGATATTTAGCTTTTCTGGGCCCTATTGTTCGTTGGAGCCAATCATACCTACTCTCATAGGGATATTCTGAGAAATGAAAGTATAATTTTGAAACCATCAGATCCCATTAATTAATTACTGTGAAAATAAGGTCAATAGAAGCACATTGTAGATTCTTTTGTAACTACCTGATGCAAATGATTAGACTCTGACCTTTCTTCTTTCACCTGAATAAGATAGGGGCCCAAAGGATACTCTGGTCTTGAATTTCAAATAGGATTAATTTTTTTATGTTGGCCCGAAGAGAAGGATACACATGGCTGTGTGAGGTGCGGGTGGGCAAGTGAAGGCGTCCAGTGCTGAAGGTGCTGCTGAGAAGCGACTCCACCGTTTGCTCTGGCATCATCTGATGACTCACACTTTTTACAAGAAGCTTGCCCTACCCCCCACCTGGCACAATTCCACATCTCGTTCTTACGCCTCATACAGGCCCCGTGCCTGAGACTAGAGCAAGTGTGTGCACTTCACCCAGGCCCTTCTCTTGGTGTGAGGGGACACACCAGACACGCATCTGCTGTGTGATGCATATGCGTATAGAACAGCCCTGGGGTTGTTGGCTGCAGTGGCTCCGGATAAGAATCTGGATGTATCATAGGTGTCTGACAAAGGAGCGAAAGCTATTTTTTGTTTCCTTAAAATAGCACTTCAGTTTAAATGCAGTAAAAGGCAGACATTTAGGATGGAAAATAGCTGAGCTGACACCTAGCGAGGGTTTTGAAATGTTAATTTTCCAGGAGAGTCGTGAGGAGGTTTTGCTGGTACAGAAATGTGAGTGGTTCGTAAGCCGGGACGTGGGTGTCAGGCTGTGCTGACCATGGTACCTCCCCTGCTCATGGTGGCACTGAGGCCCCCAGTGGACACATGTGGCTGGGCTGGGAGATTGGGGGCATTGCTGCGTTTGGAGGAAAGGCTTCACATGAACACCTGCAAGGGTTGCTGCAGAATCCTGGCCTTGTGACATTCAGTGTAGTTCAGCTCTGTTCAAACTAGGGGGTTGGGACTATTCCCAAAGTTGTGACAAAGGCACCTGAGCTCTCAGAGAGGAGTCAGCGCTCACCTTGGCTGTGTGCATGCTGAAGGTCTCACTGTGTCCTCATCAGCTCAGGCTGGTGGTTCGATTGCACGTCAAGTGGTATTTGTGGCTCAGGTAAGTTGCCTCCAGTGGAAGCAGGTGCTGGAAAAAGATTTAGGACTGCCAGCAGCACCCAGGGGTTCATCTCCCAGAGTGGGACTAACTGGCTGCCTTGACCTGCTGCTCACTAACTGGGTCTTTAGGCCCTGTCTCTAACCAAGGGGCCTGCCATACCAGCAGTCCCCTTCCATAGCTTTGCTTATTTTAGGCTCTTTTGTTTTTTTAATTTAGTTTTAAAGCCCAAGGGGACTATTCCCAACTAGCAAATGTTTCTCTTGAGCTCCCTACCTGCTCTTCTCCCTTCTGAAGGGGTGGGCAGAGGCACCCGACTCAATGGCTCCCTCTAGTGGGAAATGAGAACTTGACAGTTGAATTTCTGGTTGAATTGAGGATGGCTTTGACTTATGTGCCTGGGGTGACCTGAGCCACAGGTGACGGGTGGTGGTGGTGGGCCAAGGAGAACAAGCTGCATATAACCCACTTCCAGCAGAGCTGGGTGAGAGTTTGGAGGAGAAGGATGCAAAGTCAGAAAGGACTTTGAAGTTAGTGTTTTTATTGCATGTGGGAGGATTCCGCCGTGAGCTACCATTGTGTTAGTCTTGCAGTGAACTAAAATGACCTCTCGCCCACGTGCACCGTGTGAGCACTTCCTCAGGACGGGCCGCAGTGATGCCGGCCCACGAGTGAGCTGGCAGAATCTTTGTTTGGTTCTGTTTGATAAAGCGGTGGCAATATAACGTCTTCCTCCATTCCTTTGTTTCCTTTGTTACCAATTAAACATTGGGCACCTAGAGACAGGTACAAGGCCAAGGAATAGGCCTCTGTGTGTTAGTAGATGGGTCCTGGGTGGTTGGTTCTGTTTTATCCCTATCTTTAGGACACAGGGCAGACTGGTGGGACAGGTTGATTCGGGGTTAGCATGTCAGCTACATCATGGCCACTAGGGGGAGTCAGGAAACACTGGCACTGGGTGGGCTTCGGGGTGGGAAGACATGCCCTTTCTAGTCTTTGCAGTTTATTTCTTTTAAATTAAAGTTCACTGTTCTAATGGCTCATGAGGGGGGAACATTGAGTTTTCAAGCTTGTGATGTGGACAATGGTGTATGAGATTCGGGAGAGCACTTCAGAAGATGGCTGTTAGAACAGTGAGGGAGGAAGTGGACAGAGTAATTTTTTCTTCTGATAGAGCAAGGTAGTTGGCTGCCCTTCCTGGCAGTAAGCCAGTATTTAAATTTACAGAAGCATGTAAGCAAGAAGGTGATCTCTTTGTCGTTGAAGATGGTGAAGTACTTACATAGAATTCCACCATGCGGAAAAAGCACGCCCTGTAACCAAGCTGCTCAGGCTCCGGGGCCCCTGAGAAGGGCCCTGCATGCTTTTCTGAGGTAGAACCTGAGAGATTCTGGCTTCCCGTTCCCACGGGTGGACAGTGATATGGGGCCAGGGTGGGGCAAGATGCTTGTGGGAACAGAGCCACCCTGTCTGTCTCCTCACTGATCACATTAGAATGGGGGTGGGGGTGGGGTTGGGTTGAACTGTGAAGTCTGGATTATTTTTAGGCTACTGCAGGGTTTCGCAAACCTTAGGTTTGAGAAGCACTGAACCTAAACCTTGGTAAGATATGGTGACTGATGTGTCGGGGGCGGGGTGGTAGGCACGTTCACAGGTGACTCCTCTTGTAGAAGAGGTTCCGGTGTACTGTGTGGTCTGCTTGAGTGTGGAGGGAGGAGCTGGAACAGGTTGGACTCCAAGAGGTTACACGAAGATGGAGGGCCTGAAGGGGCTCCCCTTCCACTTGCTGGGGATTGGAGCCCTGCTCTGAGACCTTCTGGTGTCTCCATGGTGGAAAACTCTCTCTTGATCCACAGCAGCATTTTACTCTTTGCTTTAATTTTTCTAAACTAGAGGCCTGGTGCACAAAAATGTGTGCACTCGGGGGGGGTGGGGGTCCCTCAGCCTGGCCTGTGCCCTCTCGCAGTCTGGGACCCCTCGGGGGATGCCCACCTGCTGGTTTAGGCCCGCTCCCTGGGGAATTGGGCCTAAGCTGGCAGTCAGACATCACTCTGGCAGCCCGGGAGCCCTTGGGGGATGTCCACTTGCCAGCAGGGAGCAGGCCTAAGCTGCAGTCGGACATCCTTAGCGCTACTGAGGAGGCGGGAGAGGCTCCTACCACCACCGCTGTACTGGCAGCCGGCAGCCTGGCTTGTGGCTGAGCAGAGCTCCCCCTGTGGGAGCGCACTGACCACTAGGGGGCAGCTCCTGCATTGAGCGTCTGCCCCCTGGTGG